>NC_040044.1:7558285-7893003 GCF_003713205.1 Coffea eugenioides
ACCTTTGAACCGGCCGGTTGGACCGATCGGACCGGTCGAACCGCGAACCGGCCACCTCTCCGGTTCACTGACCGGTCCGAGTTTAAAAACATTGCCGGCCACCATCTCCGCCGCCGGTTCCGGCGCCGATCACCTTTTCCGGTGCCGATTTTTTTTTTCCTTTTTCCCTCTTCCCCCGCAAGTTTTTTTTTTCTCTCTACGTCTTCCCCCCTCCTCCCCAACCCCCCTTCCCCTTCCCTTTTGGCAGATCTGGTCGCGAGACCAGATCGCACCGAGGGAGGGTGAGGGTGGCGGGGAAAGGGAGGATTTGCCCAAAAAAAAAATTGACGGGTGGCGGGATTCGGAGGTGGTAAACGGGAAGGGGAATAGGGGAGGGGGAAGGGGCTAAGGGGGTGAGGGGGGAGGGGGAAGGTGGCGGGGCAGTGAGGGTGGCGGGGTAGAGAGGGAAGGTGGGCCTGTTTGGAAGTTGCGGGGGGAGGGGGTGGCGGAGGAATGCGAGAGGAGGGTAGAGGGAAGCGGGGTGAGGGGGTGGTGGGAAGGGGGAAGGCGGGCTGAGGGGAGAACAAAGCAGGGGGAAGGCGGGGGAGGGGGTGGCGGGGGAAGAGGGGATGGCGGGAAGCAGGTGAGGGGATGGCGGGGGGAGGGGGAAGACGGGCAGAGAGGGTGGCGGAGGAAGGGGGTGGCGGGGCAGAGGGGGAGAAGCAAAGCAGGGGGTGGCGGGAGGTGGCACTGCTGGAGGCAGAGGTAACGGGGAAGGGGGAAGAAGAAGAAGAAGAAGAAGAAGAAAGAAAAGAGAAAGGAAAGAAAGAAAAAGAAAGAGAAAGAGAAAGAGAAAAAGAAAAGAAAAAAAAAGAAAAGAAAAAAAAGTTTTTAACCCTACAAAAACTTCTACAAAATTTTTCTCCTTACAAAAAACTTCTACAAAATTTTTTCAAAAACTTCTACAGTGCACTACAGTAAAGTTTTAGACAAACTCCCAAAAAACTAGGTTCCAAATAGGCCCGTAG
The DNA here is from genome assembly GCF_003713205.1 of Coffea eugenioides. Classification (NCBI taxonomy): domain Eukaryota; kingdom Viridiplantae; phylum Streptophyta; class Magnoliopsida; order Gentianales; family Rubiaceae; genus Coffea; species Coffea eugenioides. The sequence goes on from NC_040044.1 coordinate 7,559,293, forward strand.
TTACATGTACAATCACGCGTTCCCTTTATCTGTTATGCTCATATTGAGTTACGCTCTATTCGTAATTATACTCCACACAACTCCACCTTAAATTTAATAATCCATGCATTACTCACCTGTGGTATGCATCAAAGCATATGCAATTGTGAATTCAAAATGGAGGGCTAGACATTCGGACTGTTTAAACCTTTAAATATCCTACATAGGTTAAAAGTCCATTAAACGTTCCCCTAACCAACATAATTATGCTTCCCCAAGCTATGCCCGTAATATCAGCAAACAAAAGAATTTAATGTCACAAATCTTAACACAAGTGGTCATCTCTGTGTCCACATTTCATGAAACGAAAAGTAGGTTAAGACATTTGGTTGCAACTTATATAAGAGTCGTACAAAGTGATCGACATGATGGTGCCTGAGCAGAGGAAATGTGGCTGCAAAGAACCAATACAAAATTGCAAAAATCTGAGCATAATTATGAAGAGGGTTTAGAGCATAGGTTCGGTTTATAATGATTGTCAGCTCTCTCCGCCTCTGATGGTGCTTCTTCTGGATCTTTTTGGTCACTACAATAAGGTCCCCACTCGGATGTTTGCTTTGGTCCGAACCACTGAATTTGTGTTAGCCACCCACTGGATTCTGAAAAGCAATAAGCAAAATCATTTGCTCAGTACTGCGCTGACTTTGGTCTCCTTTTCTTGTTTTTTACCTCATCTCTTGCTATTTCGAAGTCAAATGCCCAATTCTTCCCGCAAGCAGGTTTGCTTTTTTGGTAGAATTTTGGGTAGTGGGATGGAGTACCTTCTCCTTCACTAACTTAAAAAAATGGAAACTAAAGAAGTGATTTTGACTTTGAAAAGTTACCAAGCGTACTTAATGACTAATTTTCTTAAGCATATGACTATTCTATCTCCTATTCTTCAAATTTTAGATATTTTCACTCTTTTTTTTTTAAACAGGCAAGCAAGTGCTTAAAATCTCAGACTATGTATGACAAGTAAAGATCTGTGAAAGTTTTATATTCATCTGAAACTTCCAAAGTCGTAATGTCCTGGATGCTACTAGCTAGAATGGTTAGAAAATTAACAAACAAGAAGAAACACAGCCCTTCCTATGAATATATTAGAGAAGTTCTTGGACAAACAATTTAGAAATGTATCACAATTGATTAGTTAGTAGAGAGATATTTGTTAGGGACTCGCAAGATTTACTGTTACATGTTGACATATTTCGAACTAAAGTACTGCATAAAATGAATAGTGTATCAAGGATTTTGGTTGGAAAGTCTTTTTCTTAAAAATCAACAACGTACCAAAAAATTTTGCTGCAATCTTGATCTACATTTTAAACACTTCTCCTTAATTAAGTTCTGTCCATAGCTTAAGACTAAAACACAACTTCTCATGTTACTAGCAATTATCTCTTTACAGGTATGACAAACACACTAGGAATACAGCGGAGACCTACCTCTTTTAATCCCTCCCTATTTATGAAATTTTGTCGTTCCCTAAATCAAGCTCTTGATTTGCTTGGTGTCTACTCCTCCATCATAATTAATTATATGCTTCTAGATAAGCTCTTAGTTAATCTTGGCCGTAAATTTCTGAATGTTAGACAAAGATAAAGATAAGCATGCCATAGATCTTGGAGAAAAGGGATTGTAAATCATTGCTTGTAGTTGTAGGATATCCCCAAGTGAAGTCCCAAATAACCAAAAAAAAAAAAGGGAGAAAATAATAAGGACCTTTTTTTTTTTTTTTTGGGTCGTAGTGTGTGTTGTTATTAATGCAAATCAATTGACATGAATTATTCTTCTTTGGTTTAGACTTCAGACGAAGCAATTAGAGTTTCTTTAGCTGATCAATGAACTGCTCGAGACTTTGATGTAAAATCTGTGTCGAATGGAAGAATTGCTATCCATTAAAAACGGTGGAGAATTGTTTCCTAGACTTTCAACTTCTTTTGTATTTTGTCCGTGATGATGCGTTCACGTCATCACATCATAGTTTCAAGAATCGGTTCAACATAAAATATGTATAAGATCGAGTTAGCCCAACAGAGAAAAAAGATGTATAAACCCATCCCCCTCCCCAAACCAAAAAAAATAATAATAATAAAGAGTGGATTTCAGTTCGAACTTAATCCATATTATAATGATTATTCATCTAATAAGGTCAATCCTTTTCACATGAACCACGAATAAAAATTAATCTTATGTACCTAAAGACAAAAAAATTAATCTTGTGGCTGTCATATATAAGATTTTTTGGTATTTTAGTTATATAAACAGATTACTGAAACGGATTCATTGCGACCGTACAAGGTATAATTGTACTGTTTCATAAATTAAACCTACTCTTTGCCTGTTTTGCATGAGTTGACCATGTGTCTTAAGAGGGAAAAAAGGTAGGAAAGGAATAGAGTTTAAGAAGGATGGTGGATAAGGAAGAATAAAGCTCAACATCTCTAATTTCTAAGATCTTAATTTTAACCATTAGATCGTGACCTCCTCAGCGTTATGTCCTTAATTAACATGTACATGAAAATTTCGATTTCGTGGTCAAATTTTCTGCATAATGACCTGAATTGAAGGTACAAGTATACATCGAAAACTATTAGTCGTATCTTCTTTGCTTCTGCTAATCAGGTTATCTTCTTGTATGACGGACGCATAGCATCTTTATAAGCTTATCTTCTTGTACCTACCTTGTCTAATGTTTTCATGCCCTCTAACGTTTTCACATTGCTTGATTGCTGATGACAATTATATAATCTATGATGAAGATGTAACTAAGGAAGAAATGACAAACATATGTCTGATTAGATAATGACAGATGAAATACACTAGTTTATCCGCTTAATTAAACACACAAATAATTGAACAGCATCAATTCTACATTACGTAGATGCTGTTCAAATTAATAAGTAATTAGTTAGATCTTAGACTAGCAAAAGAAATCTATAAACGTTGTCCAAACTCGATAACCTATACGGTTTTTTTAATTAGATGATAATACTGTATACGCCATGAAAAGAATCCACGGGACGGACGCCTTGACGACAAGGAAGGCAACCCATGGTCCAAATTTGTCAATAACACCAAAACACATAGGTATTAAATATTAATCAAACTAGGATGAATATCCTCATGTAAAAAACCTCCCATGTACTCCATGATTTGATCTTTGTAGGGTAAGAGTTGATCTTGATTGTATTCAATTTCAGTGTGTTGGCTCTTGATTCTTATCACAATAAATGCAGTGAAGCATCTTGCCTGATAATTTATAGAGGGGCCCCTGAAGGACCTGAAATTAAGGTAGCTACTTTTTTAATATATATATATTAGATAAGCAGGAGTTCTTGAATCTAAAGTGTCTTACTTACGATGTCTCCCACCTATCATCAACTCAACTCTTTCCTAGATAGCTACTTGTTTACTTGTCATTTGGTCGATGTTTCTTTCTTGCATTTTGCAAAATTGTTTGATGTCAGCTGATCATCTTTTATGAAGCTTCTGCTTTTCTTATTCTCTTCAGATTTGTGTTTGTTTTCTTGGTCAGTGTAGTTAAACGAAGACTCCATTTGTCACATAGATAGGAATCAACTTAATGTCTAGTAGTATAAATTAGTTAAAATATTTGGAGAGTCAACAAATTTGTGAAACCTAAATAATTAACCAAAATTAGCCAAAGAATATACAATGGTGGTTGGGTTGGCCTTAAGTTTCATTTCCTGTGATGTTTTTCACTTTTTCGGTTCAAGGATTTTGAAGGTTTTCACTGGGATGTGAGAACCGAATTGGGCTCCTTTTTTTATTACGACATCCTTCTCGATTTACCTCTATATTCTTTCACATCTCAATAATTCAAAATACAAAATCATCTCACCATAATAATTACTATCAGTAGTAGTTTGTGTATTGAATTTTGATGAGTATTCAAACAAATATCAATTCCGTCGCAGAGGTTCTTGCTGCGATTAGACTATTAAGATCACTCATAAGTCATAACCCGCAATGGTAAAATAACTACTAATATGTATTCTTATATTCTAATAGTAGTAGATATCACCATATTTCAACTCATATTATTATTAGACTAAACTCCCATATAATTAGCCTTTGTTTTTTCCCTCACCAAACCAAGAGTGGCTTTGGTGTATAAAGTCTATTTTATAAGTTTTTTCTTCTATAATAATTTCATATTATTCGAAGCACATTCATGAGATTAGGCCTGTCAACGGGCTGGGTCCGGGCCAAAATTCATTATTCTGGACCCGGCATACTATATCGATTCGGATCCGGATCCGACCCGTTTACCTGACGGGCCTTCTACTTTATGTTCCGGATCCAACGGGTCGGGTCTACCCGGAAAAAAATCTGACAAAGCTTATAATTTCTAACAAAAATGAGAAAAAAATATATTTGTAAACTAATTTCTAACTAATACAAAAAAAAAAATCAAATTGACCTTACTCAAATACATCACCCTAATCAAATTATATTGATAAATATATATTTTAAATTATTAATCCATTTATATCCGGATCCGGGTCGGAATACTATATTCCGTATCCCATCCGTTTTTTTGTTTGACAAAATGGATCCGAATCTGGGTCCAGGTAACATAATTAAATCCCTACTCATACCTGGAATAATTTGACGGATCCGGTCCGAGTTTGGGTCTAGACCCGGACCGTTGACAGGCCTATATGAGATGTAATTGGAGAGGTCCCAATTGTCTAAACTCAGCATTGGACTAGTTCCATCTTCTATATATGCGTAGTCCCCATCTAAAAAGTAAACATGACCATAAAATTTACCATCTAGAAACTGAGAGGATCTGAGAAAAACATAGAAATCCAAATGCACAAGCACAAGAAGTCTTTCTCAGTCAAAATTTACCATTTTTCTGGGATGCTAAAACGAATGGATCTATGGGAAGATGGTGGAGGAAGAAGCGACAAGGATCATTAAATGCAGATGAAGAGTCCTGCTTCCGTCAATAAGAAGAGGCCAAGGCCATGACCATCACCCACAATTATTTATTTTGGCACCTTAATATCAAGACCAAGTTGAATGATACTAGTATCTTACCAGCAACGATTGTCTATGGCTATTCAGGGACAACGACAAATATGCCATGGGGTCACCCAACTAATTAAGAGGAGCAAAATATGCCTGGAACAATGATTTTTTTTTTTTTTTGGTGTCACAGGTTATTCTTGAGCCCCTAAGCTACTCGTTCTCAAGGCCCAACTTTCATGACCAGTCTTAAGTTCAACGTAAGACAACTTGGCTACTATTTTCTTTCAACAGTTTCTTTTTCTCCTTTCACTTTAAGATTTTTCAAAGGGGGCCAAAGTCTTGTTGAGATTTGTCCGAGTAGACCCGGAGTCTTAGTCCTCTATTATTGTACCAATTTCAACGTATGCTTTTTGTGTTAGTCGGGTCCAATCCCAACTTCTACTCAAGACTTTTATCAGCGGTGTTTTTTCGCATAATTTGAAGGGATAATTTCAGAAACCTCCACTAAAGTTCTTGACAATTTTGCTGAGCTCACCTGAAGTTTGAAAAATTACACTTATCTCCCTTGATTTGATAGTTTTAGAAACAAAACCTTAAAATAATATTGATTTGGTCACTTTTTAAATGAATACCCAAAAATGCCCTTATATAATGAGTTTTAATTTATTTTCCTATACAATTATAAGATTATCAAGTATAATTATAAGGAAAAAGTGCCAAATTTTTCGTGTCCATACTTACTATTTGATAAACAACTATAATAATAATTTTATCACTATGATAGGTTACTTTTGATACTACTTTATTATGAATTTAGATTTATAAGATAGAAAAGAAAATATTGAAATAATTCATTTAGAGTTTATGAATTTTTTGAGTAGTAGAATTATCATAATTTAGTAGTGGTTTTGGGCCATTTCTTTTTTATTTATTGTTAATTTTAGTGCCAAAAAATAGAAAACAAAGATCAGCAAAAATATTGGATTACATATAAAATTAACTCGTCAAAAAATTATTAGTTCGACATTTGGTTACAATAGAAACTAGAAACAACAGTGGTAGTTTTATAGTTTTATTGGAGAAAAATTTTAAAAAAAAAGGAAAAAAAGGAAAAAAATAATTTTAAAACTCATTTTAAGTATAAGCATACCAAATAAGGGAATTTTATTAAAATATTTAAGGGTAAATTATCATTTTAAATGATAAGGGAGGTATGTGTAATTTTTTAAATCTCAAGGGAGCTCAGTAAAATTGTCAGAAACCTTAGAGGAGGTTTCTAAAATTATCCCTAATTTGAATTATTGCGAAGATGTTTTCCCACTTCAGCAGAGCAGCAGCCGGAGGAAAGAGTTAAGAAAATACTAGGCAGGCGCAGGACATCCACGGGATGGCAATTGATTTTTATTTTTATTTTTTCCTTCCAACCTTCTTCCCTCTCCTAATCCCTCCCTGTCCCCAAACTTGGCTATTAGGTGCGAATCTTGATCTCAGGCGGAACTCAAATCCTTGGCTAACAGCCCCAACGGAACAGATAAAGATTGGTTTAGCATTGGAAAAGATAAATTCATCATTTTAAAAGGAATTACTATGGCATTAACACGAGCTTAAAATAGTTTGGACAGCTAAATTTTTTCAAATAATATTTCGCTTGCATCATAAATACATTTCTCAATTATCTTTTTATCCCACACATATCACATTATTAAAAGTACTATGGTAATTATTTCAAATACTAATTCTCTATCCAAACACACTCACAGTTATTTTTTGAATATCTGAAATTTCTAACCCGAACGAATGAATTTTTCATTTTGTTTGGTCAGCAAAATTTCTGTTGATTTATTATCAATGAAACCACCAAAAAAAAAAAAAAAAAAAAACCAGTGCATAGGGAAGACATATGACTTTTGCTGGTTGATTAAATTAAAGAGGATAACGTTTGGATTACGCTGTTGAGTGTTGATAAGGGAAACTTATACGTTCCTTTGTTAACTTGGTTAAATAAAATTAAAAGGGTAGAATAGACACTCACAGGTGTAATTAAGTCAGAAAATGATGCCCCAATAATTTATATGTTCTCAATTGGGATTTAAAGAGACGAAAGACCATGGAAAAATCCATACCCTAAACGTGGATGCACCTTCCTTCTGTCTTGTTATTTTCACAGAAGAACTACCATGCAGTTTCAGCTATCTTTCCAGGGTCAATTTGGGCGATTTGATAGATCAGATATATCTCCAACATCAAGTTTCAAAAGCTAGTCAGCCAGATTCGAGTCCACAGGTTTGGTTTAGCAAATTGGAGAAAAGTTGTTGCAATTTCTCATTCACGGCCTCTTCTAGTGCCTGTAGCTGTTTCAACCTGACCCCATTGCTTTGGAATTCGAAGCTACTTGGCAATGTGAATGTATATGTCTTTTGAATAGGAAAGCAGCCTAAAGCTAAAAAAATAGGGAAGCAACCTAAAGCAATTTGATGATGATCTGCAACTCTAAAGCTTATGCAAGTGTTCAAGAGAAAATTAAAAAGCACATGCAGTATTAGTGTTTGAATTGCAAATTTTCAAAGAAAATTTGTTACATTTTTCGTGGACATATTTTTCAATTATCTTTTTATCTCGCATATATCAAATCGCTATAGTAATTTTTTTACAAAAAATCTAGAAATGCAATCCTAACAAAGCTAAACTTCAAGAATCATTTCTGCGGCATATTTTGGTATTAATTTTTACCTTATCACACTTCCTTATCTTTATAAATATTATTATGTGTATGAATAGTATCAACCATGTTTCCAAAAAAGAAAAAAAAAATAGACAAACTGGAAGAGAAGAGGTTCAACCGTGTATATTCTTATTGTAAGTAGTTTAAAGTCTTAAGTATGAGATTATATATTGATTAGTGATTGTACTGAGCAAGACAAAGTTTCGTTCAACTTTTCATGACTAATCACATTCAACTCCAAAGAAATTCTTAGACAAACAAAGATGATTTGAAACAACTAATCTAGATTGTGTTTGACTTGTCATTTAACAAGTACCTGTTATTGCGGGCAGGGTATCTATGCTTTGTGGTTTCCAATTTCTACTTCCTACTACCCTGACCGTCTAGCACAGGTGTGTTGTCTAACAGTGACTGGACAATAGTCAATCATCATTAGAATAAGCAACATACATAAATAAATTCTTAGTTGATAATGAAGTGATGTGGATACCTCCATCAAGAGATAGAAGATCAACGCTAGCCAAATCTTCATGCTGATATTTACAACTCCAATGAGGGATTCAAGCTCCAGAAATCAGTGAACAAAATTAAGGGACATCATCTTCTTGAAATAAAAAAAACTCTTGTTTCATCCACAATTACAAGTTTTAGTTTTGAATTATTATTTTTTTTTTGAAGAAATTCCTTTTCTTTTTTCTTTCACTAAATCCAAGATTCATATGACCCCTAATTTTTGTACAAATGCAAATTTTTTTAAAGTAATCTATCGTAAGTAATTATGAGTCGATCATATCATCATTAGATACAATTAATTTTAGAGTTCCTTCAAGAAAAATCTAAAAAGAATAAAGGAAAAAAAGAAGGAAGAGATCGGATTCGGATGCATTTTAGTTTTAGTTCTCAACTTCTCATCTCATTCTAATATTCTATGTGTCATGCATGTAGCTGTCAAGAGAGTTAAAAATAGAGTGATAGTCAAGGTCCTTGCCCTTGGCAATACAAATTAAGGCCATTGCCGCATCATGGTTCAATTTCTACCAACTATTTTATGCTAAAATTCTGTAGACAGACAAAAAGTTACAAATTTGGCACTTGGGGAGCCTGCTCAAAGCGAGAGAACCCATCAATTGTTTGCTAAGTATTCAATGGGAAAGCACGTGAAATTGAATAGAAAAGTTACACGAGGAGAGTAATTTTATAGGATATGGAATGAAGAGTGGAATTCAAAGTTAAAGACAAATATGAAAAACGGTACGTAGTTTTGGACCTTGCTGAAGACTATGCATTAGGTATATTCAACTGTGGAAAGTCCATCTGGAGACTAAAACATTTTTGGACAGAAGGACAGAGCAGCATTAGGATTTAGGACTTCTCAAATTTGTGCAAAGGGTTGACTTAAGATAAACTTTGGCATCCCCAAGCTTGCCATAATGTTTCATTTAGTTCGTTGAACCACTGAGCATTAAGGAGCATAAGCTAAAAATGCCCGACTCGATTTTGTTGGCCCTAAATATTGGAGGATGTGGACTCTACTTTTGATCACATACATGTTCATAAGTTTTCAAGTTAATGATGAGAAGATTCTCTACAAATATGGGACAATGAACATGTTAAATCGGTCTTCTTCTTAGCGCATTCCTGACGGATAAAGAAAGAAACCGACAGCTGACTGTGATATGTACGTTCGAAGTTCCATTGCTAATGCTACCTAAAGGAGTATGTGATGGCAATGTTTGGTGAGTGGGTGGGTGGGTGGGTGGTCCATTATTCAGCAATTCTTTTGAGTGGTCTATTATTCCTTTATCATAGTTTTCAAACAATTTTGCAGCAAAGGTTGAAGCTGCAGGCTGCTGTTCTTAGAATTTCACCAGCCGATATCAGATATGGTCGAACCAATCATTCCATTCTCCTAATCCCGTGTTCAAATCCCTTTATTCTGTGTCATGCAATGTAAACACACGTAAAATAGTTCATCTTTTAGGCCATGCTTAGGAGTTTTTGGATCTCCGCTCACCTAAGCTAAAGTGACTTTAAAAAAGTATGATATGGCTAATTGATAGATACAAACATGAAAATTAGGACGCAAGCCATTTTTTAATATGTGTCTGTCGTATTAGCTGCATGTCACTTAGAGTAAAATTTGCCTAAAAAAAAGAGCAATATACGGAAACATCTCTTTTTCTTAATTATGTTTTTGCGCGTACATTTTTGCATTTTTTTTTTTGGTTGCTAATAATGTAGCAACAAGTATGATGTGTCACTTCTTTATTTATTGTCAATTTTGCTGAAATGCGTTAAGAGAGATTTTTAGGAAATAAGGAAAAAGCGAACATTTTATTGAGTTACAAACCTTGTTTGAAATCATTAGTTCGGAACTTGTAATGAGTAAACATCTTGAAAAGCAATTGAGATCCTCTGTGCCATTATCAAGTACCAAATTCAGTTCTAGTCCCACTTATTACGTGAGGGTAAAGAAAATTTAAATAAATAGCACATGACAACTTAAATAATAGAACACTTAGTATAAATATAGAAATTAACACTGACTTGCCACTGAAAAGTGACACTAAGAATCCCATGTGCTTGAAAAAGTTCACTTAGTGCTCGAAATCATTAATTCGGAACTCGTAATGAGTGAACATCTTGAAAAGGTTCACTTAGTGTTAGTGCTCGAAAATTATAATCGCCCGGTGTAGTAATTTTGTAGAAAGTGGAGATAAATGGTTTTAGTACAGTTGTGGGCTGGATAGTCCAAATCGTATAAATTGGAGAGTTGTCGGCTAGAAAACTCAAAAGCCTTTGGGCCAACGAAATGAAAACATGACTTTTGCAATTGGAAATTGGGCTTTGTAGTTTGCAACTGTGGGCAATCTGTAGCCAGAAACTAGGGGATCATTCTCTAGCTATTCTTATTCTTTCTATGGGCCTACTTATAAGCTTTACAAATCTATCGACCTCTACTTTTCATCCGGTGATTTTGAATCGGAAATCAAATAAGACAGGTTGTTTCTCTCTCTTTTTTTTCCCATGCTTTTTGCTAATGACAATTTATCTTTTTCGTTTTTATAACTTCACTCAGCTCTTTCGTAATACAATTTTATAACTTAGACACTCACTAATATTTTAGATGATTTGTTATTGAGTTACACTTTCATAATAAATATATATATTTTTTTACACAAGACTTGCATGGATGACAGACACTCTTTGTCCAACTATAAAGAAATTCATGAATTATAATTATTAGAAAGGGCAAAATATTTATAGAGTCTCCAAACTATTCAAACTATATACTTTTATCCCCTTATCCATTTTAATTTTAAAATTGATCTCTTAATAATAAAAGTGTTGAATTTTGATCCTTTTGTCCATTTCCAGCATTAAAGTTGATGGGTGTAAAAAATAATTGAAAAATCAAAATTTCAAATATTTGCATTATTGAAAGGGCAATTTGTGATTTGAAATAAAAGAGGGGCCAAAAGTTAATACTTAAAATAGTTTGAAAACTATTGAACTAGTTTACCTATATTAGAAAGGGAGAAGGGCAGGAACGGTTGCAGTCGTTCTTGATGGTTTTGGTCATTTTCAACAGCGCATAACTTTGGTTGCACACGGGGTAACTTTGTTTGCACAACGTGTAACTTTAGTACAAAATTTTGCAGGCCCCACACATATTGTGAAAATCGATGTACAATTACTGATTTGGACCGCACATTTTTTTTTGCCAAAATCTGGCCGTGAACAGTTCAGACCGCTCCTGCCCCTTATCCACTAGAAAGGTTATCCCAATGTATCTGTATCTATCTATCTATATCTATATTTATATATAAAGCGTGAGTAAGATTTGGTGTTAGAAAAATATGTCACTTTTTGAATTGTCAATTTTACTCTTATCATTAAGCGTAAAATGATCACAATATAGTTACAATTAAAAACTTAAAACCACTTTTTCTTCTTCGTTTGTCAATACGCTTGCTTTTATTTAATTTCTCTATATTTATCTAAACCTCCATGTTAATACACTTGTTTCAATTATTTATGTTTTATCTAAAATATCTTCCCATGTCAATACAGTTGTTTTAATTTGATTTTTTCATGTTTATCTAAACTTTCACGTACAATTCAGTTGTTTTATTAATTTTCTTTTGCCTAAAATATGCACACACATTACACATTGTTGAGTGTGCCTCAAGGAAATCAATTAAGTTAAAAAAAAAAAAAGGGTAAGCAATTAAGTAGATATTCAAACTAGTAGTATCCAACATGCATTTTATCCCCTGCATTAAAATTTCAATCTTCATACTTATCCCGTTATCCATACTTTTTGAATAATTTTTTTAAAAAGGTTTTTTGTGAATAATTTATACATATCAGTACCTAATTTAATGTCTTAAGTATCTGTAATTATCCATTATCCACCTCAGACTTTGTATCTTCCATTCATCCTGAGCCTCTGATAACGTAAAATCAGGTTTACCTTCTTAGCCATTTCCTACTAAAACTGTCAAATATCGTCAAAATTTATTCCTGAACTTATTTTTACTTTCCTGCTCTGCTGTTTACCTTTGCTGATTCGGGCTCCAATGGCGGATTACTCTCTTCCTCAAGGTTCACTCTTCCTTGGCTTTGATAGCTCCACTCAGTGAGTGATAACTATTTCTCAATTTCAAACTTCAATGCTGATTAAGCAATCATTAGAACCCATATGTGCTAATGGATGATGTTCAATGCATCCGTCTCACTCATGCAATTGAATTTTAGATGTTGAAAATTGGTCACTTTTTTAGTGTTAATTGTTCTGGGTTTTTGAATGTTTATTTATTTGTGATCATAGAGGGAATAAAGAAATTCCAAGGCTGAACTTTTTCTCATTTGTTGTTTTGGGATTAATTCTGATATTTGTAATCATAAAGAAAGAATTGGCAAGATTGAACGCTGCAAATGACGAAATTTGTTATGCTGTAGGTCGTTAAAAGCAACTGTGTTAGATGGCAATTTCAACATTGTTGCCACAGAAATTGTGAATTATGATTCTGAATTGCCCCATTACAAAACCAAGGATGGTGTCCATAGAGACCCAACAGTCAATGGTAGGATTGTTTCTCCCACTTTAATGTGGGTGGAAGCATTGGACCTTGTGCTTCAGAGGTTGAAAAAATCAAATTTGGACTTTGGAAAGATTGCTGCTATTTCTGGTAGCGGACAGCAGCATGGTAGTGTGTTTTGGAAGAATGGAAGCGAGGCAATATTGTCAACATTGGACCCAAAAAAACCATTGTTGGATCATTTTGGTAATGCCTTTTCGATTAACGAATCACCTATATGGATGGATAGTAGCACCACTGAGCAGTGCAAGGACATTGAGAATGCTGTTGGAGGTCCAATGGAGCTGTCGAAATTGACTGGTTCCCGTGCCCATGAGAGATTTACAGGCCCTCAAATTCGAAGGATGTACCAGACAAAGCCTGAAGTTTATGATTCTACTGAAAGGATCTCACTTGTTAGCTCATTCATGGCTTCACTTCTCATTGGTAGCTATGCCTCTATTGATCATACTGATGGGGCTGGGATGAATCTCATGGATATTAAACAGAGAGCTTGGTCTAAGAAAGCCTTGGAGGTCTGTCATCTAAACTCTAAACTAGCAGTCTTTTAGATATTGGAAGAAAAAAGTACCTGTATACCGCATCTAATCGCTTAATGCTGATAAGGGCTTTTACTTGGCTGACCTCGGAACTGCAATATTTACCTGGTTTATAGGCCACAGCACCAGGTTTGGAGGCAAAGCTTGGAACTTTAGCACCTGCACATTCCGTTGCAGGTCTTATTTCCCCTTACTTTGTGGAGAGGTTGGTGACTATTCTGTCTTTTATTTTCTGTTAATGTTCTGATAGATTACTAAAGATAAGTCATAGTTTATCTTAAGAAAATCTGGATTCATCTCGCACTGCAGTCTTGAACATCAAATTAACCGACTATTGCAGCATGGTGTTTCTTTGGGACGTTTTTCCTAATTTTTGTCTTACATTGTCGAATGTTGGGTTGGTCATTATTTAGTGTAAAACAAGTAGTTGCTTCTTCTTCACCTGTGTGTCTGTAGCAATTGTGTGCTGGCAAAATAATACATACAGATATATCAGCTAGAGGATGAATACTTTTTTAGACAATTAAGCACCAGACACTTGATGAGAATGATTTTCCCCACAAGTCTCAAGCAACTTTGGCTTATTCTTTCAGGAGGATCTCTATTGCAATATATCACTAAATTTCGCATAAACTGTTTCCAGGTACAAGTTTGACAAAGATTGTTTGATTGTTCATTGGTCTGGTGATAATCCTAACAGCCTAGCAGGTAATATTTATTTCATGTGAAAGCAGTTCTCGTATAGCTTCTGATATAGATTCTGCTAACAATAAACACTGAAAACCCATTGGTGTATTATGTTAGATAGCTCAGTTTGAGCTAAGTTGGTAATATACTTTTTTGAAATATTCTATTCTGTGGGGGGCATTAGCATTATAACTTTTTGACAATATTGATGCTTTCAATTTTCTTGATTAAGTTGCAGTCAGTGAAGCTATGAGCCTAAGCCTCTATGATTTCTTTCTCAGTTCCCTGGTGCTGAGCATTATAAATACTAAGCTGTTGCGACAGCCTTTGCACAATAATTCTAGTTAGTTATTTCACTTGGATAGGAAATTTAATGGCCATGTCTTCAGGGGAATCTAGTTGAGGCAATTCGTTGTTGGAGCCAAACAAAACCACTCAAGTTTGCATTTTTGTCTTTTCAAGTGTACCAATGGTCATGCCAGTAGCAATTTCAGCTTTTGCGCACGATTGATTGATGGAAAAAGTACTTTTGGCTAATATCCAATATGTTCTCTGTTCCATGCTTAAATTGCAACTTCATTCAAGTCCATTACATCTTCAGTATCATCAGTTAGAGCAGAGCTTTCTTCCCTTGCTGTTTCCAATTTAAAATTTTGCATCTATGGGTTACATTTTCCTGTAACTTTTCATAACTGTCTGTTTACGTATTTGAATTCTAGGATTGACCCTCAACACTCCAGGGGACCTTGCAATTAGTCTTGGCACCAGTGACACTGTATGTTATCTCCTACTTAATATGAGTATGAATGTGCCTCTAAGTTTGATGATATCCTGGCAATGATTGGTGTTTATGTGTTTTAGTTCATGTTTAAATATCTTGTACTGGACCTACTGAATGTGCTGATGTTGCTTGGACTTGTTTCTCTTTGTTAAGGCAGTCCAGGGAGTTGAATGACTTCATAGAATTTTTTTCTAAACCACAATTCTTGGTAAAGCCTTAAACTCAAAATTCCGCCTTCGTTACAGAATTAAAGGAGAAGATCTTGTTTGCATTAAGGACATCTTTTCAGATAGCCAAAGAGGCATAAAATATTGTGCACAGAAAAGAAAGAATGAAACAAAAACCAAAGCGTAGCCTAATAAACAGTAGAGCGCCGAAATGTGAGTCAGGATTATTTCCTTTATGCACTTAGTATCCTGATCTCTGGTATTCGATATAATTATGTCCCTTGGGTTTTTTTTTTTCATGTATATGTCGTTAGGTCTTTGGTATCACTGCTGAACATAATCCAAGCTTAGAAGGACACGTTTTTCCTAATCCAGTGGATACAAGTGGCTACATGGTGATGTTGTGCTATAAGAATGGGTCTTTGACACGTGAAGGTACTAAGATGATATTGAACGCAGTGGAGCACATTTCAGATATTTAATATCATGATGATAACTTTTGCAGATATTCGAAATCGTTGTGCTGAGAAATCTTGGGAAGTTTTCAATAAACTTCTGCAGCAAACACCACCTCTAAATGGTTACTGGAAATTTCTCTGAAACCCTTCTGTACTTGCTTCCCTGTTAAAGATAAGAACAAATTTTTTCCCCATGGTTTTTTCTCAATCTACTGCTTCTACAGGTGGAAAGCTCGGTTTTTATTACAAGGAGCACGAAATACTTCCTCCACTTCCTGGTTAGTTTACTTGCATCTATTTTGTAGTGTCGTCCTGTTCCTGGACATTTCTTTGTTTCTTTGGATTCTGGAATAATGTACTTAAGGGTAATCCAGAGATGTAGATGCTATTCTATTCCATCTGATGGTGTGATGAATCCCGCACTAAGATGTTATGAAGCTCAGTATTTATTATGACTATTCTCATGTAAGATTGTCCTATGACTTGACTGAAAAATTATGTGCGTCTTCAGTTGGTTTCCACCGTTACGCCCTTGATGGTTTCAAGGGTGACTCTGTAGAAGGACTAAAAGAACGTGAAGTTTCAGAGTTTGATCCTCCATCTGAGGTTAGTAATCACAAAATTAATTGATTAGAATATTGCAGGTGGATTCTGCAAATACTGTTTGACATGCCTGTTTCCAGGTGCGAGCATTAATTGAGGGACAGTTACTCTCCATGAGGGCTCATGCTGAGAGATTTGGAATGCCTTCTCCCCCAAAGCGGATTATTGCAACAGGTGGAGCATCTGCAAATACCACCATCCTGAGTTCGATAGCTTCCATTTTCGGGTCAAATGTTTATACAGTGCAAAGGCCTGGTGAGTACTGAATGTACAGTTCTTTGCGCCATTCATGCATCAAAAGCTCAAGGAGTTGAGATTCTTTTGACAATAGTGTGTTTTGGTTCTAAAAATGGAGTTGATCATTTATATGGTTTTTCTCTCTGTACAATCTCTAGCAAGTACTGATTCAACTTCCATTTTTATTGATTTACAACCTGTATTCTGCTTGGCAGACTCGGCTTCGCTGGGAGCTGCATTGAGGGCTGCTCATGGGTGGTTGTGCAACAGGAAGGGCAGTTTTCTACCCATCTGGTTCATGTACAGGGACAAATTGGAGAAGTCCTCCCTAAATTGCAAGCTTGCTGTGACTGCTGGAGACCAAGAACTTGTTGCAAAGTATGCTCTACTGATGAAGAAGAGAGTGGAGATTGAGAACAGTCTTGTCCAGAAGCTGGGCCGTCTCTAAATTTGATATAGCCAGTCATTAGTTAATAGCACTTCAAGAAAAGAAAAGCACAAATTCTATCTTTTCATTGAGATGGTTGGCTAAATGCCTAGTCTCTCTCTTTTTATTAACTTCTCCAACACAGGCGATCTTCTTCTACATTTAGTCTGCTCGTCTGTAAATAATTATAAGATACTGACGAAGTGGTAATAAAATTTATCATCAATATTCCCGATGTAAGTTGACGTATTTAATTATGTTCTGTAGCAGTTTTCTTACTTTTGTTGATTTGGTGCACATGCTCTCTCTCTCTGGTTTAATTTATGCTGCTGGTATACTTAGAATTTTCATGATTGCAATGTGGTAGCAAATGCATGAGTTTTTACCTGTACAACTTGAGGATCACATCAAACTTTAAAATCAACTTTGCGCAGCTGTTGACAGAGATCTTGGTTATGCTCTCCAAATATCGTATATTATTCATTACATTTATATTCCAATTATCAAATTGGTTACATGCTTCGATGGTAACCAATATTTTGAGCCATCAATCAAGGGTAGGTGGAATCACTGTTGCTTCTCTTTATTCAAAAAAAAAAATTTTTGTTAAAGAAAAACTAGCATTCATCATCCAAATATAAACTAAAAATCCTTGTTAAAAAAAAAAATGAAAGTGCAAAAGCCGAGAAGTGAACATAATACTACCAGTATCTGAAATAGCCCCAGTTCAGGTCACTCGAAAGCTCTCAATCCTAAATGGCTTCGACTGATATCAATATGATAAGTTGGTGACCCACGAGCTTTTCTATATCAGCTGTGAAGTCAGAGTTTTCATTTTCTCATTCATTTCTCAGCTTGGCTGGCTTATTTTTCCATGGAGGATTGCTCCATTCCTCAAAACTCTTTATTTCTTGGATTTGACTGTTCTACTCAGTAAGTTCATCCCTACTTCAAAGTTCAAACTTCAGTTCTTGAATTATACTAGTTCATTCATGCTTTTGGATAATCCTTTTTGAATATTCAGGAGCCACGAGATAGTATCAGAACTGAATCTCTAATAAGATTTTTGATTGCTCAGGTCATTGAAGGCAACTGTTTTGGATGCCAATCTGACTATCGTTGGTACAGAAATAGTTAATTTTGATTCTGATTTGCCCCACTACAAAACCAAGGATGGTGTCTACCGGGATCCCTTGATCAATGGGAGAATTGTGTCTCCAACTCTGATGTGGGTGGAAGCTCTGGACATCATACTTGAGAGATTTAAAAGGTTAAATTTTGATTTTGCAAAAGTTGCTGCTGTTTCTGGGAGTGCACAGCAGCATGGAAGTGTGTATTGGAAGAAAGGAAGTGCTAAAATATTGTCATCATTGGACCACAAAAAGTCGTTGGTGGATCAACTTCACGATGCATTTTCAGTAAAGGAATCTCCAATTTGGATGGATTGTAGCTCAACACAACAGTGCAGAGCAATTGAGGAAGCTATCGGAGGTGCATTGGAGTTATCCAGACTTACTGGATCTGTTGCTCATGAGAGATATGCTGGACCACAAATTCGTAAGATATTCGAGATGCAGCCAGAAGTTTACCGTGATACAGAGAGAATTTCCTTAGTTAGCTCCTTCATGGCATCTCTCTGTATTGGGGGCTATGCCTGTACCGATCATACGGATGGAGCAGGGATGAACTTAATGGATATCCAAAGCAGAGATTGGTCTAAATTAGCTTTGGAGGTTCGTCTGTTGCACTTTTACATAACATCCTGAATTTGTCGTAAATATCTTCAATGTCGTAAATAATCTAGAGGAGTCTGTTTCTTGTTTAAATTACCATGTCTCAGTTTGGACCTTGCTGAACATTCCATTCAATTGAATGAATTTACAGGCCACAGCACCAGGCTTAGAGGAAAAACTTGGCAAGTTAGCTCCTGCACATGCTGTTGCTGGTCCTCTTGCATCCTATTATGTG
The DNA here is from genome assembly GCF_003713205.1 of Coffea eugenioides. NCBI lineage: Eukaryota > Viridiplantae > Streptophyta > Magnoliopsida > Gentianales > Rubiaceae > Coffea > Coffea eugenioides. The sequence continues at coordinate 7,578,012 of NC_040044.1, forward strand.
GATAGGTAGGTTACCTGACTTATGAACAGTTTTGTTAAAGCAGTATCCTTTCCTTCTTCCTCTTTTGGCTGCTATCAGGAGAGCCCATTTAAGTTCTTCTGAAACTGTCCTTCAATTCATCATCATTTCGGTGATTCTGAGACTCATTGTAGACGTTTATAAACCATTTTTTGAACATTCTGTAATGAACTGAAAAACATTAACTGCTGCATTTCAAATTTATGGTAAGCATACCAAAGACTTCTACACTTTGGCATGAAATACTGCCCCCAAGCTGATAAGCAGATTATGTAGTTGATTCTTATTTAAAGGAGTTACAGAACCGTTTACATGCCTATTAACTTTTGAAGTGGAACATTGTTAATTATTATTTCCTTAAAACAATCAAATAGTTAATCTCGTGCATAATCAACTGCAAAAGCTGCTTTAGATTAGAATATCAACTTTATACATGGCTATTTACTAGTGGAACATTGTTTAATCAGGTATAACTTCAGCAAGAAGTGTTTAGTAATTCAATGGTCCGGAGACAACCCTAACAGCTTAGCAGGTAAAACTCTGTTATTAATTCGTACATTTTGACAATCTAGTGGGTTGCTTTGATCCTTTGTTGAAGTTCCTATTTACTGTATGTTTGATGCATGCTGAAACATATACATATCAAGGTGGTAATTTTCCTTCTCAGCCGTAAATTGCATCTGTGGAATTCACTCCCTTTTCCAACAAGCAAGTTTGGGTTTCAGTTTGGGTTTCAGTTTTCAAGATAGTTTATTCTACAGCCCTGTTGAGTAGTGATTAAAAATGAAGTTTCATAATGTTGCACCTGTCTTTTAACCTCTTTTAACCTGACCTTGACAAATCTACATTGGCCAAGTCAACCCAGATCTCCTAATCCATTTTCAGTAGGAATGCCTCAACATATCATGCTGCACTTTGAGTTGCAGTGCTAACAATCGCTTTCTCTATCTGTCCCTTTGCATTTGAGACTAACCAAACTATTTGAACTTGTAGGTTTGACTCTAAATACTCCAGGGGATCTGGCAATTAGTCTTGGCACCAGTGACACTGTAAGTAACAAAACAGTCCAGATGGATGCAATGATTCTCTATATTTGTTAGTATCCTCTGAGTCTGGTCATGTCCTCATTTGGGGTCTAAGTTTTAGATTAACTACTCTACATGTGTGATTAACTTGATGCCTCTCGGGCCGTTGGGGCACTTAAAATGGTGGTAGCCATTAGCTTGCCTCGTTTTGGTTAATACAAGGACCTGTTTTTCAACAGTTTACCGAGATTACACCTGTTGCAATTGGATTGAATGATGATTCTCTTGTTTATGTTCAGGTATTTGGTATTGCAAATTATCACAAACCAAGCCTAGAAGGACATGTTTTTCCTAATCCAGTGGATACAGAGACCTACATGGTAATGCTAGTCTACAAGAATGGGTCTTTAACTCGTGAAGGTATGATTCTGAGTTCAGTATAAAATGCTTTTTATCTTGGCTATGTTTGTCAATTTTAGCAGTATATTCTAGGATCAGTATCTTAAGTTTGTTTGACAATGGGGCAACCATCTCTACTTTTAGATGTGCGCAATAGGTGTGCAAATGGATCCTGGGATGTTTTTAGTGATTATTTGCGGCAGACACCACCTCTCAATGGTTAGCATGCTTTTTGTGCATTCACAATTTAACTTGAATGCGGATTGCCTTTCCTCAATTCTAGCTTTTATTATGCTACAGGTGGTAAGATAGGCTTTTATTACAAAGAACATGAAATACTCCCTCCGCTCCCTGGTAAGTGGAATTCAATGTTCGTCATTCTATTGCTGCAACTATCTTTGTTCCGAAGAAACTCAAATGGCAGTCTTGAGTCAGTAATAATAAGGATTTGATCAATGTTTTCATCTTCATACTTTTAACTTCTTGTGGGAGGACGAAACAGCAGCAGGCAAGGACTCTACTTGGTATACTGCTAAAGTAAGGTTTTTATCCAGATCTTCTGTATGATCCACTGTACTCATCATTCAGCTGCCGATGCTTTTCTAGCAATCACTGAGATAATGAATGACTGATTGATTGCAGGTTGATTGATCAAGCTTGATCTTTCCGCTTGAGGTTGGGCGGGATTGGTTGAAGGACGATATGTACTAGTTTTTTAACTGTACTTTCTGAATGATTAACAAATGCTAATGAGGTGTCTATTATGGTTCCAGTTGGTTTCCACCGCTATATTCTTGATAATTACTCTGACTCTCATGCGGGAGTAAATGAACACGAGGTAGCACAGTTCGATCCTCCTTCAGAGGTTAGCATTTCAGGAATGTCTGAATTGTAGACAAAAACATTCTTTCAAGTGTCTAGGATGTACTATCAAAAGAGAATGAAAGTAGGACAAAGTTTAGTGCAGGTAAGGGCGCTAATTGAGGGTCAGCTACTGTCTATGCGAGGACATGCTGAGAGATTGGGATTGCCTCCTCCAAAGCGGATAATAGCTACTGGTGGAGCATCTGCCAACATTTGTATCCTTAGTTCAATAGCTTCTATTTTTGGATGTGATGTTTATACAGTCCAGAGGCCAGGCAAGTAGTCAGTGCTCATAATCTGCAATTTATATATCATCTGAGGCCAGCTAATCATACTGTACATCTAAATTAAGGAATTTGCCACGTAGAAAGTCTCAAGGTGTGACAAATTAATCCTCTTTTTCCCTAAATTATGTGAAAAGTTTCCTGTGTTTGACAGACTCGGCTTCTTTGGGGGCTGCACTGAGGGCTGCTCATGGTTGGTTGTGCAATGAGAAGGGAAATTTTGTACCCATCCCATGGATGTACACTGACAAGTTAGAGAAAACATCTCTCAGCTGCAAGCTCGCAGAAACTGCGGGAGATGAAGAACTTCTCTCCCAGTATACCTTATTGATGAAGAAGAGACTTGAAATTGAGAACCGGCTTGTCCAGAAACTGGGGAGCCGCTGAAATTTATGAGGACGCATGGGTGTGAACAAGGTGCTAGGTTACAAGGCATAAATTATCATCTTGAACCAGATGCATTTTGCTCTGTTCTCTGTTTCTTTATCTTTTTATTTTCCCCCATTTTCCCCTTGAAATGCAAACATACTAGTTTCAGCCTGTTTCCTTAATTAAATTGTTCCCATCTCAACTCACTCTATCGTTCAGAAGAGAGACATTCTGGCCGCCTGTACGACTATGAGCTAAGTCAAGCAAATAAAAGATGCGAGCAAATATCAAATTCTGTGCATGTAGGCAAGTAGCACTTACCGAAGAATCTTTTATTCATCATTATATACTTCCAGAAAATTCAGTACTACGAAGCAACAACCACAGAGATATGGAGATATGTTTGATACATATGTAAGGACCAAGTAGAAGTGGTAGCACACAGAAATTGAAGGTTTACTTTAAAAGACCAAACAGTAGTAGTACACGCTCCAAGTGGGGGAGTAGAACTTAGAGCAACACTTTAATAGTCCTCTCCATCTCCTTCATCTCCCTCGGGAGACTCTGCACCAACCTCCTCATAATCCTTCTCCAAGGCTGCAAGATCCTCACGAGCTTCACTGAATTCACCTTCTTCCATGCCCTCACCAACAAACCAGTGCACAAATGCACGCTTAATATACATAAGATCAAACTTATGGTCAATCCTGCTGAACACTTCGGCAACGCTGGTTGAGTTAGAGATCATGCACACAGCCCTTTGCACCGGGGCAAGGTCACCACAAGGTACAACAGTTGGTGGCTGATAGTTGATACCACACTTGAATCCGGTGGGGCACCAGTCAACAAACTGGATGGTCCTCTTGGTCTTGATTGTTGCCACAGCAGCATTAACATCTTTTGGCACAACATCACCACGGAACATCAGGCAGCAAGCCATGTACTTCCCATGGCGGGGATCACACTTGGCCATCATGGAAGATGGCTCAAAAGCACTGTTGGTTATCTCCGCAACTGTAAGTTGCTCATGGTAGGCCTTCTCCGCTGAAATAACAGGAGCAAATGAGGAAAGCATAAAATGTATCCTCGGGTAGGGCACAAGGTTGGTCTGGAATTCAGTCACATCAACGTTCAAGGCTCCATCAAACCTCAAGGATGCAGTGAGTGAGGAGATAACCTGCCAAAAACACAGCAGTGGCATAACCATAATAATTGCTACAGAGCTTTTAGCAATCTTAGAACTCGTTAACAGATGAGTTCAGTTACCTGGGAAATTAGGCGGTTGAGATTGGTGTATTTCGGGCGTTCTATGTCAAGCGAGCGCCTGCAAATGTCATAGATGGCCTCATTGTCAAGAAGTACTGTAACATCAGTGTGCTCAAGAAGGGAATGGGTCGACAGCACACTGTTGTAGGGCTCTACAACAGAAGTTGAGACCCGGGGAGAAGGATAGATGGTGAAACCAAGCTTTGACTTCTTGCCATAGTCAACAGACAACCGCTCCAGCAGAAGTGATCCAAGACCAGAACCAGTGCCACCACCAACAGCATTGAAAACCAAAAACCCTTGAAGACCAGTGCAGTTGTCGGCCAGCTTCCTGATGCGATCCAAGCAAAGATCAACAATCTCTTTGCCAATGGTGTAGTGGCCACGGGCAAAGTTGTTGGCAGCATCTTCCTTGCCATTGATGAGTTGCTCAGGGTGGAAGAGCTGGCGATAAGTTCCAGTCCTGACTTCGTCAATAACAGTAGGCTCAAGATCTACGAAAACCGCACGAGGGACATGCTTCCCAGCTCCAGTTTCGCTGAAGAATGTGTTGAATGCATCATCAGCTGTTCCCACTGTTCTGTCACTTGGCATCTGGCCATCAGCCTAGACGAACAGCAAAATTAGCTCTCAAGCAAGACCATAAGCAAACTACCAATTTCCAACGAATAAACAAACAAGCTGTTGGAATTGGTTACAAGTTACAGCTTACTGAACAGACGTACATACAACTACTAGAATTTATGAGACCATATACTGTAATTCTTTCAAGTCAAAATTTACTTATCCTAATTAAGCTAACAAGCATAATATTGGTCCTTTTCTAAAAGCTCTAGCGCAAGTTTCCAACAATCCTTTTAGCTCGAGTAAACATTTATCTGAAACGGTATTACAACCAATATTTTTCACAAAAAAAAAAAAAAAAAAACTGCTGAAATAAAGCGCAAATTTCATCAGCATTGGATTAAAGAACAAAAAATTATCAAGTACAATGTCCGAAAGAGAAATTCGTCACAGGCTCTTAACCGATACCTGAATGCCGTGCTCGAGGCAATAAAGTTCCCAGCAAGCATTTCCGACCTGAATTCCGGCCTGACCAATGTGAACTGAAATGCACTCTCTCATTCTTCTTCTTTTTTCTTTTTCGCCTCAGATATTCTTAATTCAAGACAAAAGGGAAAAAACGTAGCAAATTGAATTGGAAAATGGGAAGAAAAATGAAGAAGACAGAGAGAAGAGAACGGCGTTTATCAAGACGCCTCTCCGGCGGTTTGGATTGATGACAGATTTCTTACACCCCCCGGCCCTCTTCTCTCTGTTTATATACTGCTACAACGACTACTGCTGACTCAGAGGAGTGACTGGAATGAAAATATCTTATGCATGCCAGCTAAGATTTGATTGTGCCGGCAATAATTGGCGGGATTAATTAACTGTTGTTAATTACGTGTTCTTGAAACTCCTCTTGACAGCGGTTAAAAATTATGGCCCGCCCGAATGATATTAGAGGAAATTTAAGAGGAAATTGCAACACTACCTTGCGTCTAACCTGGAAGTTTGGTTAGACTGGGCAAAAGAACCAAGTTGCTCTCTTGTTTTTGTTTTTGGTTTCACTTGATTTAAAGTTTTTTTTTTTAAGTATTGTACACCAACCAAAAAATTTTATGATCGTCATGATTAATTACTTGACATACTTAATAGTTAATCTAAGATTAATAACAGCATTCGATGTGAATATACAAAAATTTCACTTATTTTTATTTGCATATCAAATGGACCCCAATTAGCTCCATAATCATTGAGGTGATAATGTGAATTGGAATCAAGTAAGTCTTTACATATCTAAATGTAATTACCGGACGTGGCAAGGTAACGGTGCCATTGAGTTGAGTTGAACTCGAACTTGAAAGGTATGAGTGTCATTCGAGCTCGAACTCGAATTCGAATGATTCAAGGAGCTCAAACTCGAGTTTGACCGGAGAAAGTTGTATAAATACTTGAACTCGGCTCAATAAAGTTTAAAAACAATAATATGAAATCTTATCGATCTTGAAAACTCAACTCGAACTCGAATACTAAATTCGACCTATGTTAGTCATTGCATGTGTGTGTATCAAATTAATTATTTATACACTGACAATGTAGCGATTCTTTTACATTTATAACTTTGGATATATGTCACATATGTACGATTTGAATTTCAAATTTAAATTCATATTATGTGATACAATCAAAATATGTTAATGTAATAAAAAAGTACACACTGACAGTGTATAATTATTTTATGCAATATTCGATAGAGTTAGTCCGGCTCTCGAACACCTGATTCTTAAATTCGAAATTAACTTGGTAGTATTTTCAAATAGAGCTCGAGATCGATCAAAGCAAGTTGAGCCATTGATTGAATAGCTCGCGAACTCGAATCCAACTATTCAGTTTAGCATTACCCAGCCAAGGTATGTGTTTTACTTGTGGCGGATGGTACGTAATTATCAGGGGGCCACGTATATTGTCGGCTGATGGGTCGACTCACATGCAATTGCAAGCTTTTTCGGCGACCGGCGGATGACCTATCAACATTTCTCCCATCTGTTTTTGGATTGGATTGGATTGGCTTGGAACTGGTATGTATCCACTGGACCACTGCATCCATCTTGCTCATACAGTTTGTGTTGGGGTGCTGCCATTTTAGGCCTCAAAAGTAAATTAAAGTGTCAACTAAGGGCTTTCTTAAGAGTGAAAAGGTTTCCAATAAGCCCCTTGAATGAAATAAGAAACGCTCCAATTGACTACTCTCGTTTAGTGCCACTGCCACTAGAGTGATGTATGATGTAGTATTTTTCCTTTTGCAATAAAAGTCCACAAAAAATAATTAAAATCCATCTAAGCCACTCTTTGACTGATAGTTAGGATTAGGGTCTAGTACGGCTGCTAGGGTGGGCAAAAAAGTTCGCTGATCGAAAAATCCATGGATTCGATCCGATTTGCTCAGAAAAATAGAGCACCTGCTTATATGGGAGGTTGGTTTGGATTAGAGACTAAAAAAGCGTAGATACTCGACATTCCTCGCTTATATATTTTTAAGTTTTTATTTTATGTACATGCACAAAAATATTATTTTTAGAGCTAACAAAATAATTTTAGAATTAATTTTCTATGTACTGACAGTGTATACATTTTCACCATTAGATGCATGATACATAATTCGAATTTGAATCTAAAACTCAAATTTTGCACGTGTCGTATATCCAACTGTGATAGTGTATACACCGTCAATGTATATAAGATTTAATCATAATTTTATTAAGCAAATTATATCCCAAATATGAGCACCTATAATTTGTTTACAAGATTCATTTTTAGAAATCATGAACTTATTTTTTTTTTAGAAAAAGGTTTAATTGATGTAGAATAGTACATATAAAAAGATTTCATTACTTTTGGATTCTTTTTTCTTATTATTCTCTTTACATGTTTATTTCTCGACATGAAACTTTTTTTTGGATATTTATGTTGAATCTTAGGTAAATATGTAAAATATAAAAGTAAATTAGTATAAATTATTTTTTAAAAAATTAAATGATGAGAAAGGCGGGCCAATACCCGATGATGAAATACCCATTAATATGCGAGGCGAATAAAGTTCACACGATGACCTGACCTGCAAGACGCAGATCGGATCAGCCAAATGCCTCGCAGTGAAGTTGCTCAACCCATGTCCACCCCTAGAGTGAGGTTGCACTTGCAATCGCACCATATGATTGACTCTCCTCATCCAGAAAAAATCTAATGCAAATTTGAACTGGATAATCCAGATCAACTCGATCATTTATGACAAATCTGGGCCGCAACCACATACAACCCCATCTTGATAGTTACAAGGATATCAGAAGAGAATATTCTATTGGAGTAGGTTTCTATTGAGCAGGAAAGATTATAAGAGTTTGGGCTATCGCACTCTAGCAGAACAAAACAAAGGTGATGCGGTAACCAAAGAAGTTTGTCCTTATTGGGCTTCATGTGCCACTGTCTTTTGGTTCATTTCTGGGATCCAATAATTGATTCTGGCATTGCATATACGAGGCCATTAGGCTTATCTTATTGGGCGTTCTAAACTCAAATGTCATCCACAGGAGAGGTATATAACGGATTCAAGGTTCTGCTTGACATATTGGCCCGGGAACAAGAACGAGATACTTTTCCAGCTTGATTGAGCTTATCTCATCACAAGGTCCACAGTGAAAAATCTTGAATCCAGAACCTTCTATTTATAATTTCTTCCATCTTATCGTCTAATTCAACCCTCTCTGCTCCTGCTAGGTTAGATGTGACAAATCAATTTCGTCTTAATTCAACTTCATAATAAATAAACAAGATCAAACACAAAAAATTATAGGATCGAGCTTTATTTTATAGCCAAAAATCCATTTTAAAAGATCAATATATTTTTTTTTATGAAATCTTTGAGTTTTCAACATTTGATGTCCTTTTTGTTATTATTAATTTTTTTTTTAATGTAGTCAAACAACTTGTAGGCTGCCAAAGTTAATCATTTCAAAGCCTAGTTACCCAAAACTCGGATATTTTGTTTTTCAAAAAATATCTTCAACAATCTAATTTCATCCTCGCAATTGGTATATATGCTTAGTTTATGAACATGAGAATTGAGGACTACCATTTTACAAAAATTTAAGGAACAGAATATTAAAGTCATCGCCAAAATTTCTACATTATCTTAAGACAATTCATTAGCTTTGGCCCTAATATGCAAATGTACATTTGATTAATCCTGGACATATACCTTCATCCTTTAGAAAAACTTGCACAGATTATTCTTGTGAGCAAATTTGTGGAACATAGTAAGAAACCTGGTTTTGATTTTGAATATTTCAGAGAGCTTCAGAGTTCATATGACCAGCTAAAACAAGTTTTCGAGAAAGATTTCAAAGTTGTTCAGCTATATAGCATGCTGCACAATTGAAGGGATATGTCAAGAAAAATCAAGGACTTACATCCAAACAGGTATGTCTTGATTTTCTAGTGGAGACTTCAGTCAATCACTTTGGATAATGAGGTCCAAAATGACATGTTGAGCAGTTAGCCCAACAAAAGTGTGTGTTAATAGTTAGACATAGAATCATCAAGTATTAATTACGTAACAAGGTGGTCATTATTAGTGGAATCAGGACAAAATGTAATAAATGCATAATCAAAAGGATCATTTATGAGATTATCAATTGTTTAGTACCCTATACCTATAGGACTGTCTGTCTGTGGTGCTCCATAATTATCACATTGTCACCTCAGAGTAATGGGGTCATTTTATTACATAATCAATTCTTACTCACCAAACAAAAGTATCATGCATTAGTTTGCTCTGTGTCTGATCTCATAAATTACTACTAAGATCTTCATAAGTTCTCTGCAGTAGGATCCCATATCATTTATTACACTTATATTTCTTGGCAACCGAAAAAAATGCGGATCATTGATTTTTAACGTTCATTTCCATTTTCTTGGAAAGCCAACTCAATTGAAGAGGTAAGAAATAGCCCCATTAGGCAAAAGAAAGACGAATTTGACTTGATGCATGCCGAGAATGATTTGTTTTCCAAACAGTCGTCCAATTGTTGGTTACTGTTTTGTACTCCTTTGTTAATAAAACTGGTCTCTTCTCTTTACCTTTCTCAAGGAATGAACATCAGATCAATTCAAAATCTACCTCATAAAATAAAGAACTACTCTTTTCAGTGAGAATTAATCTTTTCTATACTGACAGTGCATACACTATCAGCGTTGGATGATAAAATTTTGCATAGTTATCATCCATCCAATGCTGACAGTATATATAAAATTTACTCTAAAATAAATGTTCTCAAATTGGTAGAAGTTGAGCTGTGATAAATATTGCTATACCCAGAAGGGAAAAGAAAAGAAAAACTAATACAATAGATGTCTTTTTCTCTTTAGGAATAGCAAGATGAGGATTGCTTAATAATTGTGTCATCAGTTCAGAAGTATCTGAATATTGGGTGGGTATGATTGAAGAAGTCCTGTCCTGTGATATTATTACATCCAGGGCAGTGCCCCATAATTAGGGTTCTGAAAATTCCGTAACAAGTTGACTAATTTTCACATGGTAAGTACCCAATTGAACAATTGATAGTCTCTTTACCTTGCAAGCCTTAAGGTGGGCAAACAATGAAATGAACCATATGAAAAGTTGTCATGGCCTAAAGAAAATAAACAAATGAATAAAGGAGGAAGAAGAAAGGTTCCACTCATGACTCAAACCGGTCATTGTTTCGCAAGACCTGAATGATTACATCTGTTATTGTTGATGTGTTATCATACCAAACTCGTCTTTCTTCTCTTAGCCTGGTCAAATCTACCCAGGACAACCAAATTTATTTAGTCAAAAGTGTCAAAGATATCTTTTAAGAGTCCTGTCCTGTACTGCAGGGCAAAATACTCTGAAGAGTACTGAGCCCCTCACCAGGGACCACATTATGCTTTTCCAACATATACAGGCCATGTTAAGAACAGTCAAGAAACTGATCAAGTACCATTTGAGAACTTTCAGTGTGTGATTCAAACATGTCTGTGCTCAAAATGAACACCTGAAGAGTCAGAAAATGGATGATAGTACATCTGTTTTTAAACAACGCCTAGATCATCAGCATATATGAGAAGTTAGTTTTGCCACCATCACAAGAAATAAAGGTATGCTACGAGTACAAAATTGGCACCACAGTCCCCACCACAGAAATGAGTAACATCTCCATCAGTTTAGCACTATTCTACCACAAAAGTGCGGCAGTAATTGCACACACAAGTAACAGACATGAGGAAACAAGAAGCAAGCTTTGCCTTTGAGTTACAATTGTGATGCAGCACCTCATTCAGAGTTACTGAGCTTCAGTTTAGTGTTGTTACGATTTAGTTGTCACACATTAAACAACATCGACAGCAATAAAGGATTAGGATTGATAAAAAAAAAGAGTAAGATCTGCATATGATGCTGAAAGCTCACAATTAATACATTTTAAATTGTCAGAACAAGTATACAAAAGCAAACTTCTAAAGTTCCTTAGAATGGAATTTTCCCTAATAATTGACCAGGATTCTGGAGCCGGAAACACAAAGAGAGCTTTTCAAAATCAGGCTAGGTATTAAACTTAGCACCAAGCACAAACCAGTACACTTGTAGCAGCATAAAAGAAACTCACTTCATATCCAAGGACCTTGTTGATACATCATATGAAACCATGTTAAAATTCTGTTCTGATAATATGTGTTCCCATCACATCTATAAGCAGACAGCACTCTGGTGTTTGAGATACAAAAATTAATCCAGGACCGTGGACAAGAAAAGAAAATGCAAAAGATCAAGATTTTCTATCATCCCAATTCAGCAAGTTTGACAATATGATTACCTGTTAACTATAAGAAGAGTTTCTCTTTATACATCTCTCACGCATAGGCCACTGCAAGTTTACTAGATGCCTCTTGATCGTTACGCTGGCCTCATATCTAATCATAGAAGACCTAATCCAGAAATAGACAGCATTTGTTTCACAAACTACCATTGCACAAAAATATAAAACCAATTGGTCCATAACAAGTGGAAGTATCTTTTTGCATTGGTTTCAACTTGGGTTTCAGTATGATTAGCCTACAGATTTAGTTGGTTCATCCATCAAAAAACTGCTAATTGATAAGTGTTTCACGAAGTGTTTAACTGGATTAATCATTTTACTCATTCTACCCTAAGGAAAGGGTTCCACCCTTTTTGGACTGGTTGTTGGTAAGAAGGGTCTTAAACACAGACTATAGCTTGCAGCCATGTGTTCTGATCCTCCAGGCTACAAGGCCTATCTCATCTCTATTGCATGTGTTCCCAGAAGTAGCCGCATAAAAAGGACAATAACTTTTACAATCCCAAGACTCGGTGCTAGAAAGTACACGTAGTTGATCTAGCTTCATATTCTGATAATACTTCATTCATTTGAAACCTAATACAGCACAACTATGATTAATCCATGACCAAAAGGGAAGGAATACAAATAATGTGATACAAGGAATAGCAAGATTTGGCACTATCACTAGAATGGGGATATTTGCACTTCTTCTATCTTTTCAGCACATAGCATATTTCAACTTGTTTATCCTGCTCTAAATTGCTCACAACTCATCCTACTGTTATATCAATGTGTTAAGGGGAGGCATGATCCACGAATGAAAAAATTTTTGGACTCTGCTAATATGAAACTAGAACTGGAAACGAGGGACTATTTATAATCAATAAATTTATGTATGAGGAACCCATAATGGCTATTAAGAGTATACCAGAAGGCTAGCATATAAAGTATCTTAACAAGTATAAAACTACCAAGTTAAAAAGGTATCATCATTGGTCTTAGGAAGTGGAGGAATTTGAGCACCCCAGAATATAAAACCAAGAAAACTGAAAGGAGATGTGTAGTAATGGTTTTAAGTGATCATGAAAAGCAAAGCTTTTAGCAGAGGCTTATAAAATTCTCGGCAAACATACAAAGGTTACTCAGACTATACCTGAATGAAGACGTGATTGGACTACCAACGATCTTCAAGATGCCCTATTTCATTTGCTAGTATGAAAATAATATCGGCCAAAATGGACAGTAACTCAACAACACAGTAATTCATTTTCAAGCAGGGAAGGATATCCTACTTCATTTACTGGTATTAAAACAATATTGTTGAAATCGGCAGTAACTGGATGCATGGCAAATTTCACACTTGAAAAAAATCCAGAGAACTCGCTCTTTGATCAAGCATAAAGTATGTTGCATTTTTGGGTTCAGAAGGTCTGGATAATTATTGCACCAATAAGTTCTTACACATCATTGATTTCTTGAGCTTGATGAATGAAAAAGAGATGAATGCCCTTCAAAGATAGATAATTAATCCTTGGAGCCACTTTTCTATCTTTATCCACATAAGAACACCAGAAAATGACTATTCAGCCATCTTTCCCTTCATAGTCAAAATCGCTATGTATAGCAGATTTTTCCTTTCCAGCTTCATTATCAAAGCATGAATACCATATAAGAAGATGTCTAGTTTAAACTAGAACATGTATGAATCATCAACTATGAACTGCTACGCTGCACAAAGTTCAGACGCTCACTTGCTAAGTAAGAAATACAAATCAATCTGTCGTCCTGCATATGTGTTTAGCCACCAAAAGAGGGAACAAAAGAACAAAAAAGCCCATCTTGTCACTGTTTAAGACTTTTGATCCTCATTCTAAAACCACTTTGAGTCTCATCATCAACATCCCCCTCTCACCCATTTTCTTCTAAAACTAAATTAAAAACAAAACAAAAGATAAAGGAGAACAGAAATTAAAGGGGATGAAAAAAAGAAAAGCTGCCCTCAATTCACAATAGACACAGGTATCACGTTAGTACAAAAAATCCCGTACAGCTATGCAATTGCAATAACCACTCAAAATATCCATCTCAAAAGCTGGAAGAGCGCAAAGCTTGATTCGCAATGGCAGTAAAAGTGAAAAGGTCAGAATTTAGTAGACTTCATATCACCACATGTTAAAAACCAAATAGTTCAGAAAAGAAAAAAGATGTCCCAAGACAAATAGGGAAAAAATCATAAAGAAAAAAAGAAAAGGAGGAAAAAGAAAAGACAGCGATATGATTAAAGCGATAATAAGGAGATCCCCAGAAAAGGACATTTACATGGTGCAATGAAATATAAGTACAAAATACAGCAATTCACATATAACAAAAAAATTTGGGAAAAAGCATGGTATATTATGATCATCATCAATACCAAAAATTGCTGGCCAAGTACAAATCCTTTCAACACAGATATATGTAAAATATATGTGCATGTTCAAGTATACCCCTTTTTCAGATTTTCACAAAGACTCTGCACTCATTCTGCAATCTGCTTTACCATGATTGATGACAAATCATTGACTTTCTCACCTCTATTTAGAGCCAAAAAAAAAAAAACTATGAAAGTTCTGACCGAAAGGATATAATTCAAAAAGGAAAAAACTAAAACTTCTACCTTTTTTCTTGCTTGAGCTAAAAATATAAGAAAAGTAAAAGAGCAAACGAATATAAATAAAGGGTCTTTATATATCAAATAGAAAGTTCACTTTTTTTTTCTTATAATTTATATATGATTTGATGTAAATTATGCCTGGCTCCATCCTGTCTGCCATATAACAACAACCCAAAAGAGAAGAAGGGGAGGTCTGAGGAGAGTTGAAGAGACCTAGTAGTTCTACTACATTGTACTCCCTCCTCTGTCAAAGCCCAAAAACAACCTTGGATTTTCAAAGTCTTGGTCAGATGATACCTCTCTCTCCACAAGGTCAGCCATGTCTTTCCACACCAACCAACTGCTCCTCCTCAACATCAGCCCTCTGGTGGCAATGCTAATGCCATTTCCAGTAACAACAACAGCAGCAGCAGCAGAAGAAGAAGAAGAAGAAAAAGCTGATAGTGCAATCAACACAACGACAATGTTCACCTCCCGAATTCCCATATTCTTTTTTTCCTTCACTGGTTTTTTGTCTTTTGGGTACTATTTCTATCTATACTGGCAAAAGGGGAGCAAGCAAAATCCCAGTAGTCAACTTCAAGAAACTGAAACAGGTGTCAAAGGTCTCTACTTTACCTGCAATGGTCTGTTGTTTGCTGATTGGGGAGTTTTAGGGAGGGAGAAAGAGTGGAATGGGGTTGTGGGATGGGAAGGGGATGGAGTTATTGTTTTTGTTTTCGTGATTTTGGGCCTAAATTTTTCGGCTGGAGAAAAATCGGGTAGGCCGGTGAGAGGCCATTTTCAACTTTCATTTTTGTTCTGTTTCTTTGGTAAGAATTAAGAGTCTTCGGCTTGTCTTTCCTCTGCAGCGTGTGGCATAGTAACATGTAGGTTGGCCTCTTTTTCTAAACTTTTTTTTTTATATATTGTGGAAATGACCCTTGAGATTTAGTTTATTGTAATTCGAGTAAACTAATTTCTGGGAAATTAACGTAAGATAAGATGGATAAATAAATGAATAAAATATGAAACGAGTTCTAGTGTGACAAGGAAACAGGCTATGGAGGAAACGAGGACATTTCTGACTGTTTTGTTGATTTTAATCTAAATATTAACGTTAAAGTCAAAGAACATTAACCTAAGATGTAATCCAACTACAAATTGTTTGACTGCAGTGCACTTTGACGTGCAACTTAGCCGATTAATTGACTTAAATTTGCAGGATTGTTCATAACCAGGCCATTGTCATATAGCGTTAGGGTTTGGTTACGTTGATGTAGTTTCAGTGTTAATTTTTTTTGTAAAAGTGAAAATAATTTAAAAAAATATCTAAATATAGAAAGGATAATAGATGCGAATGTGTGTATTCATATGATAAGTTAGATATAATTTAAGTATTTTAACGAATGCTTTCGGAACGCTCGTTTAAGGAATCCATAGTATTATCACCATGAAATGATAAGAGCATTATGAACTGAATTATTTAGTATGAAATGATAAGAGTATTATGAATTTAATTATTGTTGATTATGGAAACAATAATGGATATTACTTTTTAAAGCGCAAAGTATTAAATAGTGGTATATATTTTAGACATTAAGGATAACAATTATTTTGTGCATATCTGTTGATAAGTGGTTGGATTCAGGAAATCTTTAAAACAATAATGTGAGTCTTGACTTCAATTATTGAAGAGTTGTTTTCGGTGAGATGATTTTCGGTCAATAAAAGTTTGAGTGAGATGTTTACATAATTAATTAAAAGGAAATGAGCAAAAGAGTCGTAAGTTTGTTTGATATCTCAATTCAGTACTTAAATTTAATGAGTTCATATGTTAATATGTTCAATTTGTTTGATAACTAAAAATAGAACAGTTGAATTAATTAAGTGGCACTGAATTCATTAGGCAAAACTTGATTCCAAAAACAAGTGATAACCTATTCACTTATCATTTAATGTGATATACACTCAAATGTATCAAATTTAGTACTTAATTATTTAATAATTTAATGGATTTAAAATTCAAATTCCAGATTTTAAATTTCAGTTTTCGGATTTCAGTCTTATCAAATGCACCATAATCTCTATGGTTTGATTAACTTTCGATTTAACCAAATTATGCTTTTTAAATCTATTATACATACAAATTTCTGCTAGAGAAACATGGTAAAAGTCACGCTAAAAATAAAAATAAAAATCCCTTTATTTGAGTAAAATAAAATCTTATGCTATTATAATACACGGCATAAGAAGTATCTTACCAGTATGCCCTTACGCCGTTGGATAAAAGAAAGCAGTGGTCAATGTGATTAAAAAAATCTGAAAGTCAAAGCATGAAACATGGTGAATTAAAATTTGTCGTCATCTGCTTTAAATGCCGTGTTCACCTAAACTGTTGTTCTAACAACATCCATAGCATAGCACAGGTAAATTATTTTTACCTGTCTTTGTATTACAATACAATACAATTTTATGTTAAAAGAAAAAAGAAAAATCAAATAGTATAGCATAGTAAAACTAAAGCCTGTAAGAGTACCTGATCCTGCAAGAAAGGCAACACAGGAGGGCAGTAAAATCTCTTCCACTTTTTATATGTCCATCTATATTTTTGTTGGGTGCCACGGTTAGTTGTAATTTCCTCTTTACAAGATTGTCCCAGTTCCTTTTTGCCCATGATAACTTTATTTTTGTAGGTTCACCCCTCTACCTTTGCCTTAAGAGGGAATTCCATAGGGCTTTCTAAATTCTCATATTGGTACTGACTTTTTATTAGAATTTTCAGCAACTACTTGGGTCCATTTGGATAGGGGATTATTTGAAAAAAAAATCTGAAATAATACTTTAGTACTTTTTATGATATGATGTATATGAGATAAAAAGTGATTGAAAATTATATTTATAATGCAAGTAGGACAAAACTTAGAATTTTTTTTTTTTTTGCCAATCTTGATAATCAAACAGACCCATTGTGTTTTTCTCTTATTTGTCAATAGCGAATAAATATTTAGTTCCCAATATAATCTTGAAAGTTGTGGACAGAACTACACCGATATGTAATTTTGAAAGTTAAATAGTCTAATCTTAAACTAAGAGATTTCCCGTAAGTGTGAATTTTTTCGTCTTTTTTCTTTTGGCTCTCCAAGCACTTCATTTTACCATCTTCACAATTCATTCAAGATCTTGTGGGAGAACTTCGTGAACTTCAACATTACAAGGTTTGAGTGAATAAAAATATGGAACTAGTAATGACTTCAAGAGTATGGGCACTAGTAAGTGTCCCAAGACAAGACGGGGGAAAAAGAAAGAAAAGAAAAGAAATTGGTACATAGTATATTGTGGCCTTGTCCAAGGGTCCGTCGAGTAACAACTGGATGAAAATCAGATGTACTTTACGTAATTAATTGCAAAGGTTGGTCCGTCATAGAATTGATCTTCTGCAATTGTGCAGCAGAGAAATATCAGTGCCTTTATTACTCAAATACTGACCCAATGGTAGCGAAGATGTAAAGAAAGAAAGCTGTAACGTTATCCACTCAACTCAGCAGGGATTGGAAATTGGAAAGTGAAATACTCCATCACAAGCCCCCCATACGCTAACAAGTTTACAACTGATCTCTTCTCAAGTCGTTTTCTAGAGAATGATGGAAACAGTACATCAAATGTTGGTTGTAGACTTTGTTGTTGAAGTATAATAACGTGATGATTTTGATTGGTTACCAAACGCCCAAGTGAGCTGAAGTCTCTTATTGCTCAATCAGGATGAAGCTGATCTTCAATGATAGTTTTTCAAATCCCATTATATTCCTAATCTGTCCAAATTATATACAAGTGGTTAAGCAAATCCAACCTTGAAAGCTCCAAAAATCTTCTCATCCAGTATTATTTCTATCTATTTTGGCTAAAGCTTTTAATGAAATGAGTTATTCGTGAACATGTTCGCATTCGACTTATTCAAATTTGAAAAAAACTCGATCGTTTAATAAACAAAACAAGTTTAGATACAATATAAGGCTCGTTTAATAATCGAGTCGAGCTCTAACTTGTTCGTAAATAAGTCGGTTCATTAAAAACTCTAACCAAAATAAACAGAAATAATACCAGGAGAAGATTTTTGGAGCTTCCAAGATTGAAATTGCTTAACAAGTTGTTCTTAAGCAATTTCAATCTTCACCTAGTATTATTTCTGTCTATTTTGGTGGTGATACCAGCATGTAGTATGTAGAATGAAAAGGTTAAAAATTTAATTGTGCATGTCTTTACTTGAGAGTTTCAGCTTTAAAATGTTTAGGATTGATAAACAATATCCTTTCAAGAAATAATTTTCTTGAAAAAGGTCAAACTTTTTGGTGGTTTTGCACAGCAATCTCAAAAAATAACTTAATATCTTTGCTTAACAACTTTTTCCTTTTAATATCTTTGCTTAACAACCTTTTGCTTTCAAGTTTGAACTTCTGTTCAAGAGTTAGATAGATGCATACTGTTTTATCTTCGACTACAGTTTTGATGTAAATTAGGTCAAAGACCAGACTTTAATAGCTCAAGAAACGATTTCTAGGTATATATATCACCAAAAAAAAAAAAAATTTTGTATACTTATTCTCATCTCACAAAAAATAAGACAACTTTATCTTGCTATGATCATGTATCATTTTTTTTTTTGTTTAGGCACACGTTAAGAGAGGTCTCAAGTAATAATTTTTTAATAAAAATAAAATTAATTTGTATAACTGTCTAGAAATACAATAAATATGAATGTGTGTATTCACCTGATAAATTAAGTGCACTGACAAGTAGCCACGTTGAAAAATCCCTCAAATTTGGAAGACTTTTGTTGGTATTTGACACATCATGTTCAATTCATTTTCGGTGCACTTGGAGGAGTTGGAATTTAGCAGTAGTTTTAGTTTTGAAGCATTGGGATAGACATTACAACCCTGGGGCCTCCCTCTTGAAAGAAAAAAAAAAAACCAAGATTGTTTATTCGAGACGACTGAGTTGCCTGAAATTATGTAACTCGATTTCATGTCTTTACATGTAACAACTTCAAGTGCCATAATTATGCTCATCAATTATATTGTATGTATATACAGCTAACTCCGATCAAGACATGGAAATCTGTACCGTGTTTGCACTCTTATCATATTCTTTGGTTAATAGTAGGAAATTTCCTGCAGCCATCACAATTGAACAGAGAATCTCTTCAACCCAACCGATCATTAGTGTTGGGTTTGGCCAATCAGTACCCACTAATCACTCGTTAATTCTTAACAAAATTAGATTCCTCCTCTTCATGAGTGCGAGCTTGAGGAAATTTTTCTCTGCCTCCAAGCAAACCAAACAAGCATCGACGGTAACATTTAAGAAGAGGTGAAGGGTAGATAGAGATAATTAAGTAAATACTAAATGATAAATGAGGATGGTAGATGATGATGGTAATGTGAAGATATAGTAAGAGATAGCCAACCAGCCAGCCAGCCGCCATGAGTTACGGACAGGTGAAAGCTGCTTGTTTTCAGACTTACGGCATCGCAAGCTGCCGCTGCATATTTTAAAGAAAACTCTATTGAAACGACGCTTTCGAGAAAGTCAGTTTCGATTCTAGAACCCCAAACGGCTGAATTATGGCTTTGGAATGCAGCTGTGAAATGGACAAGCATTGAGTCTATCCACATTTTTGGTCGATCTTTTTGGCTAGTAATAATGCCAAAACTCAAATTTTAACGTAAGGGGGCAGACTTCTTATGGGGATAATAATTTCAGAAGCCTACCTTAATGTCTCGAATACTGTCACTATCTTCCCTTAGGGTTTTGAAAATTTTACTTATTGCCTCTATCAGTAATAATGAAAAAATGGTTTCTACTACCCTTGTAATTTAAGATATGTAGAGAAAAACGGTTAAATGTTTGCTAACTACATTAACCATAATTTGGATGGTAAAATGTTTAATTAATTTGGTATCTAAAAGGGGAGCTAATAATAGGTGTACCTTTCCTAAATATATACTTGACAAATACAAGGAATCAGATGTAATTTATTTGATAAACAAAAAGGGTTCAAACATGAGAAACAATTAAGCCATTTACAAACTAAATTAAATATAATTTGAAATGTAAAAAAAAAAATGTAATTTGGCACCTAAAAAGGGCTCCAATAATAGTCACCCTTTTTCGAATTTATGTACTTGACAAATACTTAGAAGGAGTCAGATGTGAGGATAATTTGGTTGAGCTAATTCTCTCACAACTGTGGTGATAACAAGAATCTTAAAATATGAAGAAAATTTTGGTCAATTTTTTTTTGTTGATCTTGTGTAATAATGGCCCATAAGTGAATTAAGTTAGGTCGAATAATTAATCTAATTGGTACAATATCTGAGGGGCACGTTTGGAATAGACAAATCTTCTCGCACCTGAAATTATTTTTTTGAATTGGGTTGAATTATTACGAGAACATTGGTTTCAAAGGAGGTTAGTGAGATTTTCAAATTTTCAGGGGAAGACAAAGAAATTGTCAAAAACATCAAAGGAGGTTTCTAAAATTACCCCTTTCTTATAATGTTTTGTTTTAATCCATTTTAAGCCAAATTAAATATCATTACAATTTTAACTTGGAGTGCATAACCTTGTCATTTTTGCAAAAACCCCGAGCAATAAAAGCAAGATACGGTTCACTTTTCTTTTTTTTTTTTTTAAATTGTAATATCAAAATATGTATCGTGTCAATATCATTTCTAATTTCGGGCACCAATAGCTAGAGTTGGATAAAACCAAATGATTACCAAGTTTGAACACTTTCGTGAAAATTTAAAAACTTTGGTTTAATTATCTTACTGTACAACTTGATGTGTAACAACTACGATAATTTAATGGTAGAAGGAGATGCTGTGTCTAGCAAGCAATTACAACCATTAATGTTCTGACAAAAAAATCTTTCGACAAAATTGGATTGATTTAACATTGTAAAGAGTGTCAATTCTTCTTCTTCATTTTTTTTGTTTTTTTGGGTTGGGGGGGGAAGGAGTGAAGAGTGTCAATTCTATCTGTTTAAAGTATGCGTTTGGATGATACATGAATGCCATCTTTTCAAGAGATTCAAGGGGGCCGAATTGAGTTCTGGGTTCTGACGAAAGACAATCACCTGCAACAACTTGGAACTTACGAAAATGGCCGGTTCTGATAGTCTAATAAAGATAGCTTGCTGGAATTCTGGGACAAATATGTTGTGGCCTATTTTGTGTGTGCATATTTTAATCGAAGATGGTATTTACGTCTGTTGTACTTTCTCCTGTTCTCTTCGTTTATTGTAGTTAAATTTGCCAGGGCTAATACTTGTGCCATTGCCCATCAACCTATATTATGCGGTCTTCTCTATTTTCTTTTATTTTTTGTTCAACTATTTGTTGAAGATAAAATCCAAGTTGCCGGATTTTTTTTATTTTGTTTAACCATATGAAAAAAATGATATGAGGTGTGTTTGGATAGTAGATTATTTGTTTCAAAAAAAATATCGTAGCGCTTTTTTTGATATGATATACATGAGATAAAAAATGGTTAAAAATGTGTTTATAATATAAAACAAATAAATTTGTACAAATAATTCAATGTCCAAACAAAATAATAGTTTGCTAGAATACTCCACCACCTCAAAAGGAATTAAAGTCCCCATAATTTGGCGTAATCAACCAGGCGAGTAGAAATGCATCCGTCTGATAGAAAGTGCCCGGATTTCCAGAACTCAGAAATGCAAGTAAGAAATTTCGAACCCCCTTCACCTACACCAAGGAGGAACTTGACCGTAGTCCAATGGTTCAATATCATGGTTACTAGACCAGGCTTGAATGTGGCACTTACCCACAACCAAACAAAAAAAGGGTTCAAGTATTGCGGAGTTACGTTTGCCGGGTGGAAATTGGTTAAAAATAGTCTACAGAGTTTCCAATACATTTCCATTTTATGTTTGAGCAAAACGGGAGAAGAAACAGGATTGTCATGTTTGTGATTAGCCCAAGTGATTATTTTTCATTTACAAACGACAAATGGTCATTTTTTTGCCTTCTTTTTTTGGTGCAAGACAAATGATACATTTGGCTATACACGGCAATATGATCAAAAAGGAAGAAGAATTTTGTGCAGTCCAAAACTGCACCCAAAATTGTCTAAATGCATGTGTAAACACAGCACGGCAACCTGCCTGCTGTCTGTCCAAAGTAAACAAAAGTAAATAAGCAAAACCCATGAATCCATACATCCACACGTGTATGCATTTATTTATATACACTGAGAAGAAAAACAAGGAATTGAATCCCAATGTCGTCAACTAAATGACAGTGCAAATCCCCAAGTGAATTTAAGTGAGGCTGTCGACTTTCACACATTAACATAATTTCCTACGTAAATCTCAAGGCAGTTTGCATACTTTGATCTTTTCAATTTATTGCTAAAACTCAGGCATCCTTGCCTAACTTTTTCCCTCTTGTTTTTTTTTTTTTTTCTAAAAAATATTTTTTTTTTCGAACGAGATGAATATAGGCAGCTCTACCTTGTTGAGGCTTGAGAGACTGATGATCACAAAATAATTGTCCACATTCTGGGCCTTTTTTTAGGCTTTAATTCAATCATTGGACCATCATTCTGGATAAACTTAGCAGCTCAGCCCAATATTCTTTCCCTCAAGAATATTTGCTCTTTAGTACTTCAATTCTACCAATTTCTGTTAACCAACCATGGAAGCTAGAAAAAAATTAGGGTGGATTTGATCAAAAGCAGCATGTTGTACCTTTACTAGTACCATAACAGGATCTAGGTAGCAATATCACTGTGTTCAATATCCATTTACAGGGTAGAATCTTTCGGGTACAAGCCTACCAGGTGTTAGATTTGTTAAAGATGTAAGTGTGCAAAATCAAGATTACAACAATACTAATTGATAGTTATGTTTTCATTTTATTTATTTATTTAGTCCAAAGGGAGACTCAAGTCATGTAAGGGGAAATGGTAAGGTTTGAGAGTCAAATATGAATTTCATAATCAAAGTCTTACCAACTAAATTGTGTTTTGTAGACAACAATAATTAATAGTATTAAGGCTTAATGAAACATTCTACCCATGTTCAACTTTTCTTGGGCTAGTTATTTGAAACTAGGAGGCGAACACCGCGCTACGCGCGGTGGGACTTTTCAGCTTGCTCAGAGTGCCCGGACATCTTAGTTGAGATAATATGCTTCAATTCGGAGGTACCATATGAAATCCATTGAAATATATATTTACAAAGTCTTAACTTCAACTAAAAGTAATAGAAAGGACATTGTTCATAGTTAGCAGGATTAAAATGCATCATCTTCGAAGATTGGGAACCGCAAATCAGGGAAATTACTCTTAAAATAACAATCATGATTTTCTGCTAGCTAATGCAGTTATAATTCCACCAGCTATAAGTACCACAGCAGTAACTGAAATGCCACTTCCAATGATACCATCTGCACCATAAAGTTAAACTTTTATTTCATGTATTGCCATACTCGAAAAAAATAATCCCGAGGATTCAAAGTAATATGTTATCACCTTTGTAATTTGTTCTTTTACTGTCTTCTCAAGGTACAAAGCCTACCTCCAATCAGGTTCAATCTAGCAAACAAAGACAAAACCAATGGGATAAAAGCACCACTCTTGAATACAACAAAATGTTCTACAGTTTCTTTATTTTGACAATTAATATTGGTAAAGCACGTTAAACTATGAGCAATTTCACTAATGGGAGTAGAGAACTAACCCCCAAACATTTCTATACAAGCTGCAGGCTTCTTGAATGCTCACCACTTCTATAACAACCAACAGCCAGAAGGTAAAGCTTTTCACTCTTCTACGATGGACTATTGGTCTCAGAGAGAGAAGCTGCACACAGACAATAGATAGATTTTAGTAGTGAGAGGAGTTTGCAATTCATATTTAAATCGAATTTAAACACCAAAACTCCAATTGTAGTTCTCTCCTTCCAACTTTCTAAAAAGGTCACACACTCTCAGAACAGTATTTTTTATAGTATGGCAAAAATTACCATTCTATGTAAGTAACAAGTACTACAATTGAATTTATGTAACATTTTGATTCTTCTACATGTGCAATGACATAATTCCTTCATAGGACATAGCAGATGCTTATGACATGTAGTATTATAAAACAAAAGAAGAAAAACTCTTAGTAGCATCATTTCTTCTCTGGATAGCAAACATCTATATTCCAGTAGTAATATCTATATTACTTCTCTAGTTTTCACTCTTTTGAAACCTGATTTGAAGTTTAAAAAAAATCCAATAATGATCAGGAGATCAGTGCACAGGACAATTTAAAAATTATAACAATCACATAGATTCACAACTTCTCGAAAACGTGAAATTATAAGAATCACTGATAATGACTAAGTTGAGAGGCTAAGATCTAAAACGAATGAGGGAAAAATTATGTTTGATACTATTAACATGTTCAATTTAAAATGTTTAAGTACGTAGGGAAAAAAAAGGTGCAGATGGTTACAGTTGGCTGTTGTCACTTTGACTCTAATGGCAATGATAATTGTGAAGGGATCATGCTCAGTTGCAATAGGATTATCGTGAGCTTCTTCAAATTGATTCCATATGGTTTAAACCATTGGCTTCATGCTGCAGAGGCAAAGAAAAAAAGACTACTGTCTATAAATCTATATAACACGAAGTCACGAATTCTTGTTTTTCTCAAGCATTGATTTACATTGACAATACCAGAAGGCACAAAACAATGGATCTTAAGAAAGGTAAGCTAAATCAAAACAAATTAACAAGGGGCGAAAATATAGAAACACAACCTAAGAATCCCAACAAAATTTTTAGCCAGCTAGTTGTTAATTTGGTATAATAAAAAGAAGCAGCCGCAACACATACTGAATGAAAAGGCAATCTTCACAAAATATTAGAAATTAATAAATAGAATGATAAGCGATCACACTTTAAAAATGTTGTTTCTATATCAGGCTTATTACCAAAGTCCGAATTTACTGCTATCATTTCTCTGTTCTATGTTGTGGTAGCATACAATATGACGAAACAATACACTCATGTTATATTCTAACAGCATTCAAACATCATTAAAATTTTGGTTGCTTCTTTCAACAATTTACAAAGTGACAAAATAGGTCATTATTATTAATCTTCATCTTGCACCTTTCTAAAGACCAATAATAGCACAAAGACAGCAAAAACTTACAATAAAGTGCTGGGGAAAAAATCTGTTAACACAAGGAAAAAAATAGGAAGACAAAACCTTAGATCTGCACTAAACAAACCATTTCCCTTTTTCTTCTTTTGGTTCAGGAAAAACACCCAAATAAAAGTCACCTTGAGAAAAAATTTTCCCCAATCCTTTTGTACCATACTGCAAATTTTAATAGCTCAACCTGTAACAAACATTTAAAATCCAATAGAAAATAAAGACGCCTATAACAAAAAGAAGAAAACAATATGAAGAAAACAAATAGTCTGTAATTTAAACAGATAACAAAAAACCTAAAACTTAAAATAGCAAACAGTTAAAAACTTAGAAACTTTTTAAGTTACTTTTGTTGCACCATAGGCGAACACATGAAAGAATTTTGAACCACCCTAAGCAAGTGGACAACAACGCAATGCACCACAAGAAAGGACACATAGAATCACATAAGATTTCCACTAATACACAAGAGATCAGAAGAGGAAAAATTACAAAGAATAAATTAGCATTTTGTGTAAAGTTCTTGCACTCCCTATAACAACATAACAAACTTTCCAAACAATCTGATATGATAATTACACATCAACCCTAACCAAGCTAGCAGATATAGTAGACTCATTAAAAAAAACTTTTCTAAAAATGTGACAAACACACGAAGATAACATGAAGCCACCAATTCTTGTCTTTTGTTAAGAAAACAGGAGGTCAGTAGTTAAATATCTGCATCTTTTGTTATTTTTTGGCTGAAAAAATACTACTGTTTTATATGCAGAAATGCTTTTCAAACTTCATTATATTATTAGAATTGTGCAGAAACCCAATAATGATCTAAGAGGCTTCGAGCAAAGAAATTAAGGGGGGAAAAGGTAATACATAAAGCAAGAAAATAAGAAATTAGGGCACCAAAAACTTACCTTTTGATGATTTCTCCAACCTAAATAAAAAAAACCACAAAAAAATTGAGCAAATGATGAGATAGGAAATAGGTAAAAATAAAATAAAATCTAAGATTTAGAATTGAGCATGGTAGGGTACCTCAATGTCAGATCAATCGACTTCTTCCTTCCGTGGCAACAGAGACCTGTTGAAAAGAGAGTTTGAGAGAGAGGTACGGGAGGTAAGGGCATTGGTGGATGAGAAAATGAAGTCTCGTTTGAATCTTATGGGTAGATGAATAGCACACCCTCCATATCCAAACACATCCTTATCTACTTTCTTAATCTCTCTCATATGATCTGATAAAGGAAGAAAAACGCTAACAAATATACATAAAAATAAATGGATATTCCTGTTTGATCTTGTCAACATAGGCCTCAATATCCAAATCCATCCTTATTTGCTTTCTTAATCTCTCTGATGGGATCTAAACAAGGGAAACAAGACTAACAATATACATAAAAATAAATGAAAAACTCAAAAATTTTAAGAGATTGGGTTTTTTTTGCTTAGAACATGTGATTTTTAAATTTCACAAAATAAAGATGCTGAAGATCCAGTTTTTCACCTGTCTGCTTCTTTCCATGTGGCTTTTTTTTTTTGTCTATGTTCTTGCAGCCAAAAAAGTACCAATACTTTCGAAGCAAAAAACTGACGATGAAGATAAATTTCACATAAAGAATAAAAATAAAAATACTTACTGAGCAAAAAAATCACATGTTCTGATGAAGATGACGAAGACCCATTTTTTCCTTGTTGCTTCTTGTTTCCACATGGCTTCCTTGTTTTTTTTCGTCTCATTTCTTGCAGTAGAAAAGAAAGTCGAGATACTTACCGACCAAAAAACTCACCTGTTCAAATGAAGAAGATCCAATTTATCTTTCACAGAGAGAGGAGAGAAACAACGTTCAATCAACAAAATAGACCTCGTAAAAAAAAGACACAGAAAAATGCAGCAGCACAATGTAAATTTTATGTAGAGAGCAACAAGAAACAGTTTGAATTTAGAAAATAGAAAGCAAGGAGCTGAACTAACCAGAGAGCAAAAAACAGCAGCAAAGCAACAAAGGAAAACGTAAGAAAGGAACTATTATCGCTGACCTTGATGATGATATTCCTAAAATCTGGAAAAAATAGATGGTCGGTGTGCAAATTGTGCAGAGAAATTGCATCAGTCTTCTCATCCGTCAAGAAAAGAGGTAAAAGCTGTTATTTGGCAGATTGCAACAGTGACGGTAGAAGCAATTTTTATTCAAGCCCATGGGGACAAGAAAGGCTTCACAATAGCACCGGTAATTTTGGGTACAAGAGTAAGGTCAAAATTGTAAAACCAACAAATTAGCATTGAGCCCAACACCACCACTTGTCATAAATCAAGCTAATCACACTGACAACAAAGTAGACACGGATCTGGTGACTTTCAAACGGGCTTCTCACATTGGGTAAAAGAATCAACCCTCGGTGTAAAAGAAAGCAACTTGTTTCAAAGCAAGAGAAAAGAAAAATAGGAAAATGAAGCCAATTCTTCTCTTCAGCTTCAGCACGTGAGATCCCCGTGACAGACGCATGCTTGAACCAATCCCATTCAACCACGTCAGCACAACAACCATTCATCTTAACAAACCCAGTCATGCTTTTACTATATAGGTAGATAATTGTGAAAAAGTTATTAATTAAATGTGATTTGTTAGGTAAAAAAAATAACACTATTAATTAGTTATTAACAATGAATTGTAAAAATTTGGTAATTAAATGTGATTTATTGGGTAATTGAAAAATGGAACCCAAATAACAAGTAAATAAATAAATAATTATAAAAAATAATAGTGGGGAATCTATAATTAAACCTGGTGTGTAGAGTGACCAAATAATAAATGACACTAATGGAAGCGCACCACATTGTTGATTGTTTATGTAGAATTAATACTAAATAAAGATTATTGTGAAAATTAGATAATAATAGTTGAATGTCTTCCCCTTTCATTCCAATAAATAAATAAATAAATAAAGAGCACCAATTTTTTTCAATAAGATTAGCTAGGCTGGCGTTGGAAAAAAATCAAATAAAGAGTAAATTTTTCACAATTGGAGCATAACAAAAGCAATTACAAAAAAAGATAACATAATAATAATTAATACAGTTAGAGCATAACATAAGCAATTATTACAATAAATAAAAAGTCATAATTAATAATTGTGATTTATTTGGCAACCAAAAAAAAGCGTTGATAATTGTGAATAATTGGGATACCAACTTTTAGAGTAAATTTTTCACAATTGGTGCATAACAAAAGCAATTACAAAAAAGATAACATAATAATAATTAATACAGTTAGAGCATAACATAAGCAATTATTACAATAAATAAAAAATAATAATTAATAATTGTGATTTATTTGGCAACAAAAAAAAAGCGTTGATAATTGTGAATAATTGGGATACCAATTTTTTGTTAACACAATTTATTGTTGGGAAAGGGAAAAAAAAGGTTAATTTTAGCACAATCCTACATGCAATTAGAAAACTACCACCTCTCATCCAATCAAAACTCGCCACATCACCATCTTCATATGCAATTGGGAGGATTACCACCAATCAGCGAATCAGAGGACGACAACTCATCAAATTGGAATCAATTGGAGGACTACCACCAATCAACCAATGGGAGAGCGCCACGTCAGCAATTGGGTTCAATTGGGGCAATTGCATTCACACATTTACTATATATGTTAATGATCAATTGGAAATTGGCACGGGTAAACAAAAGGCAAAAGGATTGCCGAACGCCTGAGCAAAAAAAAAAACCCAAAAGAAATAAAGCAAAGCCAACCAAAGCCACGTGGGACCAGAATTTAGCAGCAGACTTCCAAGCCAGACGTCCAAGCAAACAAAGAAAAGAAAGAAACAATCGGCAGGCCAGCAAATTCACACGAAGCGGACGACCAAATTCACACGAGCGGACAACCACCAATCAACCAATACAAGCGGGCCACGTCAGCAATTGAAGTCCGATTGAAAAGCCTCCCATTCGCGCATAGACTAGATATGTTAATTACTGTTATATCTCACCTAACAACTCACAATTTGAAAAAAAAAAAAAATAGTGGCTGTTGGACTTTTAAACTCTTCCTTTAATTGGAACGTTAACAACTCAACTCGTTGGAGATTTAGTTGTGTAATTGCAAAATTCATAATTGGACTTTTAAACTTCTCTTATAGTTGGAATATAAGTCCGTCGTCAAGTGTTTGATTCGACTCTCGAATCCTTTTCCTTACCCTTTTTCTTAGAAATGGTTCATAAGATGCCCATATTAGGAGTCCTGTAGTTAATATTCAGGGTGAAAATTGAATCAATTATGGTGTAGCCTTTTACCACCAACCATGAAGTTTACAAAAATGCAATTCAATCTTTAAAATAATGATGAAATGTGGAAAAGCAAAATGACAGTCAAGGACCAGCAAATGTGTTCTCTATGTTGATGTTTTTCAATTGGTATTGCTCAAACAGGAAGCTGTGCTTTGATGCAGGAAGGATTCTGTCATGGCAAGTAGAAACTGGCAACCACGTCTCCTTTGCCCAGCTGCCACTTTTCAAATACTAACTGTTTCATTACCCAATTGTACATTTATAAGACTGCACATAGGCCCCATGCATCTCAATCTTATACTATAAAAACTCATTTGATTGCTCACCACCAGCTTGTGGGATTGTCTTAATGCGCTTGAACTGGGACATGTATCCACCAAGCTACACAAACTCGCACCCCATTCTCAATTATTCCTGATTTATTTATTTATTTAGTTGTGGGAGTGTAATTATTGTGCTTCATTTTCTCTTAATCCAATTCGATCGCATTTTTCAACGGTAAGCACATTCAGCTTGTTTAGTTTAATTGTCTAATCTAAGCTGTGACAAATGGTATCTGTACTGGTAGCAACCAGCCCTTTTTATTCATTCAGGGAAAGAAAAGAAAGCAATGATGCTTAGCATGTATTCAATTGTGGAGTCCTTGTTGCTCTTATTTTAAGTTGATGGAAAGCAAGCAATAACGGGATGTAACCCTTTATTTTATTTTATTTTTTTGGATTTTGGAGGATCATTTTGTCTTCAAGAACTGCAAAATCATGTATTAATAGTCTCTGATTTATAATGCTGCAAGAACTATTCTGTCTATGAGTGGCTATTACCTTTTGTTTATGGACTGTCCACCATGCCCAAAAGAGGTTTCTGTCTTCTTGAATCTTATTCTTTTTCAAGGACCCCGCCTGCCACTTGACAAAGCTGAATTCAAGGCACACGTGTTTTGTCGATGCACATATTTGGCATACACGTGCACTTGTTGATTTGTCTCGAATGATTGGTTCATGATATGCTCAGAATTCTTTTGCAGGTATGAACAAATTGCTCTATTACATCTTACAATTCCACTGTTGTCTTTGTCCATAGATATATTGTGGTAATCATCTTAGCCATTTATTCCCAAGGGCTACTGCAAGAATTAGCAATCCTTGTTTAGAAGGTGTATTTTCTAATGGTGCATGATCATGATCTGTGGTGGAACATAATTCACAGCTCAGTCTTACCTAATTATGTTTTGAGTGTTTTGTTCTTATGTAGTCAAAGGAAGGGCTGAAGGATAGTATGTCAATCTCAGAATACTTTTGGATAGAAAAAGAAGAAGTGGAGGTTCAAAACACACCATGTACGGTAAAACAAGCTTGATTCTTCATCATGCTGGTTAAGCAGTACTGATTCCATTTCTTTCCTACAAAGTAATCAAACTCTACAAGAAAGAGGAAACACTTGGAACTTAAAAGGGAGTCTAAAGCTTAATCTCAGACTGTCCCTAGCTGAAAAGGAGAGGAAGTTGAGCATAACATAGATGAGTTGAAGAGGACCCTCCAGAACAAATCATTCTGAATAATTAAATTCAGAATCAGGAACCCACTTTCATGCAAAAAAAAAAAGATGTCCTTTCGAATCAGGATCTTCCAGCATCAGCCTTGCTTTTTTCTTGAAACACCCTTTTAATTGGATAACCCTTGTGATATAAAGATGTAAAAAACAAACTTCTCAAAAGCTAGAGAATTATTTCCTCCTGTGGGTCAATTGAAAATTGCAGATTCTCTGCGTAGGCATAAAGCATTTCATCATATACATAGATATTTAGATGATAAATCTTCATATAGTTACAACAGGCCAAAAAAGAAAAAGACATAAAAAAAGGATAAAATGTGGGACTGGGACAGATACTCTATACCTTTACTAGCTTCTACTTTTATGGAAAATAACTAAGATAGTAATATGTTGTTCTCGATCAACAGTTTCTACAAACTTTAAGAGAGCTAGCCTTGTTAGATTCTATATTCTACTTCCACCTTGCACCCCACCATTGTCCTTTGATCACAAGTCAGAGATGTTCTTTGGCTTGGTGATGTTGAAGGTCTCCTTGGTCTTGTTGAGGGACTTGCATGAACCGAATTTGCAGGGGTCAGCTTCAATCAGCAGTTGAACAACTTCGTTCATTGTTGGGCGAAGAGCTGGATTCCTACATGTGCAACGGATGGCAACTCGCAGCATCTTAATCATTTCATCCTTGAAAGAACCTGAAATTTTCTTGTCTAAAACTTCCAGGGGTCCTTCTTTAGTCTCCACCTTGGTTGAAACCCAATAGATGATATCCTTGTTCTCTCCAAATAAGTCTGCCTCCACTGGCTTCTTCCCGGTTATTAGTTCCATCAGTACAACCCCAAAGCTGTAGACATCACACTTGGTGGTTGCCTTGGAAGAATATGCATATTCTGTCACAACACGCAAGTACCATAAGAACTTAAGCATTAGGCTGATGGGCATTCTCTCAGTAATATAACTATACATGCCAACTTTTAGGAAACCCTTGGAAGCAAATCATAGTAATAACTGTAATTTCAGATGACTAGGATAGTGTTTTTGGATTTCTTTTCATGGTAGCCCGAGAGTATAGTTTCCTACTCGACGGTGGACACAGTTGCAGGCTTGCAGCTGTTGTGACAAATTTTTAGTAGACTAAATAATTGCCAATATAATTATTTTAACTAGTTTCTTTTTTAACTACCATTGCACGAGTTTGAAGACTCTCTGATCAGGATGTACCAATTTGAAAGGCAAAAAGATTATTTTCAGTATAGAATTACTAAAAGTTGATGTTTGGTTTGTGTGGTTCAAGGATTAAATACCTGGGGCCAAGTAACCATAAGTCCCTGCAATAACTGTGGTTGTGGAGTCTTTCCCTCCTCTTGCCTGCAAAACCTTTGCTATCCCAAAGTCTGCAACTTTTGGTTGGTAATTGATATCCAGTAAGATATTGGTAGACTTGATGTCTCTGTGAATTATGGGGGGCAAAAGATCATGGTGTAAGTAGGCCAAACCCTGTGCAACTCCCAGTGCAATCTGATAACGAGGAGGCCAATTCAGAATGATCTTTTCTCCATGAAGTGCATCCCAAAGGTTACCATTTGGCATGTATTCATAGACCAATAAGCTACAATCCAAACTGGAGAAGTAGCTGTACAACTTGACAATATTCTTGTGCCTTATGCTTCCTAGAGTCTCCACCTCAGTTTTCAGCTCCTTGTCTAAAACCAGTTGATCATCTGAAACATAATCTTTAGCTTTTCTGCTCCAGAGCTTCTTTACCGCGACAACTTCTCCATTGCTCAACTCAATTTTATACACTGTGCCAGAGCCTCCATAACCAACTATATTCTTATCAATCATGGATTCAATGATCTCACGTTGATCAAAACTTACACGATGGAAACTTTTCACATCAAATGAAAAAAAAGAGGAGGACAAGGTGTCCTCATGCTCCATCATCGCCCTATCGTTGTGGAACCATCGCTTTAGAAACAGGACAATTCCAACTATGACAATTCCTACAGATATCCCAATCACCCAAATATGCTTTACCTTTCTTCTGTTGTAAGCTGGTGAACAAAGGGGAAAACCTCTACGGGATGCATTTAGATGGTTGGGCACACAAAGGCCTGGGTTTTGTGAGAAACTTTCCAGCAGACCTGATCCCTCTACAAAGGGGGGAGGTATGGGACCAGAGAGCATATTATTTGAGAAATTCATGGAATTTGGCAAGAGTTGAGACAGACTTTGTGGGATATTCCCTGTAAACAGATTGCTAGATAAATCGAGAACATTAAGTGACTTTAGTAAAGATAGTGACTCAGGGATGGAAGAATTAAACTTGTTCCCTTGAAGGAGCAACAAATTGAGCTGTTTAAGGTTGCCAATTTCAGGAGGCAATGAACCAGACAGGAGATTGTCGCTGAGATCAATCTTTACAAGATTTATCACTCGAGAGATCTCAACAGGCAGAATACCTGAAAGTCTGTTGTTCTGCATGAAGAGTTCTGACAAATTTTTTGCACCTTCAATTGTTTTGGAAATTGAGCCATTCAAGTGGTTATTACTAATATCAATGATTGACACATGTGGAAGGCCTAGAAGCCCTTCAGGAATTCTGCCTTCCAATTGGTTGTGATTAACTCGAAAGCGCAGAAGAAAGTTACACTTTGCATAACTTTCCGGGATTTCTCCAGAAAACTTATTGTCAAGAAAAAGAAAGTACAACAGTTTACCTCCATTGCATACATATGCTGGCAGTTCTCCAGACAGCTGATTTTCTGACAGGTCCACCCCTACCAGAGGAGAAAATCTTCCCAGATTTTCTGGAACTTTCTCTGTCAAATAATTCTCATAAAGGGACAACAAAGTCAAAGTGGTTGAATTTCCGAGGAATGCAGGAATCTCTCCAGTTAAACTGTTGTTGTAAAGCTGCAGGGATGCGAGGTTGGGAAGGCGCCATAGAGCTTCTGGAACCTTGGTGAATTTGTTGACAGACATGTCTAAATCAACAAGTGCAGTCAAATTACCAAACTCCTCAGGTATTTCACCCTCAAGTTCATTGTAGTATAGCTCAAGCTGTTTCAAATTCTTCAGCTGCCCCAGCTCCGACGGGAGCTTGCCAACCAAGTAATTTCCACTCAGCTCAAGATCAGTGAGGGATGTCATGCTGCCTATTGATGCTGGGATTCTGCCATGTAATTTACATGTGGTCAAGATCACTGTCTGGAGCTTTGTCAGCCTGGAGATGTTCTCGGGCAATTGCCAGAAGTTGAAGCCGTCATTCTCATTGAAGTTCAGCATCTCGAGGTTGGTGAGATTTGTAAATGACACAGGAAAGTTGCCCTGGAAGTAATTGTAGGACAAGTCCAGTGACCTCATAGAATTCAAAGGTGACAAGTCTGGCAACGACCCAGTGAGATAGGCAGAGCTCATTTCCAGCTCTTCTAAGAGAGAGCAGTTGGTGATACTGCTAGGAAAGCTACCATGGAGATTGTTGTGGCCAAGACGAAGAATCCTTAACTCAGGCAGATAAGAGCACACATCTTCAGGGAACTGGCCAGAGAGTGACCATCCAGAGATATCAATCTTCTCAACATACCCTTGGTTATTGCAACCAACACCTTGGTAGTTACAAAAATTTTGGTCTTTACTGACATCCCAATTAGACAAAAGGTTCCCCGAGAGAGACGTCCTCATCAGAGTAAAGAACTGAGACTGGTTAGCAGCTGTGGTTCCTTGACAGCAGCAGAACATGTGAAGTATCAATAGAAGAGGGCAAAGGATGTAGTGATGATCCATGACAGTTTATATATTTAAACTGATAGCTGTATTTTGGAAATGGAAGAGATTGAAGGTAGTTAGATTGGTTGTTGCAGAGGAGGGGAAGAGGAAGAGAAGAGGTATATAAATGGCTTGATTGATGGGATTTTTGGGTGCAGTAGTAACTAGTAACAAGCCATGATGATGATGAAAAAGGAGGTTCGTGCAGTAGTGTACTAGCACTGCTGAATGAGATGGGGAGTGCATATCTTTGCTAAAGAAGCTTTATGTTTATACCCTCCCACTAGCACTTGTAGAGAATAACATCAGTGTGCACTCCTTTGTACAGATGAGATGTTTGAATAAACTGCATCTGATCCTTGTTTCTGCATGATAGATATCAATAATCTGCACCTTTTCTTGTGATAAAAACGTTGGAACTTTGGATGAAGCTCAAGCACCATACAGGTATATCGATACTAAGAAGTTACTTAAAAAGTTTGAAATTGAAAGCTCAATTTGTTATGCCATGTACAGTGTCTAAGCTTTATCTTCTTGTTAAGCAAATTTTTTATCACAACGTACAATTATTCTTATCAGCATATGTAGCTTGCGTCCATATTTGCAATATATATAGCCTTGGGGCCCCATGTTCCATTCCTAATGTTTGGTGTTTTTGCTGTTATTTGTCTCGAGCTGTCGATTACTTAAATAGATTCTTTGCTCTAGTTTGTGCTTTTGCTCCCCTTCCGTTCGGACTCCAAACCCGACAAATTTTTTTTTAGGTACGGATTAAGAAATAATTCCGTTATCCGAATTCATTTATTCTCACAAAAAAAACGGGTCGGACACGTAATATAGGATTCCGACCCGTATTCGACCAAGATCCGAAAAATACATTAATAATTATAAAATATAAATATTTTTAGATACAATAATAATTCTTTTACCAAAATTAACAAATCCTAATCTTGTTGGGGCCTTATTTCTAAATACAATAATATCTCTAAATACATTTATTTCTAAATACAATAATATAATCTTGTATAATATTTCTAAATATATTATTTTTGTTGGGTTTTATTTTTTTTCGGATGGACCTGGACCCGTCGGACCCGATTCCGAGATCCTAAGCACAAGACCCGTCCGGTATATAGGTCGGGTTAGGAATTGGTATATTATAACGGTCCAGAATTTTCAATTCCGACCCGTTGACAGCACTACCTTCTATCTTTTGATTCTCTCATAATGCTTCTCCAAAGGGTAAAAAACCTGGAGGGTTCCTAAATTATTGCCGTTATCTATTTTTGACCCATCATCTAAATTTTGTTTCCGATTGGCCCTTGAATAATTAAAACTGCATACTTTAAGGATTTCTAGTGACTTTAGGCTTAAATCTGGCCAGATTTAAAGGGCATTTTTTTCCATTCATAACTAAAGCATCGAGACCAGTATTAGAAACGCTAAAAAGAGGTAATCCTTAAAAAATTGAAGGATTACCTCTTTTTAGGGTTTTTTATGCTAATCCAAATACTTCAACTACAAATGGACAAAAATGCCCTTTATATCCGACCAAATTTATGTTTAAAGTCACTGGAGTCCTTAAATGTGCATTTTTAATTATTCAAGGGTCAATCGAAAACAAATTTTAAATGAGGGGCCAAAAGGAGACAACAACAATAGTTTAAGGCCTCCCTAGATTTTTTATTCTGCTCCAAATAATCATCTTTCTTTTTGTACCCTGAGTTCACCCTTTGAAAACCCAAGTTTTCCAATTGATACATTTTTGCCAGAAAAAAAATGCATCATGCATCTATCTTAGTCAATTATATTTCCCTTCCTAACATATATTGCAAGCATGGGGCTTGTTTGCATTTGCTCTAAGCAATCTAATCACAGTTATGAGATAAAACTTGTTTAAAGTGCTCTCATTCACATCTAACCTTTGCTTTTGTGCTCAAAAACACCAGATCAAAAGTTTTTATTTCTGCTCTTCAGATCAAAAGATGTTGAAATTAATCTGCTCTTCTATAGCTGTTTTATTTCTAAAAAGTTTTAGAACAAAAGTACCAAATCAAAATTTTGAGAGCTGAATAAAGCAAGAGCTTGTATTCTAACGCTTAAGGTCCAGTAGAGAGTCGAGTGTGAGTGTTTAAGGTCCATTGAGTCGACTTCTAGTCAGCAATTGCCTGTAGGTTTGACTTTAGTGGGTCCCCCTTAGACTGCTTGTATTCTAACGCTTTGTTGGAAAGAAACAAGAGTTCACGGTGAGGGTTAATAGCTGGTTTAAGTCGAGTGTTTCCCCACCCCTTTCTCCCACATCGGTCCAGTAGAGAGTCAAGTGTGAGTGTTTAAGGTCCATTTAGTCGGCTTCTAGTTAGCAATTACCTGGAGGTTTGACTTTAATGGATCCCCTTAGACTGCTTGTATTCTAACGCTTTGTTGGAAAGAATAAAGCAAGAGCATGCCTAATTAGAAGAACATGTAATTAGCCCAAGGGAGATAAGAAAGTACAAAGTAGCTTTATTTTAATTGCCACTATTCTAGGTTGACCCTAGTTGGGACCTAGATTTATTAGTGCCCCATCTGCGTAGACTTTACATGTAGACGATTTGCGCAGAACTGTTTCTGCCTATTGGAATAGGACTGGAGGTTATGCTGAAATCCCTGCTGATTGATGGGTGAAGATAAGCTCAAGTAGAGAACATATGAGCGTCACATCAACTTTGGTTCTCTTAAAGTTTTTAAATTTCTTTGTTTTTTTTCTTTCCTTAAACTATATGCCTTTCCCTATTTTGGCAAGAATTATGTTAAGAACATCTTCTTCGTTCTTACGCTCTCTATAATACAAAAATTGAGAAGATAACTTGGTTATGTTTATCGTTTATATTTTGGGGAAGATAATTGTAACAATAACGTATCAATAAGTCTTCAATGTTCCTAGTCTCTTTGTCGATAGTACTATATCTTTGCAGTGTGCATGAAATTTTCCATGCAGGAACTAGCCTTTAGGCTGTAAATTTGTTACGCACTAAATCAAGTTCTCCAAACATGATGATCATTTTTAGATCTAGTATTTTCACAAATTTAATGCATTATACAAAATTGTATTTGAACAAAAAAAAAAATCCCAAAAGAGGGATTGCTATAAAAGTTTTAGCCATGGCAAAACAATAGTAAGCTATTGCATGCAAGGGAGGAAGGTAATACAATAGTAGTTTCTTTTTCTCTTAACCTCCTGAATTGGACTAATACGTAAGAGGACTTTTACATGGTGATGACTTTTATGACTTTTGAGACTTGAGAGCATATAGAAATGGGGTCCTCACTCATGGAGGTGCAAAGAAAAGATGCCCACTCTCCCTAAAGGTAGAATATTTGATCGTGTCGATCTAAGCACTTGGGAAGGACCAAAAATCAGTGTTATATTTTTGGCAATTTCTCTTGATGATGGTTTTTTTTTATCACATATTGTCCTGTCATTTTCATCGAAATCTAAATACCATGACATTTTCTAGATCATGATTGGCTTCCATTCATATCTCTTCAACTCTGTTTATTAATTCACACTCTTAAGATATGTTGCATTTCCTTCTCCAGTCCCTGCTAACGAACTCAAATGACAAATACTTCGCTGCCTGAACTAGAGAATAATAGAATATGCTAATACTAGATTAAAAAATTTGGTTCATTTTTCTCTTGGAAAATAGAACTAATGAAACGAATATTCTTTGAAATTAAGAAGCAAAAGTTAGCCACGACATTGATCAAATTTAATTGCAGCTGCGTTTGGCCGCATCCCATATGGAATGATGGATTTAGAAGATTAAGTCGGTAACACCACTGTGCTTTTAGTTAGTCAAGACGTAGATAAAATTTTTCACTGGAATATTACTTGTGATTTTAAGTATGTGGCACCCCATATTGGAGCAAGCACTCTTTATACTAGTTGACCACTTTTTCCAGTATATTAATAATAATAAAATTCGTTTTTCTACGTGAGAATGATGATTTCCATCTTGAAGGGGTCTTCTTTGCACTCTCAAAGGGTCATGTGTAGATTTAAAAAGGGAAGAAAAGGTTGCAGAAACAATTTGAAGGGGCATTTGCTAGTCCGAACATTTTTAATTTTTTTCTTTCCGTCAGCGAAGAGGAATATATGTTTTCAGATGTGTTTTTTACCTTTTAATTATCCATTCTTTTTTTTTCTGGTATATTCGTTTAGAAATTCTTACTTAAAATTCTATTTTGAAATTAAACACATGTTCAAAATATCTATATTACCAACCGGGGTTGGGCCAAGTGGTAAGCAGCTTGGTTCCGTTTAAGCAGGTCTTGGGTAGGCAACCAAAAAAAAATATATCTATATTCTATCTATCCATACTATGCATAAAGGCAGAGAAAAGGGTTGGCGTAAACATCTTTTATCACTATTTAAACTTCCATTTTTGTCCTCACAAAAACTAAATTTTATTCTAACTATCCAATTATATGTAACTAACATAATTTTTATTGTAACTACCAATAGGTTTGAATATCCAAATTTTTTATTATAGAAAAAGATTTAACTACAAGATAACTACCACTCGGCATAACCGCCAAGATAACTATCAATTCATTAAAGAAAATTTCATAAACATTAATTTATTTTTAAATTGCACACATATGGGTATGCCCTTAGCACTAGTATTATAAAAGGAGAGAAAGGAGTTTGGGATAAACATTTACTGTCATTTTTACCCTTATGAAAACTACTCTTACTTTAGTTACCTACACACATGTTGTCAAGATAACTATCCATGAACATTTTTAAATTTTAACTATTTAACCATATGTTTTCAACATAACTATCTCTAAGCATTATAATTACCTATATAGAATTATTTTATGAAAAAATTTAAAAGATCAAAGTTTACTTTAGCAATGAAAATGCTATCAGTGTATAAAAATTGTACACTGACATTGAATAAAAAACTTAAGTCTTATTTTTATTAGTTACACACCGATCCAATGTACCTTGATCTCTAATCATAATTTATCATTAGGGTAGTGATGTATATCAAATCGTACTAGATGATTTTTAGCAAATTGTTATGAAATTTGCTTTTTATCGTTTGAAAAAAAAAAAAAAACACCGAAACTTGTATATGTCACATTGGTTCAACCAAGTCTAAGAGCCCATAAATAACCGTTGGATCCTCATCTACGTGGACGTGGTTCAAACATGTAGTTGGGTCTGGTCCTCACTCCTTTTTTGTGGCAAGAATATGCTAATCTTTAAGTATGCCATGTTCTAAATTTGAAAAGTTTCAGCACTTCAGCACTAGCTGTCAAGCTGTTAATACCAAAGGTTTCAACAAACTTTTTTAAACCCTTTTTTTAAAAAAAAAAAAAAAAAAAAAAAAGTGGCTAAAACTGCTGAGGGGGATTGGTCAACGTATTATTGGATTAAAAATTCTTTTCTTTGTTTCTATCCGTTGATTAATCTATATATATGCAAGTACTAAATCCAATTAATAATTTTTATATTTATAGATGGCAGGTCTAATAAAAAAGAATTAATGGATAATTTGGATATTTGGGGTTTAATCCATTGAAATAATTCTACAATGGGGTTTTCTGAGACTCTGATGGTTGAATTTGCAAAGCAAGAAATTTTTTTTTATTTCAAACCCTTTACGTATTAGCTAATTATTGGTGCCAAATTTGTGTATCTATTATATGGATAAAAAAGGGTGTTTTTGGAACAAAGATGATACTGGTCCTTTTAATTGCCGAAGTGTAGTGGATTGCCAAAAATCAGAAATTGAAAGTCGTTGATTGCTATGCGGGATCCTAACCCCTAAGAAATTTGGATTTAGTTAGTCTATCAAGTTCCCATCTAGAATATGTCCATGTCTTATTCGGATTTTGTTTAGTTAATCCTGCCCTTTTTGGGTTTTGGCACTAAAGTTGCTAGGGAACTGCGTCCTATACATTAGCATGATCTCCCACCTCTCCGCTGCACTATCGTCTTTGTTTCTTATAAAGTCAAGTTAGTTTGATTCACGATAATTTCAGCTCCAGACTGAGGTTTTACCGATTAGAAGTTTTGGTTCGCCGGGTTGCTTCCGTGGTAGGTTTTTCTATCAAAGCAACGCGGTATACATATTAAATTTCGTTTTCTGAGATTAATAATAATCATCATGAGCAAGCAGGCTGATCATGACTTGTCATCGTTTCCGTTTGAGGGACTAGGTATACCTGGGTCGTTGAATTCTTCTGGACACCCTGTTGACGACGATCGGGCAGTTGAAGAAGTGATCATGACGAAAAAGAAGCATCTGTTTGTGTACCTCATGCCATATGCTTCTGCCGACCGATGTATGCGGTATTCTATCCAGTCCGTCCCACTTGAGAGTCTGATCGTGGATGCAGAAGATGAAGAAACTTCATCTGATCGGCATTGCAGGGAAGATCATGCAGATTCTGAACTTGAAGAAGTGCTCACCGTGACCGACAGGGATGAATATGGTGTGGGCTGCGTTAACATAGGAACTAGAGTGTTCTTAGTCGGCGGCCTAAAGCATGATGATGACGAATTTCCGGCATTCATCTACACTCCCCGGTCTCTAAGCTGTGACTTGCACTGCTATGATCTCACCCCCTACAAACAATTGGTACACCTTCGGGCTTCTTCATCTGTGGCCGGTAATGGTGATCACGGTGGTGGTATCCCTATCCCTCCTCCAGAATTCCATTTAAAGAAGGAGAAGCTAGGAGGAATGCATGCAGGCATGTCTACTCCCATTCTAGAGGAAATTGATGGTCTTTTGTACGTACTTTGTGGGCCTTGCATGCTCACTGGAAATTACACCCCTGATCCTAGCTTTGAGGTGTACGATCCTCGCACCAATGAGTGGTCTCCCCTAGAAAACCCTCCTTTCTATGAGTATTGTAGCAAGTACTATTTTAACCGGGGGTGACGTCCATTCTCCCACGTAGTTATTGATAAAAAGCTGTGCGTTTCAACTCGATATGCCTCCTTTGCTTACGACACCAGGAGTGGCAAATGGGAGACTTGTGAGTTGTTTGTTGGTTTCAAGGTCGACCGCCTTAGCATTCCTTGGGAAGAAAATGAATTTTGCAGGCGCCTTGAATCAGATAGGCCTTATGCCATGGACGATATCAAGTGTGGTCCTCCATTTGCATTCCATCAAAAGGGCGTTGTTTATGATGGGGATATCCTGATCTGCAATCTACCTGAAGAAACCGCTCATCCATTGGTCGCCTACCAGTTGGGGGCCAATGGGAAAGTTGAAAGAATGCAGAGCTTAATAACTGTGAAGTGGTTTCAGAATTAGGAGCATCCCCGCACAGCTTTGGAACCCGGATTTTGATTTAGGGGGCGAGCGGTCAAACATATATAATAGATAAATTTTAGATTATAAACTTGAATAATAACATTCAATATTGAATAATCAATTACTAAGGTTAAAATATAATAGAAGAAATTCTAAAGTGAAAAAAAAATTGCATTCAAAAGTGGAGTTTGGTGAAGAGTTGCTTAACATAAGTTTATTGGAGTTAGGGCTTAACATAAGTTTATTGGAATTAGGGAAGATCCGTGCTTGATCAAAATATCAAAAGTTGAATTTTTTTATGTTTAGTTTTGATTAATACTCCGATTATTTTAGTTCAAGTCAATTTAGTAATGATAAAATTGTATCGTGGTTGAATTTTCTTATGCTTGTCTTTGGTTTCTTTTATTTGTCTTTTTTTTTTTTTGGTATAGTGTCTATTTGGTTACTACTTATAGTTCTAATAATCATATCTAATAAAGAAATTACTATTTCATTATTTCATTAGGGGAAGAGCTAAATTCACACTCTTCTATACTAAATTCACACCCCATGCATTTATTGGACAACATTGCCCTTATTTATTCAAGTTATTTGATGATTCTTATAGTTTCAAGAAACAAACATTAATAGAGCACAAAGGGAAAAAATAAACATTGTAAAAGAGAATGTTTCAAATATTTTATAAGTGCTTAAGAATAAAATTTTCAATTTTAAATTAATTTAACAATCCAAGTTTTCAATTGTGATTAAGCATGTAAATACAAATTCTATTAAAAATTAAGCATGTAGCAATACCTAGCTCTGCATTTCAATTTCATAAAATTAAAATCTAAATAGTTTTTAAGGTGGAATATTCAATCATATTGACTTCTTATACTAATATCTGCCATTTGATTATGTGTAAGTTTAAAAAAAAAGTTCAATAAAGTAAAGGTAGTAGGCTATAAAAGGAGAGAAAAAAATTGGAGCAAGCTCAAGAAACATAAATTCTGGAATGAAATAAATAAGAAAAGGAATTTCAATATAGAATTGACATAAAGATAAGGGTGTAGATTTTTTTCTTTGGAAATACATTACTAATGATAATCTAAATACTAATAAAAATTAAGGACATGAGTGTCTAATAAATGTATAAGGTGTGCATTTAGTATGAAGGGGGTGTAAATTTAGTTCCACCCTCTCTTTAGTTACTATTTAAGAGTTATATTAACTAATCGTGTATACTAACATTGAGGTGATATTGTTCCATATACTACTATAAGGAAACTAATAGTTGGATTGTTAGAGGACATTTTTGCAAAGAGAAATTAAAGTAGATTTTTTAAGTGATATTTAAAGGTTATATGAAATATTAATTGTATACTAAAATTAATTTTGCATTAATTTTATATCATATGCTAATATAAGGAAACAAGATGCTTTGTAAATGGCTAAACATGGTGCTTTGCAAATCTCACGTCCCTTTCAACAACCATTGCTCTAAAGCAGATAATAATAATAGAATGCTACATGAAAATGGAAAACAAACATCAAATCGTTCGATTGAAACTTACATATCAAGAGATAACTTATATATCGTTCGATTGAAACATGCACTAGATTGTGGCGTCATCTACCTTATACCAAGGTTCATTAGCCACGTGATTAACAGGTCAAGGTTCATCCATTCTCAAGCGTGTCCGATTCCTCTAGATCCTATGAGCTTGTCTCTTACGAGTTTCGTCACAAGTTGGCAACGTTTGTATCAATAACAAAGTAAAAAGTATTGTCATTGTTTAAAGCTACAAATCACCCATGGATGCTACAAATCATCATTACCCATCAATGTGCCTTTTGTCCCTATTGTGCGGGGTAGTAGAGCAACCACATCTCCAATGCACTCTCCGGTATGGCAGATCTTGTTGCAGCTGTAGGCGTTCAGACCTCCTAAATAGTGTCTCAGGCATTTGTTCA
Organism: Coffea eugenioides; assembly: GCF_003713205.1. Classification (NCBI taxonomy): domain Eukaryota; kingdom Viridiplantae; phylum Streptophyta; class Magnoliopsida; order Gentianales; family Rubiaceae; genus Coffea; species Coffea eugenioides. Next base: position 7,622,422 of record NC_040044.1, read on the forward strand.
TCCTCATCATTATCGGAGAGGTCCACCACAGAAGTCTGACCACATCTCGAACAAAAAGATTTGTAGATGTTGTGGAAGGGTCTTGATGAGGAGCAGTATTTGCGTTTATTTGGAAAAACTAGCGAAAAACCCATCGAAGACCCTAATAAGTCATAGATACGATCAAGTTTTCGCTTAACTCATTATTCATCCTAAATGACATATGTGGCCTAACAAAGGATGAACCAACACCCGTCGTATAGTCGAATCCGAGTAAGGGAGTAGGCATCACATGGAAATGACCCCCAAAAGCAGGAACACATGGAGGTGCGGAGAACGCTCTAAAATGGAAAAATTGAGTGACAATGGTAGGATCATAAGGAGCATGTATAAGAATAAGATGTAAATACTTGAAAATCCTAAACAAGAAAATGCAATAATGCTTACTAAATAGTACTTGTACTGAATAGGCAGAGGCAATACAATTAATACTAATAACACTATTAATTAATAAACTATTACTAATTAAACTAATTCAAATTCTAATCAAATGTAATAAATTAATCTAAACTACATAAAACCCGGAGGCTTGAGCTATAGTTGATTGTGCCGGTTTCCCTGTGATTTCGCATCTCATTTCGTCCTTTTTTGTCCTTTCTCAGGTCCGTGCAACCTCTTTGGCTGTTGGTGCGCTTTTCCTCATTTCTTCTTTTGTTCCCTTCTTCCGATTGTGCCCTTGTCCTGGTTTCTTTGTAATTTTGTGGTCAATTTTGTCCTTTTGTTTCCTGTCCATCTTCCGCTGCTGCAATTGTTATCAGACTTTATTGACAAAAATATATTAATTTATCGATTTTATTTATTAACTTCCTTCAACATATAACTTCCTCCTTTAACTTTGTATTAATGTCTCATTCTTCAAAATATAATTTCTTCTGCTCTTTTATATTTATTAACTTTCTCCAAAATATATATATTAACAAAGATATTGATTTTCTAAAAAATATGTGAATCAATAAAAATTCTGTGTGCATCTAATATATACAGGACAATATAAATTGTATTTGTTACATTATCTATTCGTTGATTTTGAGTAAGATATTGATTAATCAATAAATAAATTGCTTTATGATTAAATAAATATTTATTCATATATGCTATTCAATCAAGCATTATTAATTTTCGATATCAATGAGCTAACGGACTCTTCGAAATTGTGTTATCTTTAAATTTTAGAATCTTATTAATTCCCAAAAAATTAATGCAAGTACTATTCTTTCCAGCAACATTTATTTACAAATTAATCGATCTAATACTCATTGAATTCAAAAATGATTATTCGATTAATAAATACGAATATATGATTTCTTAATTTCTAATATCACATTGTTAAAAATATTTAGTTTATATATGTTATATATATTTATTCATATATGCTATTCAATCAAGCATTATTAAATTTCGATATCAATAAACTAACGGACTCTTCGAAATTGTGTTATCTTTAAATTTTAGAATCTTATTAATTCCCAAAAAATTAATGCAAGTACTAAACTTTCTCCAAAATGTGTATATTAACAAAAATACTGATTTTCTAAAAAATATGCAAATCGATAAAAATTTTGTGTGCATACAAATACGAATATATAATCTTTTTTGGGCTATACAAATCTATATATATTCTTGCATCCTATATGTGTGCCTTTTTATATATATATATATATATATATTCATTTTCTCCAAAAGATATATGTCGACAAAAATAATGATTTTCTAGAAAATACATATATATATATCTATTGATAGAAATTTTGTGTGTATCTAATAAATATAAATCAATTGTGCCACTTTGTATTAGCTTCCATTAATGCGACCAATTGTTTTTAACAATATAGGATAATTTCCCTCTATTTCAAAAATGTTACTTCGATAATATTTGTTAACTACTGAATTATTAACTTAAAGTTTTTGCATTTTAAGATTGAGCAACATAATATAAATGCGGTCAATACAAAGTGATGATTAATTGTGTGTCTTTTTATATATGTTCATTTTCTGCAAAATATATATATATCGATAGAAATATTGATTTTTTGAAAAATATATATATCAATGAAAATTTTGTGTGTATCTAATAAATATAAATCAATTGTGCCACTTTGTATTAGCTTGCATTAATATGACTAATTGTTCTTAAAAATATAGGATAATTTCCCTCTATTGCAAAAATGTTAGTTCGTTAATATTTCAAAAATTAAAAAATTGGAAAATATACCATTGAAGACTAAAACAAAAAAAGACAAACAAACCCTTATATATACAGACAAAAATATACATGATGTAACTCAAAAAAATATATCATATTGACACAAGAATCACAAGACAAATAGGAACACTACAAATATAACGAACAAACAAAACTAGAAAAGATAGACATGACGAAACAATACTAAACAATCATACAAACTCAAATAAAATATTAAATATAGATCTACATATATATATACACACATATATAAATAAATAAATAATAAAAATATAACAAACAAACAAAACCACAAAAAAATAAACACTTCAAAAATTAAACCATTATATCACCTAAAATAAAATACTAAACACACACACACACACACATATGCATACATGCATATTACAAAATATCTCGTGTACCTATATCTATATATTAATACAAAACTCACTATGACATTAAGTCACATAAAATAAGTCACATAAACATCAAACAATAAATATTTAAAAATTCTACTGCAAATTACAATGATTAAACTCTATAATTTTCATGTGCAATCATTTCTATTTCTTATAAAAAATTTATACACATCACCTTACTTTCAATAATATCCATTTATCAATAAACTATTAATATATAAAATCTCTCAACTCTCAAAAGTAATATTATCCTTTACTTATTTAGATTCTATTAATTAAAAAAAATACAACTTCTATCTATCTCAATCACATTCATTCATAACTAAATCAATATCATCTTTACTTATCGAAAAAAATCTACTTAATTAATAAACACATTTTTTACCAAGCTATAACATCAAATTATTCCAAATTATTAATTTATCTCATCACACAACACCCAAACTATATCAAAATTTGCCAAAAAAATATCTAATATCCATTTATCAATAAACTATTAATATATAAAATCTCTCAACTCTCAAAAGTAATATTATCCTTTACTTATTTAGATTCTATTAATTTAAAAAAATACAACTTCTATCTATCTCAATCACATTCATTCATAACTAAATCAATATCATCTTTACTTATCGAAAAAAATCTACTTAATTAATAAACACATTTTTTACCAAGCTATAACATCAAATTATTCCAAATTATTAATTTATCTCATCACACAACACCCAAACTATATCAAAATTTGCCAAAAAAATATCTATTATCCATTTATTTTTCAACAAACTTTCCATTCTTTTATATCCTTTCCATAGACTTTTCCACTGCAACAATGCACACTTTCTCATCCTAGCTATCCAAATTATCATCATTCTAAAATACATAAACTACCAACGCCCAAAGTACAATAAATTATAACACTCTCAATGTAATTATCCACCTAATTTTCCATCTTGTCAAAAAATAATATATATTCCATTAATTTAAATAATATTTACTTATCACTAAATTAAAATCAAAAAACAAAATTTTTTGAAACCAATATTATCCATCAAATCTTTTGATCATATTAATTTTAAAAAACACTATACAAATCACATCAATTTTATTATATCTATTGATAAATAAATCAATCCAATATATCACTCATCTATCCAATTATTATACAAAATACTCGAAATCTATGTTATTAAATAAATCTTACATTATTCTAAAACAGTCAATAATGGATACCCCGCGGAACCCGCCGGACACCAAGCCTAGTACTAATTAAAGATACTAGACTATTTGATGTAGTAGTAATCTTTTAAATCAAATTTAATCAACTAACAGACAAACTAATACTAATTAAATATATATAATTTTGTTGCGATACCTGTTGGTTCGCTGGAGATTCTAGCCAACTTTAGATCCCAGAAGTCCAACGGCTTCTTATGACCAACAAAGGAAATCAACGCATACCAATCATCTTCAATGTACGCGAACTAACCGGCTCTGTATGAAATTACATAAATACCCCTACTTATATATCCCTACTAAATAGCCGCTGTCGTACGAAATTACATAAATACCCTTACTTATATAACTAATTACTAAATTAGAAACTAGATAACAATTTCTCGAAGGACCAAGACAGTGGAGGACGGTGGACCCAAAGTCACAAACACATCTCCTTCTTCCCACTCGGCTGTTCCGCTGTCCGCATTCTTCTTTCCCCAAATCAGAAGCATACCCTAGCCGCCGCTACCACTGTCTTCAAGCCACTTCTGCCACCACTACTGCCGGCCTTCGATTGAAGAGCCCTTTCTCTCCGACTCCCAGTTTGTTGGCCACTTCTGCCACCACCACTGCCGCCCTTTCTCTCCGACTCCCAGTTAGAAGCTACGGTAGGCAAAGCGAACAGGCACTCTCCGACTTCCACCACTGCCGCCCTTTCTCTCCGACGCCCATTTCATCAGCTCCATTGGTGGAGGGCCTCGCGACAGGCAAAGCGAACAGGTTGCCCTTTCTCTTCTTCCCTTATTAATTTCCTCTTTCCTGTTAATGGCGACGGAGCTTTCGTTAGAATTAGATCGCCTCTTCTTTCCCATTTCCGTCCCCAATTTCAATCAATTTATTTAAAATTTCTCTCTTCTCGGGTATTCGCTTTCTTCTCTCATCTCATGGATTTTAGACTGTCGCATGTATTGAATTGTTTTCTATATCATGATCGGTGAATTAAGATTGTACTGATTATTGATTGGAAGAAGGGTTTCTGTCAATGTATTTTTTTCTCCTTATTTTTTTTTTTGAATTTGGATCTGTTATTATTATTAGGGACTGTTTTTTGAAGATTGGTAAGAATGTTGGGTTTCTTTTCTTAACTTCTTACATACATTTCATGGAATATACCTTCTGTTTGATTGAAATACTTTTGGTTTGTAGTTTTTGATTGTTCACTTTTTATTTTCTCATTCTGGGGTAATTTTTAGCTTGTCCTGTTAGAAAATGCAAGCTGGATTGCATTTAAAAATTATGTGCTTAGTGAAATTAATCAATTTTTTATTTAATCCGTCTAATTGTAGTAGGATATTTCTTTACAATAATGTGGTCATGTGGTACATGTTACACATAAATACAGTCCTAGGTTATGTTCAAGTATGTGATGCGCGTATATAACAGATAATCAAGAAGAACTTGAAATATTTGCACGGCCTTTTTGGCTGTTGGTGATAGGAGAAAGTATAAATGTTAAAGATATGACAGATTTGTGCACTAAATGGAATGAGTTTGATGATATTTAGTCAAAGCCGAGTGAAGATTCTTGTGCAATGTTTAGTAATTTTAATGTAATGATGAAGGTTTGTAATTTATGAACAAGGTAAATGTGCTTTTTGAAGCTTGTTACTCATGTGCAATGTTTTTATAGGTAAAATTATTACTGCCTGTCTTTTACTCTGTAGTAGAAAAATATTTTAGTATTTGGCAAATATATCAATCTTTTCAAAGCTATAATTTCGTGCATGTATTATTGGACAATGAAGAACTTGTTTGTTGTTACTTTTAATTCATGTCTGGAATTGTTAAATTCAAGTTTGCAAGGCATTGAATAGCTTAAAACGTGCTATTGGAGTCAGGTTAAATAAAGCTGGTTATGTTTAGTGACAGAAATTTTCGAGCTGAATTTGAGCCATTTCGAGCTCTTGTCGAGTTGAGTAAATCGAGCCTTATCGAGTCGAACTCGAGCCAGCTTCTTACTTATTCGAGTCGAGCTCGAGCTCAATTTTCTCGAGCTCGAGCTCGAGTGTACAGTAGTCGAGCCTGACTCGATAAGTTCAATGTTAGACTCGGCTCGGCTCGTTTGCACCCCTAGTTTCAACAATACTCCAAGCTACTAGTACTCATAGCTAAAAGAATTTATTAGACAGCTATATCCAATGCCATAAAGACCCCAAACCAAGCAGTTGAAATTCAAAGGATGAGTTTGATCAAATTGACCAATTTTTTGGTTAAAAAAATCAGACAAATAACTTAGTATAAAACGACGGGGAAAAACGGATATAATTTCACCTGCAACACTCTTCCCATTATTCAAAGCCGCGTTTTTCAATTATTACCACTCACATACCCACGTCTGTAAGCTGCCCTCCCCCTTCAATCCCTTCCTATCACCCCCCAATAGCCCACCCCTTTCCCCGTTATACAAATACCCCGTACTATTCCTTGTTACTCTGACTTTTTTTCAGCTTCCTATGTTCTTCGTCCTCTGAGGTATGCCCTTGGATCTATATATTTTTTTCCATTAGCCATTTTGAATGAAAGATTGGGGCTTTTTTAAGTTGCCTGATTGGATTTTTTTGTTTAAAAATTCCCTTTTGCTAGTGGTTTTAGTTTTAATTGTCTGTTCTGGGCTAATTCTTGATTAAAATGTCGAGGGTTAGTAAACACGACGAATACAAACGGATTATAAATTGAGATGGGCTTTTCTTAATTGGGTGTAATTTGTTATAAAGATTGGATTTTTATTATATGGTTCATGTTTTTCTTTCGTTTTTCTACTTTATGCGCTTACTTCACATATCTTCTTGATTTTGCATTGCAAATTTAGGGTTAATGGTCGAGCGTGTTTGCCACATTTTACATCAGGAAGCAGTTGTTCTAACGGTTCATGTTCACTTTACATGTCCGTAGGGTTTCCAACCGACTTTCAAGCGCGAATCAATTTTACACTTGAATACTCCGCCTTTTATCGTCATTTTCCTCCTCTTATTTCTCTATTTCAAAAGCCCTAGAAAGAGGCCAATAGGTGAAAGAAAGAACAGGAAAATTATACAACCAGAGAAGAATCAATTGCATGGCTGCATCGGGTTCGGTGGTGCCGGCAAACAGGACCCGTCGAGGTCCGGTGCTTGACGCCGGCGATGAGTCGCTGGTGTTCGAGACGACCAGGGGTGTGGAGCCCATCATGACCTTCGACGCAATGGGCATACAAGATGACTTGTTGAGAGGGATTTATCAATACGGCTTCGAGAAACCCTCCGCTATTCAACAAAGAGCTGTGGTTCCAATTATATCTGGCCGTGATGTCATCGCTCAGGCTCAATCTGGAACTGGGAAAACCTCAATGATTGGCCTAACCGTCTGCCAAGTCGTTGACACCAAATCTTCTGAGTACGTAATCTAATTCGTAATTACAATAGCTAGGGCTAAGGAGTTGAGTTTTGGATTTTCTTTTGTTTAATCTTTTAGGTTACTCTGTTTAATTTGGTTGCCCTTGCTTATTTAAATTTTGGTTTGTTTAAGATATTGGAGAAAATTTGTATAGCAGTACTTCATGATTTCAAACTTTAGAACACTGGTATAGTATTAAATTTTTTTTTTTAATTTGCAGAGTGGACAAACATATTTAACCTATAGGGCGTGGCAAAATTATGAAACAGGCTCGCTTGGAGCCCTAATTGATAAACAGGCACAGTTTTTGTCTTTATGGACCTTATAAAGTAGCAATAGATAAATATGGCTTTACGCTTGATGAAACAGGCACAGCGGGGAGGACTCTAAGAGCCCTCCTTGGCCACTGGGCAGTGTTTTGATGGTGCCATTTTTTATTTTATTGGTTGGGGTGCTTCTTGTTTTGTTTGTTTCTTTTTCTTGTTGCAGCTGTTTGTTGTTCAAGCTGAAAATTTAATTTGAGATGTTTGTGGTTGAAAGTAAAATGTTGAATTAAAAGAAAAAAGAAGGTTAAAAGTTATATATGGGCAAAAATTTTATTTGGTCTCATTGGGGTATAGCGCTTGTGTTTTGTTTGTTTGTGCTTTTTCTTGTTTTCTACTGCTCAAAATAATCTTTTTCCAAGAGAAGTTTAATTGTGGGAATAATATCTTACATAGGGATTTGGAATAATTATTTTGTTTTCCATCATTTAGGGTGCAAGCCTTGATATTATCACCCACAAGGGAATTGGCAGCACAGACAGAGCAAGTGATACAAGCAATTGGTGAATTCATAAATGTACAGGTGCACGCATGTATTGGAGGCAAGAGTGTGGGAGAGGATATTAGGAAGCTAGAACATGGGGTTCATGTGGTGTCTGGGACGCCTGGCAGAGTTTGTGATATGATAAAAAGAAGAACACTCCGAACAAGGGCTATTAAGTTGTTGATTCTTGTAAGTTAATATATTTCTCCTTTTTATACTTCTGACCTGTTAATTGTGAGGCTGTTGACCAGAGTCTGACTGCATTTTTTGTCTTTCTTATTTCTGAAACATTTTTAGGATGAATCAGATGAGATGTTGAGCCGTGGGTTTAAGGATCAAATTTATGATGTTTACAGATATCTTCCTCCAGAACTTCAGGTAAGCACACTTCTTGTAGGGTAACTCCCTTCCCTTAGTTGTCAACATTCTCATATGTTATGGGAAAAGAGAATATGTTGCTTGCTGTCCAAGAATTGGCATTGGTTAGCTATGTTCGATTTATCTGTATTGCAAGTCACTAACTTTTTACTAAGGGTGGTGCCAGACAGATCCTAAGATAATTAGTAACCTTCTAGAGCTTATTGACTGAGAGGCTATAAGGAAAGTAGTAGTTTTTGAGGAGAATAGTTTGCTTTTTCAGGGTTTGGAATCATTGCATGTTTTTGTCAAACTAATCTAGTCAAATGCATTTTGCATCGTCGAGAGTGCCATTAATGCTGCAGTTTTACTGCAGCAAATTTTTATTTATCTTTTATTGGAATTAGGAGATTTTTTGGTTTCTGCGCATTATCTTTTTTTCTGTTTAAGGATACTCATTTGCGGGAAAGAGATAGATTGTATTAGTGTCTGATATGCGGGAAAAACAAATAAAATTACTCGCAGGATCAATTTTATAAGTTTCTTCTAAATGGTGCTTCTATTGGGGATGTGAATGTGGATCCGGTATTTACGCTAATCATTCAGCAGACTAAGCACTATTTCATCAATTGCAGGTCGTATTGATTTCTGCTACCCTTCCGAATGAGATTTTGGAGATAACGAGTAAATTTATGACAGACCCTGTTCGGATCCTTGTGAAACGTGATGAATTGACTCTGGAGGCAAGTCATAGTTTCGAAGTTCTACTTATTGTGAATAATTATTTTATCATTAATAAGTAGGTAATTAATTTTTTTTGGCGGTTACAATGCTGTAGGGGATCAAGCAATTCTTTGTTGCTGTGGAAAAAGAAGACTGGAAATTTGATACCCTATGTGATCTTTATGATACCCTAACCATCACCCAGGCTGTTATTTTCTGCAATACAAAGAGGAAGGTAACATTATTATTTGCATCTCTTTCCTAAGATCGATTATGTTACTGTGTTGCCTTTGTACAAGAGGCACTCTGAAAGTTATGGAGATAGTGTAGAAACTTTAGTTACTTTTGCTGAGAATGAAGTTTGATATTTCAATCATATCTACCCTTGTTGTTTTCTTTTTGTTTTTCTTTATGAGAAATACATATTTATCAACACTCGAATGTGTGGTTTTCTTTTCCTGGAGTAGTAAAGCCCAAGTCAGATTTAGAGCATTAAGTGTTCTCCTGAAGCCATTATTTTTCATCATTTGCCAATGGGTCTTAGCATAACCTCCAGGGCCTTTGGCAAAGAGACAAGTTTTTCTCAAGTAGTTGAAAATGTGTTCTTATGAACTCAAAATTTGAAGAGCTAAACTAAGAATGTGTTGCCAAATAAATATATAGTCGGATCCACCTTAGACAAATTATTATCACAGCTGCAAAAATTTAGGATGTTGAGGTCTTGCAGGCTGCTGTTTGGAGGGAAAGAATTATTTCTTTCTTTGGTTTTTTTACTTTTTTTTTTTGGTGGGTTTTGGGGGAGTTACGAAACATTGATAACTGAAGTCTATAAAATGTCCTCACTGGTGTTTTGGTGAAAAGGCTTTTTCTTCTTGAGTAGTTGAAAAGACAACCAAAATGGACTATCTGGTTCTAAATCTGTAATAGTGAAACCCTATTTCAGTGGATAGAATGGTTGTGAAGTTTTGGATGTTAACATCTACATTAGCAGAATGATACTTGTCTGTAGGCATGAAATCAGTGTTTGTGGACGAGAAGCATTACTTAGAGGTTCGCCAAAATTGTTTAATTTAACATGATTTATAACATGACAGGTTGATTGGCTAAGTGCAAAAATGATAGAGAATAATTTCACGGTCTCGTCTATGCATGGAGATATGCCTCAGAAGGAGCGAGACGAAATTATGAAACATTTCCGAGAGGGTAATACTCGTGTTCTTATCACAACTGATGTTTGGGCAAGGGGCCTTGACGTTCAACAGGTAAAATTTAGATTCTACAACCAGCAATTCCCCTGCCAGCCCCAACTCCCCCCTCCCCTGCGGGCCCCAAAAAAGCCCTCCTTTCATCTTATTCTTTCTTTTGGATTTTACATTTTGAAGCTAGTTCTTTGTCCCTTTTTTTTTATTTGTCTGCATGATTTTTCTCAAATGCTTAACCTTGTAAGTGGAAATTCACTTGTAGTCTTTTGCTCAGTTTTCCCACCCGCTTATGGAAATAGTGATTGTGGAAAAAGTTGGTTAATATTCGAAAGCATGTTTCTTTGGAAAGCCATAATCTGTCACCTTGTCCATCTCCTAAACTGTCACCAGTTTTTATCATCTTATAATAAACAGCTATATTAAGCTTATTTTGTGCGACTATGAAAGGCCAAACTTGTCCGGGTGTAAATTCGGCTAACGGAGCAAAAAACAAATGAGGGTGGAGTCCATGCTTATCTGCTCAAATCATTTATTGTGAGCTTTCCATCTAGTTGAATGGAAACTTATCTAGTTTTATAGCATTGGACAGTATTTTTTTTCTTTGAATGTTAATTCATTTTAATGTTATTTACAAGTGGTAGACATGGATATACAGTCAACAAAGGTTTATGCATGTATGATGTGTTTATGGAGGTTGAGTAGCTGCTGCTTTTTTGACATTGTACATGTAATGTATGTGGGCTGGGTAGCTGCTTTCTTTTGAGTGCAGACTCCATTGAACATGGGCTTGGCATGCATTGCCCCTAAAACTCTTGATTGAGTCACTTGTCTGCATTTGACTTTTTATCCATATCCAATTGGCGAAGCATTACAGATCATGAAGTCTGGTGGAGCAAATCATCTGGGTTATCATGTTAAATTTTAGCCAAGCATTATGGAATTATTAATTCTTTTTAGTAAATAAAGTGCATTATTGAGTTGAATATTCTAGGATTATATGGTCCTTTATAAGTGCTGGATGCTTCCCCCTTCCCCTCCACATTTTTATGTTGAAGTGGAGTTCCATTTCTTTTGGATTCCTCTTGGTTTGCACAACCATTTTGGTGTCAGCAGCTCAGTAGACCATTGTATTACAAGCTACAGGCCCCATCCATAGCCAACCTATCTTATCCATCCTTTCTATCCATCTTAGCCTTTTCCTGGCTATCTCTGTTAGCTGTCTTCCTCACGTGGCAGCCGCTATTGTGGCCCCATCAGCACTTTCAAGTGTTGTAAGCATCTCAGTCACCTGGTATAGCAACTAGTCCCACCATTCCCAGCCTTCATATGCAAAAAATGAAGGATTATTTGCCATAAATCATCAGTGGCAATCTTTAGTTCAAGAAACTGGAGCCAATTAAATATGATGGGGAAGGGGTTCTGGGAATTGCTTGGCTAGATTATTTTTCAGGCGATTCTTAGTATGTTTCTAAGTGATTACCGTGCATTATGCATAAATTCAGATCTTGGATACGAAATTGCTGTGTGCATGTCATTTGCATGTTTGTTGCAGCTTTTCCATGTTGAGTTGATGGAACCTAACTTTTTAGTAATTGCATAAATTGTAACTAGATAATAGGTTGCCTGGAATTACACTTGGACTTAGCTTGGAAATACATCTTGTTCAATTAAGAGATCACTCAAAGATGGTTTGTTAACATATCTGGAAACCCAGAAATATATCTGGAAATTGTCCCTCTTCCATGAGTTTTAGGTTTATGTGGAATTGCATAATTCTTGAAATGCATATGTTTCAAAGTATAGCTTTTTTTTAAGAAAGAATTTAACATTATTCACTCTGGGGCCATTCTCACATAATTGACTACTTTAAGCTAGGCAAGCCTTTAATCTTTCAAATTCTGAGTAGCTATTAGGGACTTATGCTTGTTTAGCAAACCTGGGATTTTGCATTGACGGGCTTAAGCCAATAAACATTCTGAGGCTTCAATATTCCGCGACAGTAATTCGAGCTTTCTTCTAGTAGTTGTGCACCTTTGTTGGAAGTTTCTTTTTATAAACTTGTAGTTTTTCTCCTCCTAGAGATTTTTTTTTCAGGTGTTACGAGGCTTGTCGTAAATAAACCACCTTCTTAGAGGAGCCTGTTTGGAGATTGATATGTTTTTCGGTATAGAGCTTTATGGTAGGAGATTGTATATTTGTTTGTATGAGATTTATAGGTTTTCTGTATTTGCATTGTAGTGTCACTGCGCTATATTGGCTGTATTTACTTCTTCATAGTTAATGCAATTCTCTCTTTGTTTGTCTTGGTACATGGCTGGAGTCTGGTTATGAGCAATCTAATTTTCTTGTGTTTATTTAATTTGTTTAAGGTGTCCCTAGTGATTAATTATGACCTTCCCAACAATCGAGAACTTTACATCCATCGGATTGGTCGGTCTGGTCGTTTTGGGAGAAAGGTATTTCCTCTCCTTTCAAGGAACTGCTTACATTGCAATGCTAATTTTCCATATCCAATATCCCTGTTATAGTTTTTTAGATATTAGCGTGTTATAAGTGCTGTAAGATAAGTGAGTGCAAGAATGGTGTACAGTTTCTTATTTTACTATGTCCAGAAGGGGAAGATCTGTTGCTTTTCTTTCAATTTCCGCTCAGAATATCTTCTAGTTGATCTATTCTGTTGTCTGATTATGTACTCTGGAATGGCATGCAAAGTGGTTTTACAAGGTTTGTGCTGGGAATGGGCTGTCAAAGTTATGTGGGTACTATTGGAAATAATTGTGTGAAGTTTTATTGTCGTGGTTCTTACACAATTAGTTTCTATAGTGAATTCTGTAATCTTAAAATTGTGTATAGATGAGTATATTAAACGTGCGTCTCTACAGTACACACACTACACCTAATTTGCAAGTCAAAGGGAGAAAATAATATCTGGACAGTTGAATAGAGCGTATCTGTGTTATAGAGTAAGCATCAAGTTTGTTATGTTCACTTTGTTTTTTGTCTGCACACTATGAAAATAAGTTGTATGTTTGCAATGAGTTGTAGAATGGTTATTTTGAGCCTCAAAAGTCCTCTTCACTGAATAGCCTTAACGTACTCGTGTTGTTTTAGCTTCAGTGTCACATATATTATTCAATTTAAATGCTTTTTGTGGAAGGAGATAGCAACATGCACAGAGTACCCCATTTTAATTTCTTTTTTGTGAATATCAGCATTGCGCATGTTCAGTGCATGAACTTCCTACCTCAGCTTTGTTCCTCTTAATACCTATACGAACTTGCAAGACCAGTGTGATTTTGTCCATGTGTCTAGTAGATTTCTGCTGAGGCAATGCTGCTCTGTGCTCATAAAGACTATAAACGTCTAGCCAACCTTCTTGCTAAGTGAATTAGGGAGCATCAAAAGTTAAAAAGTAAAAACAGATTCAGTGAGGCTTATTAGATGCAAGTTGCTAGAAACTTTCATGTTGATAGCATCCATTATATCATATGTGTGCTTCATTGCATTCGTTGTGTTGTATGTTAACTGTATGTTAACCAAGCCCCCCCCCCCCCTTTCCTCTCTCTCTCTCTCTTGCATGCAGGGTGTTGCAATAAATTTCGTTAAGAGTGATGACATCAAGATTTTAAGAGATATTGAGCAGTACTACAGTACCCAAATTGATGAAATGCCAATGAATGTGGCCGATCTCATTTAATTAGTAGATAAGACATTTTAGGGACTTCTCAACTTTCATCTGCCTGTATGATTGATTTCGTACTCGTGAATTGGATTGTCGTTCACTTCGTTTGTGGTGGCAAGAGAAAGCGGCTGACTGTTAAATGGAATATGTGTTCGCTTATTGAAGAGGACTGTCTCATGCTGAATTGGATGTGAAGAGTTGCTCCGCAAGATGAGAGGTTGTTCATTTTATTATGATATGCTGATTGATATGTATTGTTGGGGTGGATGGCAAAAGTAGTGCTGTTGACTGTGTCTTGTTATCGTATATCTTTTGAACCTAAAAAGCTGGGCGCCAAGTGTAGTACTAACAGTAATGTTGACAGGTGACTGTTTAGTGTGCTGGTCCGGCCAACTTTTTTGTTATGTATGGATCTTCGTGTAATCTCTTGGTTGCCAACTGCAACAGAACGTTGAGATGGCTTATTTTTCTCTACTGCACAATCTTTTGAAACTTGGTGGGGAGGATGCCCTTTCATTAGAAATCAGACTAAGCTTGGGGCATGGCACTTTGAATTTGGGGTATATGATATTCTAGCTGGCGACTCAACGATCCAGGAGAGGTTTCATGATGTTATTTGGTCTGCTAAACTTAGTGGTCAATGTGGTTTACGGGGTTTTTCGGTTAGCAATTTTATTCAAGGCAGCACGTTTTGCATCTTCTGCAATATTGGCTCCTAACCCCTCGAGTACTTGAACCTTAACAGGGCATTAGTTTTTGTGACGCACTAAGTGTGCTTGAGTAAAAGACTGGAGCAAGTAACTAATCTTGGTTGTAATGGGAAGAAAGAAGGGGAAGTGAAATACTACAGACTTAAGCAGAAGAAAGGTGTTTGTGAAAGGTATTTGTGCGTAAGTTTAGAAATTTGTTGATGTCGAAAGCATAGTTTTCGCTTAATTTTATGGATGGTGGAGATATATTTAAACTAATGAATTGTTCCATAAACAATTTAAACTTATAATTGTCTACTTTTACGGAGTAGGAATAACATTAGAATTAAAGTCAAGGCATTAAAATAAAATCAAAGGAAGCTTTAAAGAAAAGGAAAGAAAGAAAGAAATCACGAAATTTTTTAGGGTTATTATCACTATACTCCCTTAAAGTATATTACTATTATCAATTTATCTTCTAATGTTATTTTTTAGTCATTTCATCCCATAAGTAATTTAATTTGGCATGTTAATAATTTTTTGACAAAAAATACCCTTTTATTTTATAGTATTACTATATTATTATTATCACTTTATTCCTTTAAATTATAGTGATATAATTGCTTTACTCTTTAACATTATTTTCTAGATATTTTACCCTATCATTAATATATCTAAAAAGCATGTTCAAATTTTTTTAAATATATTTACCTTTTTTATATATAATTTAAAATAAAAATTTTGGAATAATTATTCTTCCTTTTTTTTCACTCTAAGATTCCAAAAACATAAAAATAAAAGAGTTTTTTCAAATTTCTTTTTTCACACTTTTTAATACTACGAAAAGAAAAGGAGATAGGATAGAGGGAGACAGAAAATTAGATTTTGCAAAGAAAGAAAATAAGGAAGAATCTAATATAATTGTATTACTTTAATGTCCTCGAGATTAGGATTATAATTGGGTAGTAAACCGATAAGTAAAGTAATTTTAAAACGATAAAAATATTGAATTCTTTCTTATTTGTATTAAAAAAAAAAGAATTGAACTCTCTCTCTCTCTCCTTTCCCTATTTTTCTATTTTTTCAATATTAATAAGATTGCCAAGAAGAAAGAAATTAATGTTTTGACTTTTTTTTCTTGACATTAAAAAGGAGAAGAGTCGCTCTAAATTTCTTATTATTTTTATTATATAAAAAAGATGGTACTGTATTCTAAAGTTTTTTAACTTGCTACATTGGTTTAATATTGGAATAAATTGCCTAAAAAATAACTTTAGGGGGCAAATTGATAATCCTAAATAGATAATAATTTTAAAGGTTAAACATGTCTTATCACTTGGATTAATAAACTCTGTTAAGTTTAACCGTTAGTCTTGAGGATAAAATGGCTGAAAAATAATGTTAAGGAGGAAATTGATAGTGATATCAAACGTTAAGAGAGTAAAGTGATAATAACCCTTTTTTTTTTTTATTCAAATAGGGAAATTCTTGTACAGATTTGGTTTACAAACCTGGTCACAGATCCTATGGTCAAGAAGCAGTCCGCTTTGGGTTTCGACCTTCAAAAATTTTAGTTTATCTCACATTCCTTAACTTCAGTCAAGAATATTACTATTTTTTTTTAAAAAAAAAAAGTAAAAAAGATGGTGTAATTACTTTGAAAGTTACTATCTTCCATTTCCATTTACAAAGAGAGAACGCTATTTGAATTATGGATTCATGACATTACTCTCTTCTATTTACAGAGAGTGATATTTGATTGCTTGATTTACCATGGGAATGAGAGAACGTTAAGGAGAGAGTTTCAAAGGTTGAAGCCAATGATAGAGGATGAGAGATTGAAGTTAGATTGAGTGGGTAAAGTTAACATCTATCTCTCTAAATCTAGATTTTCATTCAATAATTGCGTGATTGGGTTTCAACTACATACCTGATGAGAGACACGCATTGGTTTCAGTAGAGGTCATTCATAAATAAAGTTTACTCCCAAGCAAAACTCACTTGTAAGGTCCCAAAGTAACTCACGCGGGAGGAAGGGTGAATTAGGTTGATTAAAAATCTAAGTGATGACAAATTTTCATCCAATTTTTACTAACCAAATTAATCTAAGTAATGACGTACTCAAGCGGAGAGAAAGCAATAAAAATGAAGCAATTAAAACCACACAATTGGGAAACTTCAGAGAAGGCAATAAAATAAAAGGAAAGGGTTTTACAACTCTCAAGCTAATCCTCTATGATGTTACAATTGAATGCTTACTATACAATGAAGATCACAATACTAATTTCCAACCTCACATGAATGCAAGAGTACAAAGAAAAGAGTATTTTCTATCAAATCACTCAAGGAGGCTTGTATTCTTCTTTTTTTTTTTTTTTTCTGACGGAGTGGGTGTCCGGGTCAAGTCCTTAAAGGCGGCCCAACTAATCCCACTTCGGCCCGGTCCAGCGCCCCAACCAGACCTAGCACGTTAGATGCACGGAGAAGCCGATGTTGCTGCGGAGATTCGATCCCGGGAGGACCCGAGGAAAAGGCGCCAACCACCAGCCCATTCACGTGGGGGCGGAGGCTTGTATTCATTGTAGGCAAAAGTTTTGAACAAGTTCAGACGTCAAGTCTTTTATAGGTGCTGAAAATTGGTGAGACAAATTCATGCATTAAATGCAGGAAAAACTAACCGTAGGGAGATTCGGACATCCGAAGTACTTCAAACGTCCGATCATGTTGGTGTGTGTCTGAAGCTTGTGTCCAACAGCGAGCGACTTTGTTTTTCATCTTTTCTTTTCCCAAAAGTTTGAGTAACTGTTCTAACATGATTCTAATTTAAAAAGCATTAGTCCAAATCATCATTTGTCTTGTTAATCATCAAAGTCTTCAACCTCCCCATTTTTTATGATGATAAACAAAATGATAATTTTTGAGATCATGCATAATTTAAACAAGTTCCCCTGACTTAGTGGCATATGTAATAGCAGCAAAATGTAATTTAAACATATTCCCTCTTAGATAAAGCATTAAAATAAAGTTATTAACAAGGAATCATCATTATTAGTCTCCTCCTTTTGTCATCAATAAAAAATAATCGAAATACTGAATTTTTGGGTAGAATTTCCCCAATAAAAGTACTATTTCCTCTTGCCAACAATCTAAAACAATACCTAAAATAGTCACACATATTAAACAAGTAAAGAGGAGTCCAGCAAGAACCATAAAAACATAGTGTTGCTGTAAGCAAACACAAGATCAATTATCCATCAACATCAGATATCCAACAAACACAATATCAAATATCCGTCAACACATATAAATCCAATTGTCACCACACAATGGATTTAGGACAAACACAATATTTTGAATTCATCATGTCAAAATCAATTCTGATCCTTTCTATAGATTCTCTCTCTTCTCCCCTCTGGCGATCATTCTCTCTCTCATAGGGTATTCTTTGTTCGTCCATGGCTGTCCTCCTGTCTTTCAGGGGGCAACCTCATCCTCGTGATTTTCATGGTATTAAGCCTTTTGCATCAATTTTAATAAAGTCATCATCCTCCAATGATTCTGTGGTTTTCACCTCTTCATGTTGG
The DNA here is from genome assembly GCF_003713205.1 of Coffea eugenioides. NCBI lineage: Eukaryota > Viridiplantae > Streptophyta > Magnoliopsida > Gentianales > Rubiaceae > Coffea > Coffea eugenioides. The sequence continues at coordinate 7,640,756 of NC_040044.1, forward strand.
CTTTAACATTGAAAGGGGAGCCCGCCTTCATAATCTCTAGACATGAAATGCAGTTGGTGGCTGAGCCTTTCAAGAATGCTCTTGCAGGCAAGTTTCTGATGGGGAGACCGCCTAGGGAGGTTTTCAAAAAGTTTGTTGTTTCACTTGGGCTTCCTGGTGCTAAATAGGTGCTTATCAGACCAATTTTAGAAGAAGATTTTACATGTCTATGGTTTCGACACACCTGGTATGTACAAAATAAACCAATGGCAGTCTCTAAGTGGACAATTGATTTTTCTCTGAATTGGGAATCTTCTCTTACTCTGTTTGGATTTCTTTCCTAGATTTGCTTATTCATTTTTTTTTTTTTTAGTGAGGAATGCTTTTGTGCTCTTGGAAGCTTAATTGGTTGGACCCTTCAAACTGATGAGGCGACAACAAAGCTTTCTCGTCTTTTTCTTGCCGAAATTATGGTTATTGCACCCCATTTTTTGAAATAAAAAGATGTTACAAAAAAATGGATTTTTAGTTTCAAAATAATCTAAAGGAAAAAGGGCCTAAAATAGGACAACAAAAATGACATTTTTAGGTGTAGGTTTTAGAAAAATAAAAGTAAAAATAAAACAAAACACTTTTTTAGATAGCTCTGGGTTTTTTAAAATGAAAAGAAAAAGGTTCGGGTGTCGCAATTGAAGAAAGGGAAGGTAAATGTTCAATCGATTTAAGGCACTTTTTCAACATAATCAAAGTTAGTTGTGAGATTTGGTCAAAATTTTCCTAATCCAACCTTTAAACTTATCACATTTTGGAGGCTTCGATGTGGATGAAAACCTTAACCTAGAAGGGGGATATAGGATGGGAAAATGTGCCGTCCATTCTCCCACGTAGTTATTGATGAAAAGCTGTGCGTTTCAACTCGATATGCCTCCTTTGCTTACGACACCAGGAGTGGCAAATGGGAGACCTGTGAGTTGTTTGTTGGTTTCAATCCTTGGGAAGAAAATGAATTTTGCAGGCGCCTTGAATCAGATAGGCCTTATGCCATGGACGATATCAAGTGTGGTCCTCCATTTGCATTCCATCAAAAGGGCGTTGTTTATGATGGGGATATCCTGATCTGCAATCTACCTGAAGAAACCGCTCATCCATTGGTTGCCTACCAGTTGGGGGCCAATGGGAAAGTTGTAAGAATGCAGAGCTTAATAGCTGTGGAATGGTGTATGTGTGATTATTTAGTTGATTTAGGAGGAGGTTTCTTTTGTTACATGTACCATACTGCAATGTGGCGGGAGGACAAGTCGGACCTGACCCTTGTGACATTCAAGGTTTCAAGAATAGTAGGTGGAGCTGTCGAGGCCGATGGTCACCGTGATGCCAAGTTCTTGACATGTAAAGTGATCAACAAATTTACTAAGAAGATTAAATCGCTAGGGACTTGCTATCCTACCTATTCCTTCGTACTTTAATTTTAAGTCATGAGTAATAATGATTCGGTAGGTGCCGTGATTAACAACGATGATATATATATACACAATTCGTAGTACCGTTTAAATGGCTGTAAGCCATTTTTAAGATCCTTAATTATCTGGTCTGATAATTGGTGATTTTTGTTGAGTTTCTCTTTTTGCTCTTGTTGCTTGGATTAGAGATGAATTTCGTCGCAAGGTGAGTTCTGCCAGCTATTTATTCTGCTTTAGTAGCAGTTGCAGAACCATGTTGGTTGAGTTCTTTATTCATCTTCAGCAAACTGTTAACGGACGCGTTCTTCTTGTGGGAATCAGCGGCTTATTCTGAGAGCCGAAGAAGTTTTTGTTGGGAATGTTTTTTGGTCTTTAAAATTTTTAATTATTCTTTTTTTTTTTTATTTCTTGGAAGGTCCTCCTTCAAAGTTTAAAGGGGCATTATTGTTGGATTTAATCCTTTGGTATTGAGGTTCTACTATATTCCTCTTTCTTGAGTGGGAGGGAAGCGGTGGCTGGTGGCTGGTGGCCGTTATACTTATAATGCAGAACGAAAATGTAAACCTCGACTGTTCTACCTTCTCTCTTTTGCCTCCATTTTTTTTTTCACGCCACAAACCTGTAAACATTCAAGGTTCACACTTGCGTAGATTCAATTTTTAAAAATCCAATGACTCAGAATTTTTGAAAATTGTATCTACCCAAGTTTTGACCAACATTCAGTAGTTTTTGGAGGCAGAACATTTAGTCAGTTTTTGAAGGCAGCTTGTACTATGGAGTGATTTTAGAATTAGGAGCATCCCTGCACAGGTGTGGAACTAGGATTTTGATTAAGGGGACAAACAGTCAAACATATATAATAGATAAAATTTAGATTATAAACTTGAATAATAATATTTGTTTGAATAATCACTAAGGTTGACTTTTCTTATGCTTGTCTTTGGTTTCTTTTATTTGTCTTTTTTTTTTTGTTTATATAGTGTCTATTTGGTTACTACTTAGAGTTCTAATAATCACATTTAATAAAGAAATTACTATTTCATTAGGGGAGGGCCTAAATCCACCCCTTTCTATATTAAGTTCACACCCGTTGCATTTATTGGACAACAATGCCCTTATTTATTTAAGTTTTTTGACGATTCATATAGTTTCAAGAAACAAACATTAATAGATCACAAAGGGAAAAAATACACACATCATAAATAAAAATGTTTCAAATATTTTATAATTGCTTAAGAATAAAATTTTCAATTTAAAATTAATTTAACAATCTAGATTTTCAATTACGATTAAGCTTGTAAATACAAATTTTATTAATAAATTAAGCATGTAGCAATACCTAGATATGCATTTCAATTTCACAAAATTAAAATCTAAACAGTTTTCGAAGTAGAATATTCAATGATAATGACTTCTTAAGCTAATATCTGCCATTTTGATTATGTGTAAGTTTAAAAAAAAGTTCAATAATGCAAAGGTAGTAGGCTATGAAAGGAAAGAGAAAAAAATTAGAGCAAGTTCAAGAAACATAAATTTTGGAATGAAATAAATAAGGGAAGGAATTTCAATGTAGAATTAACATAAAGATTAGGGTGTAGAATTTTTTTTCTTTGGAAATATATTACTAACGATAATCTAAATACAGAAAAAGTTTTGTCTTAACAAAAGCTAAGGACATGATCGTCTAATAAATGTATAGGGTGTGCATTTAGTCTGAAGAAGTGTAAATTTAGTTTCTCCTTTAGTTACTGTTTAAGGGTTACACTAACTAATCGTGTATACTAACATTGAGGTGATCTTGAACCCATATATAACTATAAGAAAACTAATAGTTGGATTGTTAGAGGACACTTTTGCAAAGAGAAATTAAAGTAAATTTTTTAATTGATATTTAAAGGTTATATGAAATATTAATTATATACTAAAATTAATTTTTTTATTAATTTTATATCGTATGCTAATATAAGAGTTTGATTGCTGTATGACAATCTTGCAAAGAGAAATCAAAGAAAATTCCTTAGTTGATTTTTTAAAAACGATAATAATAAACATGTTGGGCAAGGGATGAAGTGAAAATTTTTAATTTAAAAATTAAGGCTGCATATATAATAAGTTTTAGAAAAATCTTGGGGCCCTATATAATTTTTGTAAAGCTTTACAATCGCACCCCCCCTCCCTCCCTCTCCAACCCCAGCCCCTTTTTGCAATGTTTTGAAAACCGGACCGGACCGGCCGGTTCGACCGGTTGAACCGCGAACCGGCCATGGCACCGGTCCGGTTCAATGACATTTGTTGACTTTGCTAGAAAACCGGTCAAAGACCGGTTGAACCGTGAAAACCGTCGAATCGGATTGAACCGGCGGTTTTCCGGTTTTCAGCTTACCCTCTTTTTTTTTTTTTTTTTTTTAAGTTTTGCAAAATGCAGCTATCAAGATTCGAACCCAAGACCTTTGTAATAAAAGACCAATGTATTAACCGTTGCACCATCACATCTTATTAGTTTTTTTTGATAACTTATTTATATAAAGCAAACACTCATATTTCTTTTTTCCATTTTTCTTACAAAATCTCATCCCCTCATGACTCTTTCTTTTTAATTTTCAGTCACTCTCTTTTTAATCAAACCTCTTTATTTTTAATTTATTGATATTTTCTTCCATCTTTTAATTTTATTTTTGTCCATTAAATTGAAAAAAGTTAAAAAATAATTTTTTTTAACCCAAATTATTTAATGTCACAACCACTCACTTTTATCTTATTTTTTGTTTCTTATCAAATTTACATTTCTTTTTTCGATTTTCTTGACTTCCTTCGAACTCCAAATTTTCTTTTTTAAATTGCAATCTCTAAATCCCAAAACGTAAATTAAAATTTAAGTTCATAATATCTAAATTCTCAGAGACATGAATTTTGTATAATTTCAAAATATTGTGATATTTTGGGGTTGGATTTAGATATAATTGAAATTGAGATGAAATTTATTTGTTTTAACTTATAATTTAAAAAATTTATTTTTAAAAATCCAAGTTATTAAAAAATAGTAAACTTTTCATCATATAAAATATTAAATTAGTCCATTACATGTCTTATTTTGTACATATATATATTTATATAAATTATTTTAAAAAAAATTTATTGAATCGAGGTTGAACCGGTCCGACCGGTTGAACCTCGACCCTTTCACTTCACCGGTTCAATTAACGGTCCGGTTTTTAAAACATTGCCTTTTTGTATAGAGAAAAAGTACTAGCACCAACAATTGCAAGCTTTAAAGGGACTCGATACTATAGCGTACTTATTAAATGGGATCATGCGTGTTATTTGGAATTCTGTGGTTTCTCGATTTTCATTAGAGGGATAATGTATAGCAGTATGGGTTGGGGTGTACCCTTCGTCAGGAATAGAGAATACGTAATAATAGAATAATTCAGATACCACAATATCATCCGCAACGGATCCTCTGTGTCACACCCTGTATCACACCCTATCACACTCTTTATAATCTCGCCAAGTGTCCCTTAATAAACCAAACCCTCAAATAACCCAACTTGGACCATATTAAATTGATTAATCGATTAACCGGACAGATAACTTAATCTCTTTAACCAAAACCAAGTAAAATAAAAACTCTTTAACCAAAATCACAATTTATCAAGGAAACAAACCTAAAACCCAAACAACCTCTGTCCTCTCTTCGTCATCTTCACCATTCACCTTCCGTTGCGCAATTTAATATGCATCACTGAAATTGTTATATATCTTATTCACATGAGGCAAAAGTTTTTTGGCTTTTATGCTTTAGTAGTATGCTTCACGAAAGCCAAGTTAGCCACACGTTGACTGGAACAACCACAGTATCGGAGCAACCACAGTATCGGAGCGGTCAGAAATTGTGAGCTGCTCCTTCAATTTTTTAGCTTTTTTGCTTTAATGGATTATCGATTTTTGTCATGGTGTTACTTTAATATCACATCAATTTTGTGGACTTGAATTTAGATACAAATTACTTAAGTTGAATTTACTTGAATTAGCAATCAAAAATAAGATCAACAATTGCGTTCGTCTGTGGAGACATTTTGGGGATTTTTTTTCAAACATCTGCATGTTTTTATTTTCCTTGTAACTTTTCAGTGGGCTATTTATGTAATACAATAGATGCATATGGTTACCTTGATCCAATCCTAGGATGCATTTAGTGGCTGCAATCCCAGGTACTCTTCCTAGTCTTTCTGAATTACGTAGACAGATATAATATCATGGTTCATATTCATGTTGTAGTAATAAGTAGTATCGAATATTATAGCAGATGTAAATTCAATTAGATTCGCCATTACTTGATCCTAGTGTTGTTGGGCTACCTAATCAAACTGCTCAAGCTTGACGAAAGACAAGTTGAGAAGGCTTTGCTTGTGTTGATCACCACGCAAGTTTGCTTTGGTTCATTTGCAGCTGATCTGAACTTTCTTGAAAATAGCTACAGAGTAGTATATAAGTTTTCTAAGGACTTGAATTTACTATACTTGATATTTTGTAGATCTTAAATGCCTTTCTTCTCGTTATATTGCACTTGATATTCAAACATTGTTATAAATTTTGTGGAAATAATAAGCAGCAATATATCTCAACATGTTGATTAATTTTTTTCTCAATTCTGAACAATTTTTTTGTTTGACTTTTTGTGTTTTCGATTTTCCTTTTTCCTGTGGCTGCATTATTCTCAAAAATTACAAAGGTTATGTAACCTCAGGAGTAGATGTCTAAATATAAAAAGAACATAGCAGTTGTGAATATGATGGTTTTGTTCAAGATCTTCTCCATTTTTTCCTGGATCTTTGCAAGGTGACATTTTTTCTTTTTTTTTTCCTAACTGTTGTTTAGGAACAAACATGGCAACTTTTGAATTTCATGTAGTTGTAAGAAATTTGAATTTGCCGGATTTTTGTGTTCACATGCACTAAAAATATTGATGACTCTGAATATTGTAACAATTCCTGATGCACATATATTGAAGAGATGGACAAAAGCAGCTAAAACAGGAAATGTATGTGTTTCCAGTGAAAGTAGCCAGGAAATGGAGTCAAAGGCAAAATTGAGTTTTCGTTACAAAGAGTTATCCTATCTATATATGCAGCTCATGACAAAAGCTTGTGAATGTGATGAAGCTTATAAAATTGCTAAAGATGAATTTTGGAAAATGTTAGAGCAAATGGATGCATGTTGTCAAGGGAAAAAGAAAATGAAAGAAGTGTGTATTGAAGAAAGGAAAAGCGTGAATCAAGATGTTGATACCCATGCAGCCGAAATCGATTGTAGTAAAATAAAAGGCATCAAAGTGAAAGAAAGAGTTACTTACAAGTCGAGCAAGAGACCAAAAAGTGCACTAGAAATGGCTACTAAGAAACGCAAGTACAAGGTGAAAGAGAAGTCTTCATCAAAAAGATTACAGGTTTGACAATTTATTTAGTTTATGTGTACCATGCTATTTTTTTGTTTGACTATTATTTTTTTTTTGGTTCCTTAGTTCTACGATGAATGATGAGCATGGAAATATTTTTGGGATCCTTATTTATAATTTGGATAAAAATGATTGTAGGAATCTGGAAATAATGTTGTTCATTCAAGTATGGATTCTATTACAATTCAAGGTTTTGTTCGAGAATTACCACCACAACAGGTTTAGTTATTCGTCATTTTTCTCTTGTATAGTATAGTAGATATATAATTCATTCTAAATTTTTATTTGAATATTTTATTCTTAAATGACTAAACTACATTGAAGGTATATTTTGTCAATGATATTTTTTATTTGTGGTTGTCTCTCTTTAATTATATCAGGAATTTGGAATTCCAATAGAAGACATCTGCAATAGGCAAAATACTAAGAACATGACACAATTATTACAAGTAAGTGAATATTATGCTTTTTGTAGATATTATGTCAACCATTAGTTGCATGTTGTTTCTTATTTATCTTAATTTTTTCCAAGTATTATAGTTTTGCAAGTTTACAGCTGCTTGTTTGTATGTGTGGTCTTTTATTTCTTATTTTTCTGGCAGACATTGGACCCTAACTTCTACCAAGGCTATGATTTGATGTCTTCAAGTTCAATAGCACAACAACATGCATCAATAAGTTTTGTTCAAGTAAGAAAAAAATTTGATTAATTATTTAATCTTATATATATTAGTTTGATAATTTACAATTATAATTCAATATATTTGCTAACTTTGGGTTTGTTTTTGTAGGCACAAGAACTTGAAAATAATGATGATTCTGATCAACAAGTTGTTGAAAATGGGAAAATTGAATGAAGATGCTTATGAAGAAATGGAGGACAAGACTGTGGGATTGCGCTCATGGATTAATTAGACCTTTAAGTGGAATAATACTTTGTGCTTATACTTCAACGTGTTTTTGATATTTTTGTTCAAATTTCTGTTAATAAACGTTCTTTTGACTAAACTGTAGAAGATGAGATATATTAGTTGAGCTGCGGATAATATATTTGCACCCTTCTCTTTAACACATTGAGCCGTCCAACTCACAGACTGGCTGTCATGGTCAAACGTATTCAACACCCTCTTGTTCGAATGGGAAGGATAAGATTCAGCAACAATTTAAATGCAGATCCTCCACTAACAGTAAAAACAAGTACAAACTCATCTCAGGAATGTTCAAGTAATCCACAATTTTGGTTTTAATATCATGCTCCACAGTACCTTCCTCTGCACCCCCATGAAGTACATGATTGCTCAAATTTGCAGTAATTTCCTTTAAGCTAAATGTAGATGAATCCCAATACTGTAGCATTTGAAAACAAGAAAACAACCCGTACAAAGTCAAGGCTTCATTAAAGCCAGGAATGGATTCTTCAGTGCAAAATGTTCTATCAGACAAAAGAGCAGTTGCCCTCAAGAATTCCAACTGGGCATTAAGCCTTGCAAGAGATATTGACCTTCCCAAGCAGCCATTTTGATTCAAAGACTCAGAGTAAATTTCATGTGATTTTGCCAATGACCCATCTTCAGAAGCCTCCTCGAGAGCCTCCCTTAGTTTGTTCTCCAGCGAATTCTTGAGAGTTGATGGCTTTGCCTTACCCCACTCCACCTATCATCATATCAGATACCCCTGCAGTATTAGGGAAAAAGTTACAAGCTTTACATGATTGAAGCTTCATTATGCATAACATTCTGCAAATAAGAGATTTCAATTATCTAATTTTCATAATTTTCATAAACGTTGATTTTTCTGAACAGCAACAATGAAGTGAATGAATACATAAACCCTGCAACTAGTCACACCAATGCATGTCAAGATGGCACCTCTATCCATATAGACCAAAACCAGAAAACCATTGCAATTTGCTGCAGCAAATGTAACTTTAAAATTATCGGTAAAGTTATCCTTTAAAATTTAGAAAAACAAAACGTAACAAAAATATATACAATGTAGTTCCAATATCGGAATAATGTAGTTCCAATGGTTTGGTTTCCATGCACACAAAAATATATACAAGAGTCCGTGTAAATGCTGGGATTGCTTAATAACTGATAATGACAAAAAAAACTAAAAAATAAAAAAAAAACTGATGATGACAAAACAATGAGTTAGCTTTACATTTAATAGGTAGATTAGCTACATCAGCTAAGATTAGGTCTTAATAGTTATTGAAGTCTTCACACAAAAATTTTCAAAAGTCAGGAGTTGTTACGAGTAAAATTTGATAAGATTTAGCAATTCAGGATTAAATAAAATGAAGCTTAATAATGATGATTAGGTCTCAATAGTTAGTGAACACCGAAGCCAACATGTCCGTGGGCATTGGTGAAACCAGAATTTGAGATTTACGGGGTAAGACAAGTAAAAATAGTAGAACTAAGGGGGCACTCTAAAAAACAAATTGCAGACTAATTCACGAACGACATATACTACTTTTGTTACAGATTTTTACATGCAAGATTAAAATGCCATCGATGGAAAAAGGGCAATGTCCAAATGGCACATATTTAACATTTGGGGGGAAAAAAGGTTAAAATGGTAGATAACATTTGAAGTAGAGGAGTTGCTCTACTAGCAAAAATATGGGAGCAACCAAGTCAGACTTTTACCTTACAGTTTGATTCATCTTCCTCTTAGGCATTTGATCGAACAGGTGGTGAGGTTCGTCCAATTTTGTTTGAGAGCACATAATCTGATGACCTTTGACGCAAACAACAAAAGCTAAATTAACTTTGCATCCAAAAACAAAACTTCAGAAGCAAAAGTACCCATTACCCAGTACAAATTTACACTAAAACTAAATATATTTCTACCATAAGAAAGAGCTTCGAAGAAACCCACCAAGGTTTTTAAGAAATAAGTTGTTTCTCACCTTTGGGAAGAGCTTCGAAGCTTTATCTCGTCCTTGTAAAAAAGTTGTTTCTCATGTGAGATAGGATGCATCTTCGTGCAAACCCTTTTCGGCATCTCGGACCATATCCGTGAATATTTCGTCAAAACTTTTGCCTCATGTGAATAAGAGGTGTAACAATTTCAGTGATGCATATTAAATTGCGCAACGGAAGATGAATGGTGAAGATGTTTGAATGGTGAAGATGACGAAGAGAGGACAGAGGTTGTTTGAGTTTTAGGTTTGTTTCCTTGATAAATTGTGATTTTGGTTAAAGAGTTTTTATTTTACTTGGTTTTGGTTAAAGAGATTAAGTTATCTGTCCGGTTAATCGATTAATCAATTTAATATGGTCCGAGTTGGGTTATTTGAGGGTTTGGTTTATTAAGGGACACTTGGCGAGATTATAAAGAGTGTGATAGGGTGTGATACAGGGTGTGACACAGAGGATCTGTTGCGTCATCATCTCTATTACTATATAATATAATAATGATTTTTCCTTTTTTTTTATGATTTCTAATATACTCTCTTATCGCTTCACTTATCTAAATAATGTAAGCTACCGTACCGTCATTTGTCCCTATACTTACCTAATTACTCTAAACCACTGCAGAAGGCAAAGTCCTAAAGTGGGTATAATGTTCTCCTTAGATTCTTATCTTAAAACAAACACATGATTTCACAATTCTATGCTTAAACAAATACATAATTTGACGATTCAGATACCACAATATCATCATTCTTTCTCAATAAAAAAAAAGAAGCAAATGAGGTATCTTTATTTTTTGTAATTTTTTCAAGCATTTACAAGCGGCAAACAAGCAAGAAGACAAGAAGAATAACTCTCTTATTTTCAGGTTTTTTTAATTCCGAGCTCGATTTTCTATCATCACATAATTCTTGACTCTTTTTTGCTCTTTAACTCATTGGCTTTAAAGCCTATAGATTAAAATCACATCGTTTTGTGTAATTTACTTGGCCTCTTTTAGTATTAACATGAATAGATTTATTTTCCCCCCAAAGATTGCATGGTTAAAGTTTGAAACGTGAAGTTTCGATACAATTGGAGGATATGAGTTGAGAGCACTAGTCCCTAAAAATCTTCAAAATTCCAAATTCATACTACAAGTCTTCAATTCATGCCATTTCTCATCTGCCAAATAATGCACAGTAGCCACAATCCTATTCAAACTACAATTCTTCAATTTTTGCCATTTTAATCTACACATCAAAAGTCACAACTAACATAAACCATATAATAAGGAACGCTCCTCCTACCACTATTCAATTATAAGACTTACTATAACTAATCTTAATTTCTAGCTGTCTACTTGTGCTTGGGCTCAATGCTAATTTGTTGGTTTTACAATTCTGACCTTACTCTTGTACCCAAAATTACCGGTGCTGTTGTGAATCCTTTCTTGTCCCCATGGGCTTTGACTAAAAATTGCTTCTACTGTCACTATTGCAATCTACCAAATAACAGCTTTTACCTCTTTTCTTGATGGATGAGAAGACTGATGCAATTTCTCTGCACAATTTACACACCGACCATCTATTTTTTCCAGATTTTGGAAATATCATCATCAAGGTCAGTGATAATAGTTCCTTTCTTCCGTTTTCCTTTGTTGCTTTGCTGCTGTTTCTTGCACTCTGGTTAGCTCAGCTCCTTGCTTTCTATTTTCTAAATTCAAACTGTTTCTTGTTGCTCTCTGCATAAAATTTACATTGTGCTGCTGCATTTTTCTGTGCCTTTTTTTTTTTACAAGGTTTATTTTGCTGATTGAACGTTATTTCTCTCCTCTCTCTCTGAAAGATAAATTGGATCTTCTCCATCTTCATCTTCTTCATTTGAACAGGTGAGTTTTTTGGTCGGTAAGTATCTCGACTTTCTTTTCTACTGCAAGAAATAAGACAAGAAAAAAACAAGGAAGCCATGTGGAAACAAGAAGCAACAAGGAAAAAATGGGTCTTCGGCATCTTCATCAGAACATGTGATTTTTTTGCTCAGTAAGTATTTTTATTTTTATTTTTTTGTGAAATTTATCTTGATTGTCAGTTTTTTGCTTCGTAAGTATTGATACTTTTTTTGCCTGCAAGAAAATAGACAAAAAAAAAAAAGAAAGCCACATGGAAAGAAGCAGACAAGTGAAAAACTGGATCTTCAGCATCTTTATTTTGTAAAATTTAAAAAATCACATGTTCTAAGCAAAAAAATCCAATCTCTTAAAATTTTTGAGTTTTTCGTTTATTTTTATGTATATTGTTAGTCTTGTTTCCCTTGTTTAGATCCCATCAGAGAGATTAAGAAAGCAAATAAGGATGGATTTGGATATGGAGGCCTGTGTTGACAAGATCAAACAGGAATATCCGTTTATTTTTATGTATGTTTGTTAGCGTTTTTCTTCCTTTATCGGATCATATGAGAGAGATTAAGAAAGCAGATAAGGATGTGTTTGGATATGGAGGCTGTGCTATTCATCTACCCATAAGATTCAAATGAGACTTCATTTTCTCATCCACCAATGCCCTTACCTCCCGTACCTCTCTCTTAAACTCTCTTTTCAACAGGTCTCTTTTGCCACAGAAGGAAGAAGTCGATTGATCTGACACTGAGGTACCCTACCATGCTCAATTCTAAATCTTAGATTTTATTTTATTTTTACTTATTTCGTATCTCATCATTTGCTCAATTTTTTTGTGGTTTTTTTTATTTAGGTTGGAGAAATCATCAAAAGGTAAGCTTTTTGTGCCCTAATTTCTTATTTTTCTTGCTTTATGTATTACCTTTTCCCCCATTGATTTCTTTGCTTGAAGCCTCTTAGATCATTATTGGGTTTCTGCACAATTCTAATAATATAATGAAGTTTGAAAGGCATTTCTGCATTTAAAACAGTAGTATTTTTTCAGCCAAAATAACAAAAGATGCAGATATTTAACTGCTAACCTCCTAATTTCTCAACAAAAGACAAGAATTGGTGGCTTCATGTTATCTTAGTGTTTCTGTCGCATTTTTAGAAAAGTTTTTTTTAATGATTCTACTATATCTGCTAGCTTGGTTAGGGTTGATGTGTAATTATCATATCAGATTGTTTGGAAAGTTTGTTATGTTGTTATAGGGAGTACAAGAACTTTACAAAAATGCTAATTTATTCTTTGTAATTTTTCCTCTTCTGATTTCTTGTGTATTAGTAGAAATCTTATGTGATTCTATGTGTCCTTTCTTGTGGTGCATTGCGTTGTTGTCCACATGCTTAGGGTGGTTCAAAATTCTTTCATGTGTTCGCCTATGGTGCAACAAAAGTAACTTTAAAAGTTTCTAAGTTTTTAACCGTTTGCTATTTTAAGTTTTAGGTTTTTTGTTATCTGTTTAAATTATAGACTATTTGTTTTCTTCATATTGTTTTCTTCTTTTTGTTATAGGCGTCTTTATTTTCTATTGGATTTTAAATGTTTGTTACAGGTTGAGCTATTAAAATTTGCAGTATGGTACAAAAGGATTGGGGAAATTTTTTTCTCAAGGTGAGTTTTATTTGGGTGTTTTTCCTGAACCAAAAGAAGAAAAAGGGAAATGGTCTGTTTAGTGCAGATCTAAGGTTTTGTCTTCCTATTTTTTTCCTTGTGTTAGCAGATTTTTTTCCCAGCACTTTATTGTAAGTTTTTGCTGTCTTTATGCTATTATTGGTCTTTAGAAAGGTGCAGGATGAAGATTAATAATAATGACCTATTTTGTCACTTTGTATGTTGTAGAAAGAGGCAACCAAAATTTTAATGATGTTTGAATGCTATTAGAATATTACATGAGTGTATTGTTTCGTCATATTGTATGCTGCCACAACATAGAACAAGGAAATGATAGCAGCAAATTCGGACTTTGGTAATAAGCCTGATCTAGAAACAACATTTTTAAAGTGTGATCGCTTATCATTCTATTTATTAATTTCTAATATTTTGTGAAGATTGCCTTTTCATTCAGTATGTGCTGCGGCTGCTTCTTTTTATTATACCAACTAGCTGGCTAAAAATTTTGTTGGGATTCTTAGGTTGTGTTTCTATATTTTCGCCCCTTGTTAATTTGTTTTGATTTAGCTTACCTTTCTTAAGATCCATTGTTTTGTGCCTTCTGGTATTGTCAATGTAAATCAATGCTTGAGAAAAACAAGAATTCGTGACTTCGTGTTATATAGATTTATAGACAGTAGTCTTTTTTTCTTTGCCTCTGCAGCATGAAGCCAATGGTTTAACCATATGGAATCAATTTGAGGAAGCTCACGATAATCCTATTGCAACTGAGCATGATCCCTTCACAATTATCATTGCCATTAGAGTCAAAGTGACAATAGCCAACAGTAACCATCTGCACCTTTTTTTTCCCTGCGTACTTAAACATTTTAAATTGAACATGTTAGTATCAAACATAATTTTTCACTCATTCGTTTTAGATCTTAGCCTCTCAACTTAGTCATTATCAGTGATTCTTATAATTCCACATTTTCGAGAAGTTGTGAATCTACGTGATTGTTATAATTTTTAAATTGTCCTGTGCACTAATCTCATGATCATTATTGGATTTTTTTTTAAAACTTCAAATCAGGTTTCAAAAGAGTGAAAACTATAGATATTACTACTGGAATATAGATGTTTGCTATCCAGAGAAGTTATGATGCTACTAAGAGTTTTCTTTTTCTTTTTTTTTATAATACTGCATATCATAAGCATCTGCTATGTCCTATGAACGAATTATGTCATTGCATGTGTTAGAGTTTGCTGGGTTTTCACAAGTAGAAGAATCAAAATGTTACATAAATTCAATTGTAGTACTTGTTACTTGCATAGAATGGTAATTTTTGCCATACTATAAAAAACACTGTTCTGAGAGTGTATGACCTTTTTAGAAAGTTGGAAGGAGAGAACTGCAATTGGAGTTTTGGTGTTTAAATTTGATTTAAATATGAATTGCAAACTCCTCTCACTACTAAAATCTATCTGTTGTCTATGTGCAGCTTCTCTCTGAGACCGATAGTCCATCGCAAAAGAGTGAAAAGCTTTACCTTCTAGCTGTTGGTTGTTATAGAAGTGGTGAGCATTCAAGAAGCCTGCAGCTTGTATAGAAATGTTTGGAGGTTAGTTCTCTGCTCCCATTAGTGAAATTGCTCATAGTTTAACATGCTTTACCAATATTAATTGTCAAAAGAAAGAAACTGTAGAACATTTTGGTTGTATTCAAGAGTGGTGCCTTTATCCCATTGGTTTTGTCTTTGTTTGCTAGATTAAACCTGATTGGAGGTAGGCTTTGTACCTTGAGAAGACAGTAAAAGAACAAATTACAAAAGGTGATAACAAATTACTTTGAATCCTCGGGATTTTTTTTTTCGAGTATGGCAATACATGAAATAAAAGTTTAACTTTATGGTGCAGATGGTGTCATTGGAATTGGCATTTCAGTTACTGCTGTGGTACTTATAGCTGGTGGAATTATAACTGCATTAGCTAGCAGAAAATCATGACGACGGATTGTTATTTCAAGAGTAATTTCCCTGATTTGCGGTTCCCAATCTTCGAAGATGATGCATTTTAACCCTGCAAACTACGAACTGATGTCCTTTGTATTACTTTTAGTTGAAGTAGACTTTGTAAATATATATTTCAATGGATTTCATATGGTACCTCCGGATCGACGCATATTATCTCAACTAAGATGTCCGGGCACTCTGGGCAAGCTGAAAAGTATGCGCGGTGTTCACCTCCTAGTCTACATAAACTAGGCGGTCATTCTCGTACTATTATTTAGTTATTTTAAGACAATATGTTGTTATGTGAGAATTTTTTGTTGTGTAATGTATACGATAAGAATAGTTGGGTACATTAGAATACCCATTTGGATACGAAAATTTTAGCTGGGTACATTAGAATACCCATTTGGATACGAAAATTTTAGCGAACCTTTATTCTTGAGAAGAACACAGTGTGTCCCTGAATCTTCATAAAGTATTTATGGACAAAACACGCAACAGATCTTCTGTTCTACACCCCGTGTAACTCTCTGTCCTATTTTTTATATATTGCTATTTCTTCTACATAAACATCATATTTTAGTTCTTTTTTATTTCCTTAAGATCCAATAACTAGTAATTGAGTAAAAAATAAATATAGCAACTTCAATAAAGCAATATATAGTAGAAAATTAAAAAATATAGCAGGAGATTCAAAAAAAATCTCATTTTTTATGCATTTTGATTTTTTGAGTTTTTTAAATTTTGTGTATTACTTAATTAATAGTTATTGGATCTTAAGGAAACAAAAAAGAACTAAAACATGATGTTCATGTAAGAGAAATAACAATATAATAAAAAGTGACATAGAGAGTGGTACAGAGTGTGTGACAGAAGATCCGTTGCGAACAAAACACATATTCTATAGTTCAAAACATGAAAGTGCATTATCAAATAATTGTTTATATGAAAAGAATAGCTTGTTTTGTGAAATGTGATCCAACATAATTGGCCTGATTCATACTTGCTCAGAATTGTTTCGACGTTATTTCTATTTTAGATTATAATACATCTTTTATTAGGTTATTTTTTGATTGCAAGAATAACTTTCTCCTTCTTTTAGTTGTAGATTTTTTCCATGGAAAAAAAGGCGCTAAGAGTTATCTTGATAAAAAGTCAAAAGAGTACAAGTAATTAGCAAAGTCCAATTTTGGCCCAAAGACCCGGAAGGTTGCAGCCATTAAGGTAATCTGATTAAGATTAGCTTTATTTGGAAGTTTAGAATTTCGGTGTAGTGATGCAAACATAACACTATTTGCATTTACATACTCCTATTCAAAAATTTTTTTACTTTCTTTATTTCAAGAAGTTAATAGTTATTTGTGAATCATGTCTTAAAAGCTTTAGCAGGAAAAAATTTTAATCTTGTAAGGTTTTAAAAAAAAAATTATAAAAACATCATACATTTTGAATGAAAGGTCAAAAGCATGATAATTAAAATCCAACTTTAGGGATACACATAAAAGAACAAAGCATATGAAGAGATGAAAAGCTTTCAATGGTGTTTAAAGGATTTTAGTTTCTATTGAATATAGACACACCATGAATGTAACTGCATATATATTTGAATGTACAATACAATTTCATGTAGTAGGTTTTTAAAAGTAAAGAAACATAATTTCATTTTAGATATGTTTAAAAATTAACATGTAGAATAGAAATAATAAAGAAAATTATTTTAAAACAAGAATCTAGGAGTTAGAAAGATAAAGCAAATAGAAGTAGTATTAGGTCACAAGGGTATTCATTAGGTTGTAAAGTTTCTATTGTATATCTAGGTGTTTTGATCATCCCATTTATCAGTTGAAATTCAAAACTACTATGCTTTGAAGTTTATTTTAAAGAAGAGTATTATGGAAGCAATCTTAAAAACACGTCTCTTCCTTCATATATTTTGGTTGTAAGTTGATAATAAAGATAGAAATCATAATATCAAAACTTGACTTAGTGAAATGGATACTTCTTTGCAGTTTTGGGCAATAATTGCTTTTCACAACATATCAATTTTTTCCGTTTTAGAAGAAGTCTTATGTTCATCCATTTCTATTTGTTCTTAGGCGATCACGTATTGAATAAGTTTTGAAGCTATATAATTTAATAATGGAACATATATTGTTGTATACTAACTAGCTTAATCCTTAGTTAAAATTTTGGTTAAAGTACAAAACCAAAAGGAAAAAAAATCATACATAGATGTATATGCTTTTGTTCTAGAGCTTTCAAATACGATTATATAAGTTCTTACCAATGAATTTTCTATTAATTAACTTTTTGTACTACTAGAAAATGCAAGTAAGGCAAATAGGTTTATGCATTTATATAAAATTGCAAAACAAAAAAAAAAATTTCAACTAGCAAGCCTAATCTATTTTTTCTCCTTTAGGCAAAAAATCTCAACGGCCATTAAACTATTGCTCACATAGACTTTTGACTATCGAACAATTTTTCGTCACAAATTAGTTACTAAACTAACTAATCAACAAAACAATGTCCATTTCCTAGATGTTGACTCTTAATCTACAACATAATCAAAACGTCTAGGGGTATTTTTGTCCACCACTCAGCACTAATTATATTGGAGGAATTCTGTAGTTGGTGAAAATACCACACCAGCTGATTTTGAAGAACTGCAAGAAATAGGATCTAATATATTTAGTACTATTTATCTAGAAGAGGAAGGGTGCAACTATTGCCATCAAGATAGTTAAAAGGAGTTGTTTTGCTAGAACTTAATGGAGCGACGACATAGGGTCAAGTTAGTGGTGGACAAAAATACCCTGAGTGTTCTGATTATTTTGTAGATTAAGAGCCAAAATCCACAAAATGGCCATAGTTGTACTGATTAGTTAGTTTAGTAGCTAATTTATGAAGAAAAATTGTTTGATGGTCAAAAGTTGATGCGAACAATAGTTTAATGGCCATTGATATTTTTTTTTGCCTTTTTCCTTTTAACATATATGTCCAAACAAAAATTGTGATTTATCAGATATAGGCAATCATGTTCTATACATTGATATTTGCATGCTTTCAATTATTAAATGGTTATCTAAAATGTATCAAAGTGATAACAAAGTTGTACAAAAGAAATTCTTTTTTTTTTACATTAAAAAATGATTTTATAGTTCGCACGCTAAAGCACTTTTATGTAGGACCCGGTTGAATATTGTGCATATCAATTATTTTGACTGATTAGAAGCATTTCTTTTCATTTTTTTTATAATAATACTTTTAGTCTTTATCTTTAAAATTTCAGGCTTTTAGAGACTGTTGACTTGAGAAATGTAATTCCATTGTGTAATTATACTTCTTCTAGATCTACAAGTAATGATTCCCGTGCTTCTTCTGTTCAAATTTCTTGCATAAATATTTTGATATATTTGTCTACTTCCATGTATTTTTGTGACACGCAAAGAAGAATCTTCAGAATTTGGATGATAAGAATTTAGAAATGAGTTCTTAACGATGATAGAATTATTACTTTTTCAAGTTTTTAAGTGAGTTAAACGTTGTTTAAGAAGCTTGTGACTATTTTTGGGAATTAATTGGAGTTTTTGGATGTTTTGAAGTCACAAAATATTGTTCCTATGTTCTTATGATCAATCTTGATACTTGCCATCCCGATTGATCATTTGGCATTTTATAGATTTCTTGAATCAAAGTTGTTTTTTTATTTGAGTTCTTTTCACTTTTGTAGATGTCTTTATGCAAACTTCTTATTGTTTTAAAAAAATTAAAATTGTTTGTGATACATCAATTTGTTTCAAATTATTTGTCTCTTATGAAAGCCACTAAACAAATTCTATCCTTCGAAGCATATGCATTGTTGGTGGCCAATCATGTTGTCATTTAGCATAGATTACTTGAAAGCAAAGTATCATACAAATTAAAGCTAACAAACAAAGACAAATATTATAAAAGAAATGAAAAGATTAAAGATCAAGGAAAAAAAAAGAATTGAATAAACAACTTGTCAATAAAGAAAAAAGGTAATTCGTAACTGGTATGTGTGCATCTACATAGTCATGTGTTTATGAATATTCTATGATTAGACCCTGACGTATCTAAAACTAGGTGGTAAAACACAAATATCAGTGCGCTAGTCAAGAAATATTTAAATGCTGAGAGCCACGAAAATAGTCAAATACGGGACACAAGTACCCGTCAAACATCTCCGATAGATCACGGGATACTTCTTCAATTGACTTCCTCTGTTTCAAAACAAAAAACAAATTATTAGTATAAAGCAAAATTTTACACCCGAAAGCATACACCAAAAGAAAATTTATACGAACCAGCTGACTGTCTGACAACGCTAGAAGGCCGCGGAAAGATTGCTGCAAAATGGATTCTCCGATGTTTTCATCATCATTTATATGCAAGCAGTTCCTAATATAATTGTATTGGGCCCAACCATCAGAACCATAGGCCTTACGGCCAACCCGGTCTGGATAGTCATACACAACACTATATATGCCAGTGTAAGATAAAAAGCACACATTGTTTAATTAAATCAAATTCCACAAGAAGTCCAAATAAACTAGGAAAAGTATTAAACAGACTTGGCCGATGAATCCGGTCTGCCCAATCTTTGGTTGATGACAATTTTGAAGCTTTTGAATTGAAACATTTCGCATTTGAGTTGTATGATCCATCTGACCGAACGCTGATACTCGACACAATAGTCATGTAAAATCTTCGTTTATTCATGATGTATTTTGAAGGAAAAAATGGAGCTTTAGAAGGAAAAAGAAATAAAAAGGAAATTGAAGTGTGCCCAATGGATGAAAACCAGTCACAACAATAAATAAATTTGAGAAATACGTAACAAAATATAGAGTCATTACCTAGTTGGGCCGATACTAGCATCTTCTCTATCATTTTCAATCAATAGAACCATCATATATTTTTAAGATTCAAAAATTAGTAGAGTATAGAGATTCTTCGTTAGTTTAAAAGCGCAAGATCCAGATCTCTGTCAGCTCCAATGTAGTAAAGGTGAAAATTGGAGAAATTCATATCATATTTGGGCACAGGCATCCAACAAATCGTTACTACTATGGTGTGGTCGTGATGGATTGGCCTTTCACATGGAGTCAGAATGAAAAGGAGGAGGAAGAGAGGAGTTTCTGAGGTTAAGCAATGCATAATGAACAAAGAAGGTCTCAACTTTATTGTGGGGTGAGGTTGAAGATGATGGGAGAAGAGATTAAATGTGCTGAACAGTGAACACGAACTGAAAAGAAAGGAGAAGAAAGGGAGTTCTAGCTTAATTCTATTAAAGTTTGGGAGCTGAGGGATGGGTTGAAGAGGATAGGAAAGGAAATGAGATGTGCTGAATAGTGAACATCAACTAAAAAGAGATAAAAAGAAAGGAAGTTCTAAATTCGATTAAGTTCAGGAGCTGAGGTTTGGAATTGGAAACAACAGCAAAGAATGGAAATTTTCAAGTGGAAAGAAAAGAAGAGAAAATAAAAGGAATGAGCGAAGGAAAGAAATGAAAGGAATGAGGGAATGAGGAAATGATGTGCTTATATTATTATATTTACAATGGTGCCTTTTTGTACAAACTAATAATAATATGTTATGTTAAATAAATGTATCAAAGCCATTTGTGTGCTTGTGGTACGATAATGGTACTACAAATTCCCCTTATATTTCTTATGCTTAGAACTAAGTGTAATTTTAATTTTAATTTTCTTTTTTGAGCATGCAAATTTTATCCTTAAACAATCACAACTCTTGGCTATTTCAAAGAAGAGAAAATCACGAGCTTGGAATTCATTAGTAGTACTAAAATAAGAATGAACTACTAAAAAAATATTGTATTAATACTTTTTGTGGCAACATTTCCTCTGGATAAAAAGATATCCAATGCCACGCATTGGAAATAAATCAAACTTTATTTGCTCGTCGATTATTAATTAGAATTTCCTCAATCTCACCATAATTAATTCAAGCAAACAGATTACATGCACTGGAGCAACTGCTCCTCTACGTTTGCTTGAGCACTCTCAAGCAACCAAACTGGAAAAGTAACTTTCCAATCAGCAACTACTCTTAAGTTTAGAGCAAGTCTTGCTAAGCGATGACTAACAGAGTTGATCTCCCTTCTAACAAAGAAGAAACAACATTCCTCAAAATTATATTTTAGCAGCTTTATATCCTGCAGAACTGTGGAGATAACCACATCCTCCAAATCCTTTTCTATCTTGTCTATTATAGTCTTGCAGTCGGATTCTATGATGATTCTCTCCCATCCTTCCAGTGCAGCGTTAACCATTCCAGTTCTGATTGCCAGAGCTTCCTCAAGTTTTGGTTCAATGCACTTGAAAGAGGGACATGCCCATGTAGCAACCAGCTTTCCCTTCCAATCTCTAGCAACAATTCCCCAACCTGCTATATTTGTCTGTTGGTTCAGTGCTGCATCTGTATTCAGCTTAATTCATCCCTTGTCAGGAGCTTGCCATCTTCCTAGTCTCATCTCCTTTTGTTGTGACTCCACCCCTTCCTCCTTTTCTTTTTCTTGCTTTTTCTGGAATTCTATCCAATCTGTCAGTGCTTTATTTACTACTGTCAGTGGTTCTCTCCCCTTTCCATTGAAGTTTATCTCATTCCTAGCCTTTCATATTTGCCATAACAGGTTGACTATGAATGTAATGTGTTTTTCTCTTTTCTCCCGAGCAGTTGCTTCCACCAACTCAGACCACCAAATCCAAAAATTTCCTTTCAGGTTTTCCAACCCATCCCATTGTATCGTTGCTACCCTCCAAATTGCCTCTACATGACTACATAGAAAGAACATGTGTTGTATCGATTCTGAGTATACATCATAGCATTTACATAATGGATTGCCTTTCCTACTTCTAGCCTTGATTCCTTCATTGACTGGTAAGATACCCTTCATACATTTTCAGATAAAATGTTTCAGCTTTTGTTTCATCTTTAGATTCCATAGTACTTTCCATCCTTTAGCATTAACCTCATTCCTACTTCCTGATTCCTTATTACTCCCCTTCTTATTCTTCCTTGCCATGCTTCCCTTTGCAGCTCTATATCTAGACTTAACTGTGTATTCCCCAGAGGCAGAATATACCTAGAATAGTCTGTCCTTTGTGTCCTAGAGGCTTAGAGGGATCTTCATAATTCTCTCTCAATCCTCCTTAGCGAATGCTTTTTGCAGTAGCTCCTCATTCCAACTGTCATCTTTTATCAGTTCACTAACTTTACATAGTCCTAGTTCTGGGTTCCTCTGTATGCTCACCTTCCCTTCTGCCATCCCTGGAATCCATCTGTCTTCCCAGATATCTATTGTTTTCCCATCTCCCACCCTCTTTCTCACCCTTTCCTCCAATAAAGTCCTCGCACTTAATATGCTTCTCCAGCACCAAGAATTAGTGCTCCTCCCTTTCATTTTCGAAACTAAAGTGCCCTTGAAATATCTGGCTTTAAGGATCTTACTCACCAATAAATTTGGCCTTGTGAGTATCCTTTATAGCTACTTAGCCAGAAGAGCCTAGTTAAAGCTTTCTAAATCTCTAAAGCCCAAGCCCCTATTCTGTTTTACTTCAGACAGCTTCCCCCACCCTATCCGGTGCATCTTCTTTTTCTCTCCATTACTTCTCCCCCAGAACTTAACCATTTCTCTTCCAATACCTTTACATAACTCCTTTGGGAGTTTGTAGCATGACATAACATATGCAGGGAGAGCCATGACCACAGACTTCAGTAACACTTCTTTCCCCGCCATACTTAGCATCTTTTCTCTCTATCCTGATATTCTACTAAGCACTTTTTTCTTCACAAAATCAAATACCTATGTTTTTTACCTTCCAATCGCCAATGGTTAACCCAGGTACTTTCTTTGTTTTATTGCCTTCATCCCTTCCAATTTCTCCAGCACTTTCAATTTCTCCCATTCTTGAACATTC
This sequence comes from Coffea eugenioides, assembly GCF_003713205.1. NCBI lineage: Eukaryota > Viridiplantae > Streptophyta > Magnoliopsida > Gentianales > Rubiaceae > Coffea > Coffea eugenioides. The sequence goes on from NC_040044.1 coordinate 7,664,065, forward strand.
TTGCTGAAGAAGATTGAGAATTTCTCAGTGTTGATTAGCTATCCTAAAGCATCACCCTACTTCCTTATCATTTCCATTAGCTGTCTTGTCTCCTTCTCTTTTGCCTTACAGAAGATTAGTGAGTCATCTACAAAAAAGAGATGAGACAGTCTAGGACCACCATAAGATAGTTGAAGGTCTGTCAATTTTCCTGGTCTCATTGCCTGATTAAATAGTGCTAAGAAGCCTTCTGCACAAATCAGAAATAGGAAGGAAGACAAAGGGTCTCCCTGTCTTAGTCCCCTAGTTGGTCTGATAAAGCCTTTCTTCTCCCCATTAATATTCACTAAATAAGAAACACTAGATACATATTCTATAATTCACCCCACCCACTGCTGACAAAATCCCATTTTTAATATAAGCTTTTCTAGGAAGGTCCACTTTATCCTATCATATGCTTTGGACATATCTAATTTGATAGCCACGTATCCTTCTTTACCAGATCTTTTGTTATTAAGGAAATGAATGCATTCATAAGCAACAAGAACATTATCCAAAATTTGTTTGCCTGGAACAAAAGTAGATTGATTGGGACTGATGCAACAATGGATAACTGTTTTTAACCTATTAACTAAGATTTTAGATATGACTTTGTATAGGACATTACATAGACTTATAGGCCTAAATTGCATAACATTAACAGGGGAATCAACTTTGGGAATCAGGCAGATCATAGTCTCATTAACAACTCTTAATAGGTTGCCAGAGTGAAAAAAAACTTTGAATCGCATTGATCAGATCCATTTTAATAACAGACCAAAATTTTTGAAAAAAAATAGGAGTTATACCATCTGGTCCAGGTGACTTGCTTGGATGCATAGAAAATACAGCTCTGTGAACCTCTTGCTCAGTCACTGGTAAGGTAAGTTGCTTGTTCTTCATACTGGTTATGGATTGTCAAATCTCGTTTAATATATCATCTATCCCCTAAGGTTCTTCAGAAGTAAAAATATCTTTGAAGTATTGGATTATCTCAACTCCAGTTTCCTCCACATCTTTATACCAGTCCCCATCCCTCTTCTGTATGAGACCAATCCTATTGCTCTTTCTCCTCCCAGCCATGCATGCATGAAAGTAGTTGGTATTCTTGTCTCCTTCCTCCAATCATTTCTGTCTTGCCTTTTGACTCCAATATATCTCCTCCTTCTTATAGGCTTCTACCAATTCCTTCTTCAAAGCTGCCAATTTAGCTCCATTCCCACCCACACTGCTGTCCCTTATGTCCTTAATATCTTTTTTGATTGAACTATGATTCTTCCAAAATTATTCCCTTTTTGCTTGTTCCATCTCTATAAGGCCACTCTGCATTGTCTGATTTTATTATGTATCCTGAAGAATCTAGACCCTTTACAAGTTGTGCTCCATGCAGATTTTACTAAATTCCCTACCTTCTTGTGCTGGAGCCAGTTCTTGTCAAACACAAATATCTTTTTTCACCTCTTCCTATCTGGTTTTGTGTCCAAAAGTAGCATACAGTGATTAGAAACTTCTTTCTCCAAATGACTGCACCTAGCATACCTGTAACTACTGTACTAGCTCCTAGATCCTAGCACTTTGTCTAACTTTTCTCTGATTTTCCCCTTGGATCCCACCTGTTACACCATGTCTAAGGTTTCTCCTTATATCCTATATCCACTAGATCATTGTTATTAGTGAAGTCTCTGAAGTTTTTAAAATTGCTTTCTGTTCTATCCCTACCACCCCATTTCTCTCTCTTAGATACTATATCATTCATGTCCCCCATGATTACCCAATGCTTCTCCCGGACCTGTTTCTCCTAGACACCATATTCCATTGTTCTTTCCTAATATTAGCATCTGGACTGGCATAGATGCACACACACCACCACTCCAACTTTGTATCCTTATCATCAATCAACAATTCGATAGTAAAGCTAGTGAACAAATCCTACTTAACATTAATCTCATTCTTCCACATCACTGCCAAACCCCCAGCTAGACCAACAGGGTCTACAACAAAGAGATTATCAAATCGTATTTTTTACTTAACTCTATTCAGAACACTTTTTTTTTTTGTTTCAAAAAGAAAAATTAAAGAAGTGGAGTGGAGTGCCACAGCCTCCTTGCATTGGGAAACTGTCAAGAAACTCCCAAAACCTTGACAGTTTCACACCAGAGCTCTCATAAGGACCTGGGAGTCCCATTAAGTAAGGGCTCCACCACCTCAGACACATCCATATAACACTCCTCCTGATCAGTCTTCTTGTTCTTTTTCCGACCATTACTAGTCTCAGTACCACTGTTTATCCCCACTTGAACACTAGGAATCTTCCTCTCTCCTGAGTCAGTATCACTACTTCTGTTTGATATGTCACTAAGAGGTTTTCCTCTCCCTACTTCCTACACTAACCTCTTCCAGCTCTTGCAGTTCCTTTCTTTACTCTTCTTCCTAGGATTACTGCTAGCACAAAACTCTTCACTTATTATCTCCCTTTTGTCTTTGACCTCTAGACAGACCTCTTTTACTTCAACAGAGATAAGTTGGTCCATTCCTTTTTCACTATCACAATCTATCCACACCTGATCATACTCCACTTCCTCTTTTGACTGATCGACTCCTATCTCGTATACCTCTCTCCCCCTAACTCTCTGACTCTTCCCCTTTGTATTAACTTCCCTTTCTCTCCCCTTATCCAAACCTTACCAATCTTCTTAACCTGCTAATGCTCCTCGCCCCTTCTAACCCCCTTAGCCTCCCCAGTTCCTATTTCTCTTTCTAAGTTTTTCCCTTCCTTTTTATGAAATTCCTCTATATATGTCTGAAGTAAGTTCTTAGCCCTACTGTGGGAATTATTTTGTTGTGTATGATACTCCTTAGAATTGTTATTCTCTGTCCTGCGCACTTTCTCACTCCCTTCATATCTGTTATTGGCCTTCATGTTCGGGTTTCTAGGGAAACTAGCTCTTAGTCAGTTTCCATATTGCTGTTCCCCTTTCATATCAAAATCTTTAGATCCACAATTCTTTTCATTATGACCAATGATTCCACAACAAAAACAAAAATTCGGGCATTTTTCATATCTAAATTCTACCCACCTCATCTTACGATTACATTTTATCATAATACCTCTAGGAAGAGGTTTAGTAAAATCAAATTCAGCTAGCAATTTCGTATGTTTACCTTCATTACCCCCTCCTAGGGGGATGATTTCCTCGATCACTTCATTGAATATTCCTTCAATCTTCCTCCCCACCTCTTTGGTAACCTAGTGTAGAGGCAGATTCCATACCTGGACCCATATTCGGCAATGTTAAAAGCATAATGTTCATTTTCAATTCCCTCCCTTTATTTCAAAAGTATTAAATGTTGGCCATCATAAATCCATGGCCTGCCATTCAATGCTTGTTCCAGATCTGATCTCTGCGCAAACGTAAATTGAAACATATTAGCACGGATCTCAGTCACCTTCAAGTTTTTTAGATGAAGCCACATATTTTCTATAAAGCTTCTGATCCCATTCGTATTCGCTATCTTGTCTCCCTAGACCTTTCCCAACAGACTCATACTACACTCCTCGATTCCCTTCGTGAACTCCTCCTCCTCAAACCACATGCCATCTTGCTCTGTACTTGACAGAGTAAATTTCTTCATCACCTCCTCCAGCTCCTCCATCCTTCACGGAACCACAGTCCTCCCCTGATTAGAATTCAATTGCCTCACCTTGACTAAGCAGGAAGAAGCTGTACCTTTTATGCTTCCTTACCAATTACCTAAACCACAAACAAGAAAAGATAAGCTAAAGGGAACATACACTAAAATCTACATGTTAAGAAAATAACAGAATCCAATTTGGGTTTTTGAATGCATTCTAGCTCTTGTTTAACGTCAGATCTAGCTCAAAGATCAACTCTAGGCTCCCAAATTAGAAACTCCTTACATAGATCTGGTTTATGGACCCGTCTATTTTGGGGAAATTTGGATGGAAATTTCGATTATGAATATGGAAGTAGTTTGGAGAAATGGCGGTAAGTTTGAAAACGAGTAAACACCTACTATGGGGGAGAAAACTCTCTAGAGAGAGAAAGTACTCTCAAGGAGAGAGACAAGGCAACTTTTTTTGGTCAATTGAGGTTGACTTAACTGAAATATGATGATAGAATCAAGCCTGCCTTCATAAAATTAAAATTTAACCTCATGAAATTTGTTTAACAGAATGCAAATTCCCGGGCATAATAATCTAGAACTGAATGAGACGAACAAGCGCATGGTAAAGCCTTTGCTTGTCCGCTAACAGGTGATACTCCTATTGTTAGAATATTTTCAAATATTGAAATTTTGGACAGAATTCTAGAAGTAGTTTTCTGCGTTTCATTCGTAACCTTTCAGGTTTCATCCGTTATTTGAAAGGCTAATTCCTTCATTTATTGCTCAAAAAAAATCGTGCAAATATTAATTTGACGTGAAGAAGGTATTAAACTATACCTGTCAGGCTTAAGCCTATGGATTTTTTTAAAAAAAAATTGCTGGGTTGCTGGGCAGTAGCCACTTGAATTTTTTTTTAAAACCTGATGGCTACTGGCTGTGTCACCCCAATTGCCATCACCAAAAGTGAAAAGAAAAATGTCAACGGTCATGACTAGGTGTTCAAGCGAGTGGATGGAGGATAAAGGAGGTTAATTACATATTGTCGTTTCATTTCTGCAGGGAGATTGTAGAACACATGAAGCTAGGAAATCTGCTCCGAAAGTATGTCAGCTGCATTCATTACATCTCCACTCGGTAAAGCAAGTTTCATTAACTCAGCAACAACTTGATCTCTTCTATCGGAGACCAATTGCTCACGTTTATCCTCATTTGACATGGCTGCTGCCATAGTTGTGAAATTAGCTTGAATTCCCTCCACGAAATCTCCAAATTTGCTGGTGAGAAATTGCAATAATGCATCAAGATCACTCCTTGTTGTTGATGCAGATTTCATTTTTTTTGACACATTTGCAATGGGAGGTGATTGTTTCTTTTGTTTCTTGGAATTTCTTGTGCTTGTTGAGCTTGGTTGAGTTGATTGCTCCATGGAATTTACTTCATCTTCTTGAAGGTTATCATTATCCGAGTTTGACATAGCATCAAGCCCTTCATCTCCTTCCTCCAAATTTTGGACATCTTCCATATCTTGGACAGCTTGTGCAAAATCTTCAGCAACATTTCCAGTGGCTCTGTCTCTTCCATATACAATTTCAAGATCTCCTAAATATGAAAATTTGACATCCCAAAGGCCCTTCGCATCCTTATGAGTCTAGAGATAGAATAGAAAGATAAATAATAATCTTAATAAAATGTTGAAAAAGGACATATCAGAATGTAAAAAGTAATCAATTTCTTACCTTGCACCAATCATCATACCACTGTTTTTCACAAGAAATCTTTTTCTCAGCATCATTCCAACTACAACCACTTTCTTTGCACATTTCAACAATTGCATGGAACCTATTTTTCAACCACTTAACTTTTGATTCAATATGTGGGCTGACTTGTTTGGTAAAAGTAGGTAATTTACGCAAGATAATTTTAAGCAATTCGCTCATATAATTATTTTTAAATCCTCCATCTGATTTCCACATTGGATCACAAGCCAACTTTTGCAATATGACAACCAAACAACAATATTCACCAAACTAGATTATGACATCAAAATCTTTAAATGCATTAAACATTAATTGATCTTATTAAAAGGGCCTAGACATGCATCATACATCCATAAACACAATGATATATAGATATAAATAAGCATAAACAAACGAAATTGATGGTTGAAACTCGAAATCCTAATGTATAAATAACTATGAAACTGAAAACTATTCAGGCAGACAATTTTACAAACAGGTATAGGGCATGTAGAAGCCCACCCAAACTATACCAGTATTCACGGATCAAATAACCAAAAGATCAAGAATCGTCAACCCCTAAAAAGAATGCGTAATTCAAGAAAACACATTAGCTACCCAGTGAGTAGCTTGAAAAAAGAATTCCCTTCTTTATCGTCAGCCCCTAAAAAGAATCTTCAGCAACATTTTGGTCCAATTAGTTTTATTGTGTCAGATTCCCTTCTTTCCTTCTTTATTTTTAGCTACCCAGTGAGTAGCTTGAAAAAGCAGAGAAGAAGGAAGAGAAAAACTTGCATACGGGAAAGAAAATTGCAGAGCCAAGGGAGTTTGTAATCCACTTACCTGGAATCAAGAAATTCACCCTAGTAGAAGACTCTTCAACTCCAGAATTCGTTGTCCAAGGAAAATCGAACCCCACTGATCTTTATGGTTGTCCAATTGGTGAAGTAGAAGAGATAGAAAATCTGATGAAGAAGAAGAAGAGAAGGTGCGGCGTGTAATGAAGAAAAAGAGAGGGTAAGTTCGTCATAAATATTTTTGCTCGGGAATGAGTTGAGGGTTTTGTCCAAAACCTCCCAATTTACTCGGGAATGAGTTTTTAGAAATGATTCCAGAAATTGCATTCCAATAGACTTAACCCAAGCAACAAATAAGGGGTTCATTCCATTAGCTGATTCCCAAACCCTTTAACCAAGCAGCCCCTGAAACTTTTCCTCAAGATATAGTTGTTCGGTATCAATACGTTCCCTGGCAGAATGGTTAGGCAAAGCATTGAAGGAGAGTAGAATTATAATTGGTAAGGGATAATATCAGAAACCTCCTTTGAGATTTCTTTTAATATCACCCGGCACTTCTAAGGTTTTAAAATATCACTTACCTTCCTTATTTTTGTTATTTGTGTAAAAAAAATTTTAAAAGCTCTAAACTACCCATTCACTTGCTAAATAAAAATACTCTTAAACCTTTGTTCATCCAAGAAAATCATCACCTAAAAAATAATCTCTTGTAGTATTACCGCATCATAATGCTATATTTCATAAAAATATAAATTTTAAAAATAAAAAAGATATTTGAAAAGAAATAGATTTGCACCAATTTAACTCTATATGCTTAAAATTGATTTACATTGTTTTCAATATCTTCTCAATCCTTGTGCAAACTATTAAATTGTATCAATTATTATAAAAATCAACACAAAATAAGCAAATAAATTATACCCCACTTTAACACAATCATAAAAAATAAAAGATAAATAAAATTTAATTTATTATAATTTACAAAATAAAATATTACATAGGAATCCAAACAATGAGTAAGAGAGAATGATGGAGAAAAAGGAAAGAGAAGCATGTGACTTTCATTTCTTTTTTAAAAAATTTTTGAACTTTATTTATTTGATATGTGAATTAAGTGTCAAGTGAGAATTAATATAATTTTTTTACAATTATTAGGGAAGGTAAGTGATATTTTAAAAACTTCAAGAGTGTCAAGTGATACTAAAAAAAATCTCAAGAAAGGTTTCTAATATTATCCCAATTGGTAAAGAAGCAATATCAACTACATTGATTTTTTTTTTTTTTTGTAGAATTTTGGGCAACACCAAGTATTCAAACTTGTCGAGGATGTAGACAGAAACAAATAGTATATCAAAGATGCATGAAATGAACCACCAAATGATAAGCTCCAATGGCCATAATAAGTGCAGGATTTTGTCAAAAAGCATGATAACAATATATTAAAAGATAAAACATACCATAATATCTGTAGAATCTTGTCATGACCACTGATGTTTTTTTCTTTCTTTTTGATGATGGTTACCAATCTGTGTTAACCCAGTAGTCATCAATTTTTTTTAAAAAAAATCCAAGTGGCAGCCCGGCAACCCAACAATTTTTTAAAAAAATTTCGTAGCCTGTCGGACTTATTAAGCCCGGCATGCATAGTTTAATACCTTCCGTTTGTCATATCAATACTTGCACAATTTTTTTTGAGCAATAAATGAAGGAATTGGCCCATTTAAAAGAGATACAACTATAAACATATTTCTAATAGTTAATAACTGTTTAGGGGACATGAAACCTTATTCATGTCGATCAATTTGTGGTCTTTTGGTTGTAAACAAAAAGATCTACAAACTCTAAAAAAATTTCTGCTCTTGTCTTCTTTGTTTTTCGAGGGTTTTAACATCTTAATGCAGAGTTTTGCAACCAAATTTCATCTTATCTTAGAGGATATTCGTCCTTGATCTTTTACACGTGGTAGTGGACAAAGAAAGTTTTAAGGAAAGTGATTTGTAATCACGATTTGAAACATTTTCTTGTTAGTTTTAGGGCTATTTTATAGTATTCTCTTTGTTGTTATTCCAACAATCTTAAAGTTTTATTCCTCCTTTGAAATAGCAAGTACTATAAATGATTTAGTTTCTAATATTGTTAAACTCAACCGTTTTGATGGAGGAAATTTCATTCGTTAGAAGAAACAAGTGCAATTCCTTCTTGTGACCCTCAAAGTGGTGTACGTTCTAACTATTTCTAGGCCCGTAACAAATGATGAAGAAGAGACGTTGGATGACATCTGCAATAAGCGAAATGGTACACAAATGATGAGATATGTGAAGGGACACATTTTCAATGCAATGAGTATCGAACTTTTTGATGTCTATCATTCGATAATAACAGTGAAGGAACTTTGGAGCAAGTTAGAAGCATGGTACATGAGAGAGGATACAACAAATAAAAAATCTTTTGTCTCTAATTTCTTTAACAACAAAATGATAGACAAGAGGCCTGTTATGGATCAATTTGTTGAACTTGAAAAGATGCTTGTTTGGATTGCGATTTTCCGTCGGAAAATTACGTCGTTTTCCGTGATCACATTTCCCTATTACCTTTTTCCCTCAGATACATCAAATCGCTACAGTAATTTTTCCATGAAAAATCATGGAAAATGCAATCCAAACACAATTAATCATTTTTCTCAACACAATATGTTTATGGATGAAACAATTATTGTTAGTTCCATAATTGATAAACTACCACCCTCTTGGAAGGATTTCAAGAGAAATCTCAAACATAAAAAAGGAGAGATCATTCATGAAAGTCTTGCTAACACTTTTCGTGTTGAGGAAGAGTTTAGAATGTAAGAGAAAAAAAGAAGTGGTGATTAAAATATCCAAAGCGATGGGATTGAAATCCAATCCAAGAATCACTAACAATGGAATCTTAATTCAACACTAGTTATAATAACTAACCTTGAATTCAACGAGTGAAAGTACATTGATATAGTGGTTTGAACACTACAAAAGATACTGAAAGGTGTAGTGTGATTTTTTCCGTTTGAAATTGGAAGGTGCATTTAGAATTCTTAACAAGTCTTGTAAAATGCTACAAATGACGGGGGCATTAGGAGTTTGCTTATATGAATGTTGGATTGATGGCATCTATAAAATTTTGGACTTAACTGTGAACACATTCATAAAAGGATAGGAATACAAGGCCTAATGTATCACTTGTATACACAAATTGAAGAGAAGTGAATTTGTATGTATTTATTTATGTGACTTGTTGCATATATTTTTGGTTCGAAACTTATCTACCAAGAAGTATTAACAAGTTATAATCAATAAACACTGAGATGGTGGTTCAATTGAAAAACACCATTGTTTATGCATAGATTATTAGAATTTTTTAGTGATTCGTAAAAAAAAATTCAATATGTTAAAAATGGTGGGAGATTGTTAGAATATTTTCAAATATTGAAAATCCGGGCAGAATTCTAAAACTAGCTTTTTACATTTCATTCGCAACCTTTCAAGTTTCAACCGTCATTTAAAAAGATACAACTATAAACATGTTTCTAACGATTAATAACTATTTAGGGGGCATGAATCCTTATTTATGCAGATCAATTTGTGATCTTTTAGTTACAAACAAAAAGATTTACAAATTCTAAAAAATTTCTGCTCTCCTTTTCTTTGTTCTTTGAGGACTGTAACAATTTAGTGCAGAATTTTGCAATCAAAGTTCATCTTATTCTAAAAGATATTCGCCCTTAATCTCTTACACATTATAGTGGACGAATACAACCTTAAGGAAAGTGAGTTGTAATCACGCCTTGATTTGAAGACTTCTCATTAGTTTTGCAGTCATTTTATAGTATTCTCTTTGTTGTTGTTCCAACACCTATTCTCCAATATCCGGATCTGTTATTAACTCAAGAGTAAACCTACCTGTACAGGCTCTGTAGTCCTGAATTCATATTGATCTGTTAACTCTGTACAGTGTCCCTTTCAACATAACTTAGTGAAAATTAACCAAAAAAAGAAAAAGAAAATTGATCTGTCATCCTAACAATTCACGACTACTCTTAGCCCTTATGCATCTCCAGCCTCAAGCTCTTCTAGCAGTTTACGACTTTTTGCAGGCATGAGATGAAGTCCATTTTGATCCACATCTGTAGCAGAATTCATAGCTGCAGCGACAAGTGATGTGAATACAACCCTCGATTTTTTCCACGTGCATTTTGCAACTAGGACATTTCTGCCAGCTTTTCTTCTTAGCAAGTAGCTTGAACAGACCATCATCCTTTCCTCCCTTCTTCGCATTTAGCTTCTGGAACTCCTTGCATTTAAATTCTGAATGCCATGGCACATGACATTGTGCACAGAATGATCTCCGGCATGCAGGACACTTTATCTCCTTTATGACTTCCCCAGAATCGTGTATCAACATGGCTGAACAGTCACGGAAAGGGCAGAACAATTTCTGGGAGTTGGGGATCAATGACTGGCATAGGAAGTCATCCCACTTAGCCAGGACATCTTTCGGGATCATCAGCCTACAGATGTTAAAATCTAACGTTGCCTTGCAATCTGCTCCTGGACAACTAATGATTTTCAAGTTGTCTTGGATCTTTGCCACAATATGCTGGCTCGTGCATTCATAACAAAACGAATGGTCGCAAGTATCATTTCTGAACATCTCCCAACTTTCTTTAGCTTCCATACATATTCCACAGAAGATTTGGGATGCATTATCCACATCATTATCAATCTTGACTTGCCTTGAATCCACATCTTCTATCCTTCCTTGGCTAGATGAAGATGCAATACTTGCCGTATCAGAAGAGAGAGAGGCTAGCAAAACTTCCTGGATCTGCAATTCCATCGAGTACTTGGAATCTGAAACATGAAAACCCACCATTTTTTTCTACCATACAACCGAAAACAAGTCAAAGAATCAAATAACAGAAACTAAATTGCTTGCAGAAAAAATATTATTCCTTTCTCAGCTTATCCTTTCACTATCTTCCTGTCATTTCAATTGAAGAGAAAGAAAGCAACAAAAGGCCGGTGGAGTGGTAAGCTTTTGTGCATAAGAACCAACACCATTTAACACTTTGCAAACAACATTAAAAAGCATCTGATACAGGAGATTGCAGTTTCACATACGGCAATAAACCTGACATTGTTTCTGCCTCTCATTACATGGAGAAACCATAACCACTGAAGGCAAATGTAGATGCAGCTGAAATTTCATAAAGAGACTAAATCAAAGGCATAACCATCAAATTCAACAATCTAAATTTAAACTTCCAGTTGTTTCCCTTCCATCGAGGCATTTTTAATGAGGGAGCTGATTATAGTGAAAGCTGAAACTGGCTGATGAGGCAAAGAAAAAATGTTGGTTTCCTGAATAGGTTTTTGAGCAAACACTTGCAAGCAGGATTTTAATAGGTGATTGTAGCTCTGGTTCATAAAATTGCAAATTCCTGTTTGTGATCCATCATCCTCACCCTCCACCACCCCCCACCACCACCACCAAAAACACAAATAACTTTATCAAATCATAAGTATTCTAGAATAGCGAGCATTTCATTTCACTGCATTGTAGTACTAAAAGTTATTCAAAGCCTTCATCCTTTTGAAAATACAGCTCACGTCACGGTACTTAATCTCGGTCATGTCCTTTAAACAGACTGTGATTCTAAGACAAAAAATTTATAGCTAGCAAAACAAAACTGCAAAAGTACATCCCCACTGACAAGTTTTGCTGCAAGGCAGTATTTTGTTATAGATAGTACAAAAATTACCAAGAACAGAACATATAAAGATCATAAACAAAGAAAAGGGAAAAAAATTGAAGCTGCGAAATTGTACCATCAACAACCAAATTCACCTACAAACCATGGGAATAAGCAAAGAAATTTAAAAAAAAATCCATTTTTGTGTTTTAATTTTTCAAGAATGAATTAAAAGTATCACTTAAGTCCCAAAACAGAAGAACGAATTAAATGATACCATCAAATACATGGTTCCCATTATACTTCCGGTGCAAAGTTTCCGAGGGGTCTCCAGCAGGGACCTTCTTGATTGTCTTCTTAGTCTGCACTTTTTTGTTAGAAAAAAGAAGCCACACGGGTGCCGTGGCAGCTAGAAGGAAGAAGATGAAGGGGATGGACCAAATAAAGATCGTCTGCAGGTATAGGGAAACGCCGGAGTTGGACAACATCTGCCGGAAATTGCTGACGTTAGAGTGGATTGAACTGAGTAGAGTGTAGTAGCTGTCCATAGTGAAGACTTCGAGCAGCAGTTTTGCACAGAATATCTTGAGAATTGGGAGTCCCAATGTTTACAAGAGGGGAGTTTTGGCCTGTAATCTCTACTATCAATTAATTAGTGGCAAGTTTCCGTAAAAAAGAAAAAAAAAAAAAAAGGTAAACCTTGTGCTAAATAAATGCCAAGAATTCCAATCCCAATAATTGAATTATTTAATTAATGAGGTATATTATACTAAACAAGTACTAGAAACATGTTCTTAAAAAGAAACAAGTACTAGAAACATGTTCTTAAATAGAAATATTTACCTATTGTACAATTAAATGACTAGATTCTTTTTTGGGAAATAGCTAACTAGATTCTAAAGCTAGGATCCTTTTTTTTTTCTAAATGGCCTTTTGTTCTTCTCAACTTCTAAATTTGTTTTTTCCTTTAGATAGATTTTTCCTTTTTTTGGTTCAAAGGAACGCTCCAAACCAAAAATGTGAGAGAATTTGATAGTCGAATCACAGGTATCATGATCGCTTGACTAATGTTTTTAATAGTTAGGTTTAGTCTCGATGACCTTTTATATAGATTTCGTAATTTGTCTTTGAGATGTACATGGATTTGGCTATTATTAAGAATGGGAGATAAAGAAAATTAAGTTGATAGGGATAATATTACAAGATATTAATATCATGTTTATGAGGAAGTTACAAGTCACAATAGTTACAAGTCTGATAATGAAGGCCACAAAACTGAAGTCTTAATCGAAACATCACCTAACAACCTGTGGTTGGTACCATGATTCAGAAAGTAGTTGTCCATCCATCATGATAATGGCTGGAAAAAGCAAACTATCATCACTAGTAATAAATTCCCCTAATCAAAGTCAAATTTCAAAGAACTTAAATAATAATAATAATTAAAAAAAAGGCTGTGACTTGTTAGAGAAGGAAAGTTCTGCAAAAAAGGAATGATATGTGACATCAATTCAAAGTTAATTAGAATTGTGAAGTATTAGAGGTCAAGGTTAACTAATAATTAAAGACTTAAGAATACACATCCTGTCCTTGCATCATGTGGTATTAGGCATATCAAAGACCGCAGAAACACAAGTAGTCGTATAATTATTTTCCAGAAACAGTTCAATTAAGGAAGAAGAATCCCTTGTCAAAAGAGTAAAAAGCAGAAAACAAGCAAAAAAGAAGGAAGAAAAGGGAAAAAGAACAAAAACGAGGAACAGAGAAGAAAAAGAGTCCCAGACGTATAAGTAGAACTAATTCACGTGTTTGGTTTGGTAAGATGTTGCATCTGCCATTTATCCGAAACCAGAGTCTCAGAGCAGCCAGGACTCGCAAAATAATTACATCAGATTTTAATGAACGAAACTTCTTTTATTGGTTTGTGAATTGATGACTGGTGCAACTGCTTTACCAAAATTGCAACTGTTGCGAATATGAAAGAGCCAAAGCTGAGTTGCTGGAATTATATATATAACTGCACCCTCAAATGAATATAATAAAAATGCACCCCCAAATATTACATGTTTCTCACTTTCCCCTACTCCTCCTCTGGCTTGGTCTGATTAGGTTAATTCTGCTGTCAAACTTTGCAACTTTACCCAATTTGATGCTGATCAACTATGAAAAGTACAATCTAGTCAGATCATTTCAGATGGATATGTTGCACATTTGCACGAAAATAACATATGTGCCTTGATAAAATGTATTAATACTTTGGCTAAACCTGTGATGATGTAAAGACAACTATAATTTTCGTAACAAATATACAAGGAAAATCCTATTCTAAACGATATACGACTTACATGTAAAACATTTAATAAATGATGGCTCATTTCCTAGGCATATCATATTTTTTAAAGTTGCTTTTTTGTAAAATTGTTTACAATGTACTTCACGTTTAAAAAACTGATTTTATGTCCTTATCTAAATCAAGTCATAAAATTTGATTCAAATCTAATTTTCGGACTATTTTTTAGCCTGAATCCAATGCATAACCGGCACATAATCATTTTTTAAGTGTAAAAACATTCAATCCCATATTTTGTTATACAAATTACCCACCTCATATTCCTTTTTATGTTTGTGGATAAACAAATGACCCGACCCATATTCATTTTTACTCTTAAAATATTAAGATTTGATCTTTTTCCACCTAAAACAATGATTACATCCGGATCATATAATAGATTCAGGCTAAAAAATGATCGAAAACCTAGGTTAAGGACAAATTTGACTCAGTTGATTTTTTAAGTGATGTACAATAGTATTTTAAAAATAATGGATAAAAATAATGCGCGAATATTTTGAACGATTTTTCTAACTCTAAATATAAATATGCGAAACTATCATTTGTCGACAAATGCGCGGAAGATTTACATGCCAAAGTCCAGAAGCCTCTACGACGATGGTCTACTTTGTTGTAACCAAGCCCAATTACGTATCCTTTACAGACCGACAACATAAGCCCAATTGAATTTACTAGATCAGTTTGTGGATTTTATGGAGCCTATTTCGGTGTTCTTTTTTTTTTTTAAAGGCAACGATAATATTTTTATAATTTAATATATCCTAATGTATCGAGAAGGGAGTCTAAAGAGACTGTATATAAGGGTAATAGGAAGGGATGTTCTAGCATATCTTTTGAATTTTTTCCATTGTAGGTGAGGCAAATGGGGTTCAAACCCCTGTAGTTCAAAAAGGGATTTAGTCCCTTTTTGATGATTACTGAACCAAAACTCAGTGGTTTATTTCGGTATTCATTAAGCTATAAACTAACAGAGAACTATTCTATATTCCTTTTGGGACATGTTACTAGCAATTCTAAAATGTCTAACACTCCATCACTTTTTATACTTTTAAAGGGAGGATGGAGTGTTAGAGATTTTTTTTTTTTAATGCTAATATCATTTTTTTTTCTTAATTTTGGAAGGCTTGCAGCCAATTTACATGATTGTCTACACCCCCGATCTCTTTGTCTGAATTCTCATCCTTCGTAGTTGAATACTCGAATTTATTAATGTTTTGATTCTTGAATGTGGGTGGTGCTGCTTCTTGCGAGGTTCCACTTAGAATTTCTCTGGATTAAATGTTTCAAGTTTAATTAACCATTTTAAGCTTTTATTCTAGGTGCTTAAGCGAGATAAATAGCTAGGTTCCATCTTTCCTCTCACATTTGATTAGTCATGAAAATTGTAAATTGCAAATCCCTCAGTCTACCATACGCACATTGTCATGTTTTTCTAATCTGACATGGATATGTATACCTTGAACAAGAGAGTTGCTATCTTATGGTCGGTGAAAAATGTTGGTTCTCAACTTGATTTTCATGTTATGAGTTAATCACAAGAACTCCCCCTACGGTCAGATATGTAGTTTATCCTCTAAATTTTATTTTATTTTCTTAATAACTTTACCCTCTGAGAGACAAAATTATCCCTCTATTATGCTGATTTTTTAAATTAATTTTATTTTTAAATTTTCATTTTTGAGCAACTCTATCAATTAGTTATTGAGATTATTTTTTAAAAAATATATATATATGAGATAAAAAAAATGATTACAAATATATTTACGAAAACGCAAACATTTTTTTGGAAGAAAATGGCAATTCAAACAAAGTATCAGTCTTCGCATGAACATGCATTTTCCCCACGATACATGCAAAGAAATTATTATAATCAAGACCTTCACAACCCACGTCAATTAGCATAGGAATCTTGCTAAGTACACAAAAATAAGAGAAACCAATTCCAAACTAATTACCGCGCTGAACTTTTCCACATTTATTTTTCGCCTATATAAATTTGTTTTTCCTGCAAGAAACCATGCAGATCAAGTTCATTACCTAACATCCTCTAATATTGCTAATGGTAACTCAAAAATTTCTTTCCTTTCTTGAAATACCAGTACTTCTTCTTCAACATTTGATTCCACCAGGCCAAATCATTAGCCACCATGGCTGATTGTCGGGATTTCCATCTCATAATAATTTCTGCACTTGATCTGAAAGATGTCCGACATTTTGGAGAGATGAAAGATTATGCAAAGGTTTTGATCAGTCGAAACTCAGAAGGTTTAGAGTGGTATACTACTGTGGACAAGCAAGGACAGACCAACCCTAATTGGTATACTCCTGTCCACTGCTTAATCCCTGAGGATGCTGTCCAGCAGGAGGGTCAACGAGATAAACTAAAACTTGTCATCAAATATTTTGGTGAAGTGAACATATTTTTGAAGGAATTTTTTGATGAACAGGAGGAAGAAGAAAAGGAAGAATATTGAATGAGCTTTTGTTCTCATGCTTGCAGCTATTATTGAAAGTCGAGCTAATGTTTTGATTCGACTTGTGTCTCCCCATTGATGAACCTGATTCCGATAGGCTGTTTGATATTTTGACTTCTAAACGAAGAGGTAATATGTTCAGAGAATACGGCAGTTATTGCATTAACACATTCAGTTTCCCTCTTTTGGCTCATCCTACATTTCAGAGAAAGATGATCAAGAGTGCCAAAATATACAAGTTTATGGGGTTCTGTCGATTTAAAGGCAATAATTTGTGAATTAATCATGGTTCTTTAGAGGATTCCTCAACATTTCTCTCCCCAATCAGGAATAACTATATGGGAAGTTACGAAATCAACAACCACAGCGACACATCCACTAGAAAGCGCTGGGCTACAACAAAAGTGGAGTTTCTTCGATTTTCCACGTTGAGAAGTAGTATTAAAATAAGCAAGAATGTACTACCACCCCGCATTTCTCTGAGAAACAACTAATCAACAAATTTTTAGCCCACTTGAGCACAATTTATAAAATTCCTTAGGCCCAAATTAGAAGATTGAATCCTCTTTGCAACAATTAAATTCTCAGTTTCTCCGTCACTCGTGGCTCACTAGGCAATTGCCTTTTTTTTTTCTTGCTTTAACGCTTCATGGATTCTGGTACTGACATCAACCATAGCTAAGCAGTCTCAGTCTTTTTACTCTATGGAAGAGGTCCCTCTCAAGGTGTACCTTGTCAAGTCAGCTGGTCTAGGAAGTGCCAATTCGATTTCTCGTACTACACTGAAATTGGTTGCAAATTGCAAGAAGCTAGGGTGCATTGAGAATATTGACATCTCTGAATGGTTAGTCGATTTTGGGCCCTTAGGCCATTGGAAGTTTTTAACACTTGATGATACTTCGTTGATCAATAATGAGCTCCCTCATTCTAATTTATGGATGCTACATTTGGATTGAATAATTTGACAAAGGATTTGAAATCCTTCAAGTTGCTTGGATCATTTGGACGGGGTTTGGATTTGTTATCCACCAATTACTTAAATACATTTGAACACTAAAATAATTGACGGATTACAAATTCAAGTACCTCCCAAGTCATCCAAACTACTTAGAGGGATTTGAGAGGAATTTAAACTTTTACTCAAATCCCTCAATCCAAACGCATAAGTCTGTTAAACGAGCTAAAATTGTGTTCATCTATAATATACTCCTAGTACGAACTTCCAAAACTTGCTCCACCTAGAATTGAAAGCCAACCAGCCAGAGTCAAAGTGGGACGAAATTGATTACTGGAGGTGGAGGGAGAGGAAAGGGAGAGGGAGGGCAGCAATCACCAATCATCCATTTTGACACTGAATGCTATAATCAAAGATGCACTCTCATATTCCGGGTTCGTAGGAGAAGGAAGAAAATCATAACACATGGCCAAGACGCTACCTGGAAGTGGAACGATATGCACGCAGCAATGCCCTCCGGCATTATAATGAAGTGGAACCAATTTCTACATTTTCTGTTTTAGGGGGATGGTAAGAAAAACAAGAAGACACTGGCAAAGTCTGCATTTTTTTTTATTTTTTTTTTTGTAGAAATAAAGAAAATTTGTCCCTTTAAAAGTCATAACCAGATTTGCTGCAGTAACTTGCAAAGTTATTTACTCCAGCAGACCTTACCAAAGTTTGAACAGTATCAGGATAAACGCAATACCCAAACAAACTACCAACAGGGGAATCCTCTGTTGAGATCAACTACTTAAATCTCTAACAGGAGTACAGTACATGGACCTTTTGTAAACAGCAGCAGCAGCTCAGTAACCTCAGTTCTTGGCTTTGATGGAATTATTTTCCTTGATCCTTGCTCGATTGTCCAGTTTGACAAAACGTTTTAGGTCCTCGTAAGGAAGAGTTTCCAGGTCTTTCCTTCTTAGCTCACTGAGTGCTGGGCGTTTATCAAGCAGGTGTGACAGCCATTCAGGATACTCCGAGTCTGGCAAGATCTTCGGGTCTGCTCCATCCTTGAGAATATTGGCACCAACAACCGTAGTGGATTTCACTTCTTTGCTAAGGGTTGATTCCTTTGGAGCATCAGCAGCCGCACCACCTTTAGAACCCTTCTTTGCTTTCCCACTTCCAGCAGAAAATGTTCGGCAGCCCCCTACTCCAAGTACCTCCTTGGGGACCCCGGCACTTCTCAATGCTCTAAGACAATTACCGGCCATGTATTTTCCTGTTCCACCAGCCAGCCACAATTATTACAAAGATCAACGAAGCTGGTCCATGCTTTACACCTTTTTTTTTTTGGTGCTTTACATATCTAGTATTTCTTTACATTATCCCCTTAATCTATAATGATGTTTAACCTCTAAAACAAATTGGACAATGGTTACTAATTCAAGAAGCTAATAAAGTATTTGTGAAAACCATCAATCACTCACTGTATAATACACCAATCATGATCAACTAGAAATGCATTACCAAAAAAGAAAACGAATTCATAATAAAAAAGATTCGCTATAGAGGTGAGCGGATGAGGAGATTGAAACTCACAAGTTATATCCGATTCAGCTGAGTCGCCACCAGAACTTGGCTGGCTGCACCGAGAACGATGCCCTACAAGGCGAGACTGAAGAATCGGCGGCAACTGGCCGTCGGAGGAATTAGGGGTAAGAGGGAAAAGATGCAGCCCAAAGGACCCGCTGCCACCGAAGATCAAATCGAGGAAACCTTTCTGCTTATTTAAAATTAATGGAAAGAGAACAGTAAACCCCATTGGATAAAAATTCAAGGCAAGAAAAATTTACCAAAACGATAAGAAGCAATTAATCTCCATACCAATCTTTAGCCCAAACTTGTCTCCTCAGAAGCCGCTGCAAGAACCAGCCAGTGGGTGGGAGTGGGACAAAATGAGAAGGGGAAAAGGAGATGATGGAAGGACAAGTGGGTATAGGGCATTGGGCTAGTGGGCTTTAGTTGTTTGGTCATGTTTGTGAGAAAGGGTTTTTGGGTGGGCTTTTACAACTGGGCGGGCTGTGTAATTGATTTTTCTCAACCCAAAAAAACAAAAAAAAAAATTGCATTGAAGGTTAGGATTGGAGGATTCCACTGAAAAATAATTAGGACTGACAACGCAAGTTGATTCACTTAATAAGAACGGATTATTTCATCACAAAAGATCGATGGTGTATTGGTGAACAATTTGTAAGAATTTCGTAAACGACCTATGGTCTCGGGGCTAAACGTAGACACAGAGAATCCAAGTTCAAATTGTTTATTCGATTAATTTTTGGCTTATACATACTTGTTTTTGCTGCTAGAAACCATGAAGAAGTTCATAACCTACATCCATTATTAGTAGCAACTCAAAAATCAAGATTTCTTACACTTCTTCAAAAGCCACTCCTACTTTAATAGAGTCGCATTTAATAAATTTGATCCCTCCCCAAATTGGAGTTTCATGCGGCAGACGAGACTAACGGGTAAGTATAGGGGTCATGGAGCTATTACTGGATTGTAAAAGCTAGTGTAAGTGGAGGGCTTGCAGCAGAGATAATGCGAATGGCAAGTTCTTATGAGTTTGGTGGCCATGTAAACTCAAAAGTAGGAAAAGACGTGATAGTGGGTTTTGTGATTGAAGAGTAATTTGGTCATAAAATAAATTAAATAGAGTCAATAGAGCACTAGCGGCTAATTGCCTAATCGAGGAGCGCCGCTGTCAAGACCCTTCAAAAAGTCATAAAAACCTGCGAATAGGGGGTGATATTGAGCACTCGCCCTTGTGTTGTCCCGTTTTCCCCACTAAGATTTCGTCCTTCAACCAACTTCAGACATTGAACTTGGAGATTAGAATGTTGCTAGCGTATGATTATTCAAAAGTTACATGAGTGTTTGGATAGTATTATTTAAAATAACTACTGTAACACTTTTTGTAATGTAATGCGCGTGAGATAAAAAGATAATTGAAAATATAAAAAATGAATTGAAAAATATATTTATAATTCAAATCGAATATTATTTGATAAAATTGAGCTATCCAAACACATATATTTAATCGAACATGTATTTGATCTGTTTGTGAGGGGAAAGAAAAGATAAAAAATGAAGAGGTAAATTATAGATCTCCTCGCGAACATCTATATGCATTTTTAGGTGTGTTATAGATCCTTTAAGGGCTTCCATTTTGATGATGTATTATGGGACTCTTTTTTTTTCAGAAACGATAACAATTATATAACCTATTCTATCCTAAATTACAAGAGAGGAGGAGTCTAAAGAGACTTATGTTAGGGATTAGCAAGTATACAAATCTTACTAGACCAAAAGGATGTTTTGGTACGTAAAAATTGAACCCCCACCTACAACTTGATGGCCTCTGAGCCAAGCTCAATGGTTGTGGTACTTTTTCTTTTTTTTTTTGCCAGCAACGATACATTGTATAACCTACTCTATCCTAATCTAGGGGAGAGAGAGTCTAAAGAGACTTGTGTGTTAGAGACTAATGGATATACAGATCCAACTAAACCAGGAGAGTACTATGCCACTACCCTTAGATTTTTTTTGTTGCAAGTCAACCTCACCCTCACCTACAACCCAGCAGCCCAAAAAGGGACTTTAAGTCCCTCCCTTGGTGGCTTTTGAGTCTAGCTCAGTGGTTCAATGGTTGTGGTACTTGATTCATATCAAGGCTGTAATGCACCCAACGCGGTAGAAAAACTGAATAATCTGCTGTGGGAATATGGGCTGCAATAATTATGCAGACTGGCGACCTGTGCATTTAACAGCTGATATGAACCAAATTTCTAATTCAAAAGCGGGCCATTTTCTATGCCCCTAATCGCACTCTCTTTGTACAAGAAGCAAGCATTTGGCAGTTTGGCCAATAGCTAACTATATGATACAATACAAAGGCTCTGGTTAATATGGTACATCATACAATACTTCTAGGGGGGGCTTGAGTTACACCTTCTCATTCTCCTTCAATTCCTTCCTCATGATACTATCATCTTTACTGATAATAATCCCAACTAGTTTACAAGGTTCAGCATCTTCTAACATTTGAACCACAGTCCTCATGGTAGGCCTTTGCACAGGTTGTCTGGCGGTGCAAAGAATGGCTATTTTCAAGACCTTTAAAGCCTCTTCTTTGTAACCATCTAAGATAGCCGAGTCCACAATACTCAACACGGTTTCTTTGCTCTTCAACTTGCTGCTTACCCAGCTGACTATGTCCTTGTTGTCCCCAAACTCTGGCTCAATCGGCCTTTTACCCGTTACAAGCTCCATTAGGACGACTCCGAAGCTGTAAACATCACTTTTTTCATTCACTTTGTGAGTGTAACCGTATTCTGCATAACAGAAACAATGGCTCAAAATTAGATCCAGTTCAAACCCAAGAAATGGATTGGGAAATTAGCACTAAATGAACGCGAAAATTTACTCACCGGGGGCAATATAACCATGCGTTCCTGCAATAACATGCGTGGAATCTGTGGTTGCGTTGGCCTGAACAATCTTTGCTAGCCCAAAATCAGCAATTCTTGGCTTGAGATCCTCATCCAGCAAAATATTACTGGACTTAACATCGCGATGAATGACCGGCCGATCACAACCATGATGCAAGTATTCTAATCCTTTTGCTGCACCCAAAGCTATCTCATACCTAGAGTCCCAGTCAAGAGCCAACTTCTTACAAGTATGCAATCGATCCCACAAGCTCCCATTTGGCATATATTCATACACCAACAAGCTAGAATCCTCGCTACTTATGCTGCAGTATAATTTCACCACATTAACATGCCTTATAGAGCTCAATGTTTGGACCTCAGCATCAAATTCTGATGATTTGCTCCGGCGGTTTGTCAGCATAGGAGTAGTACTTTCCATCTTTTTCTTCCCACCAGAGTCCAAATTCCAAATATGCTTCACGGCCAATTCTATGCCATTTTGTAGTCTTATTCTGTACACATTTCCCGAACCACCTTTCCCTATTAAATTATCCTGATTGATTCCATCAAGAATGTTATCCTCCGTAAAGCTTAAAACATGGAATGACTTTAAATCCCATGAATCTTCCTTCCATGATCGATTACCGTCCTTCAAGCCCTTCTTTCTTAGGTACCAGAAACATGCTAGTGAAGCCAGCATGGCTACAATTCCCAGCGCCAGAATGCAAATTAGAAGCTCTCTGAGCTTCCCTGAAGCTTTAGAATCTGCCTTACATGGACGAAAATCCTTGAAGTTCTGGCCACAAAGACCGTGGTTTCCAGCAAAACTGCCATTGTAGGCCTCAAGGGCGAGAGACTGAGGTATGGGACCGCTTAAGCGATTATCAGCAAGATCAAGAAGGCTCAGCTTCAGCGAAGCCAAGCTCCCAGGAATTTGGCCAGAGATCTGATTGTTGGACAAGTTTAGAAAAGTCAGGGTCTGTAAAGATCCAAAAGACGCTGGAATATTACCTGTAAGGGAATTGTAAGCCAA
Organism: Coffea eugenioides; assembly: GCF_003713205.1. Classification (NCBI taxonomy): domain Eukaryota; kingdom Viridiplantae; phylum Streptophyta; class Magnoliopsida; order Gentianales; family Rubiaceae; genus Coffea; species Coffea eugenioides. The sequence goes on from NC_040044.1 coordinate 7,687,261, forward strand.
ACTAATAACATTGAGGGAGTCGCAAGAGCCCAAAGAGTCTGGAATGGAACCAGAAAACTTGTTGTTCTGGAGATAAAGATCGTCCAACTCCTTCAAGTCCCCAACTGTTGATGGAATCCCACCAGAAAATTGATTACTACTTAAATCAAGAGAAACCAGTTTAGAAGCCTTGGAAATTTCTGATGGCAATTCACCAGAGAATTGGTTATCAGAAAGAAGCAATTGAGCCAAAGATGTGGCATCTCCAACATCAGAAGTAACAGGACCTACCAATTGATTCATTGCCAAATCAATCATTCCAACGTTAGGTAGCCCCCATAAGCCTTTAGGAACCACCCCAGAAAGCAAATTCTTGTTGACCCTGAAACGAGTTAAGGTCAAGCAATTTGCATAGGTTTCTGGGATTCCTCCGGTGAGGTTATTCTGGAGGAGTAGGAGCTGCGTCATGGTCCCTTTCTTGCACATGTCAGGTGGGATTGGACCTGTGAAGAAATTCTCAGATGCATCAATGAAATTGAAGTCCGACCAGGAGCCAAGACTCGGAGGAATCTGGCCTGTCAGCTTGTTCCTGTAAATGGAAAAATTCACCAGATTCCTAAACTCCCCCAGCTCTGCCGGCAATTCTCCAGTTAGCTCATTCTCAAAGAGCTGTAAACTCGTCAATTTCGTCAAAAACCTTATTTCTGAAAGGTCACCAGAAAGATGATTGGAGGAAGCATCAAAACGCTGTAGATTGCTTAAATTTCCGAACCCCACTGGTAATGGCCCGGTCAACTCATTCCCATAAAGTTCAAGCTGCCACAAATTCTGAAGCTTCGTAATGTCCACCGGAATTTCACCAGAAAGATAGTTTTGGGACAATTCCAAGTTTCTAAGCTCAGTGAGTTTCCCAATTCCTGGTGGAATTTTCCCGTCAATGCTACAATTGGATAGATATAGCACATTCAGCTTGTTAAGCTTTACAACCCCAAGAGGAAACGGTGTCCTATCAAAAGGGTTGTCACCAAGGCTCAATGCAACAAGATTGGTCATGTTGTCAAGAGAATTCCAAGGAAAAGTACCAGAAAATCCGCTCAAATTCATGTACAAGTACATGAGTTGGCTCAGGGCCGAAATATCCGGTACAGAACCATAAAAGAAGTTGTTGCCCAAATCCAAGTATCTCAAATTCACACACTGGTTTAAGTCCTCTGTGACTTGTCCAGACAAAGAGTTGAACCCCAAAGAAAGCCTTTCCAATGATTTCAGCTGGCATATTGCAGCAAAAGGAACCTGGCCGCTCAGGTTCTGCTTGGAAAGTTCAATTTCTTTAACAAGTTTTGTGGCAGGGTCACAAGTGATTCCTGTGAAATTGCATGTAGGAATCTTAGCATCCCAGGAATCAAAAACAAAAGTGTTCGAGTTTTTTAAGGAAGTTTTGATGGTTAGGAGAGTTTGAAGCTCATCTGAGGTGGCTAATGAGAAAAGACAGAGGAGGAGGAAAAGGGTTGGGAGAAATGGCCGGGAAATTGGTTCCTCCGATGGCATGTTGGCCGGTGAATTTGGGTCGGCTGGCGGGGAAGGGAATGTTTGGTTTTCGTGGATATTGGACAGATAGACTTTGAGTAAAAGGAAAACTTCTCACAAGAGGGAGTGGCATTTAACAGATGGCGGTTTGCGGGGGCGTTCACACTCATCACTGTGGTGTTGTCTTTTTCCTTTGCAGATGACATCTTTTTGTTTTTCTTTTAGTAATTTTGTTGGGATTTTTTTTTTTAATTCCAGTAAAGTAATATAGTGGCAATAGTGGTGTACTAATTTAGTGAATATCAAATTGGAAAAATAAAATGTGGGAGATTACTAATATATTAGTGCCGTCGGTTTTCTTTTTAGTTACGACAAAATGAAGTTAAATGGGGTGTTTGACCGACTTAATCTTTTAATTTTAGGTTTATCTGTCAACTAGTTTCATTTGTCCTATGAACTAAATTTTGGAAGCTAATTAATGTCTTTTTCCAAGAAACTGATAACTAGGAGTCCTTACAATAGTAACTATTAATACATGCATACATTTAAGTTAAAAATGGACATATGCATATTATTGTTCCCTAGGGGGCATTTATTTTAATTTCTCATATTATTGTTCCCTATGTTTGGGTAGCAAATTTTTCAAAAAAAAAAAAACTTCGCTTGCATCATAAACACTTTTCTCAATCTACATTTTTATATTCCCAACCACATTTTTATTTCGTATATATCACATCATAAAAAGTGTTACAGTAATTATTTCAAATAATACTCTATCTAAACAAAGCCCTTGCTTGCTACGTACTTTTTTAGAAGTTTAAGAAAAGGAAAATCCTTCTATACGATTTATACGACAATAGATATAAATTAACTAAAAAGTGACCCATCTCCCGATTTTTAAGATTTTTTACGTTTGTATATATCACACAGGCATATCGCATTTTTTAAATCACTTTTTGTAAATGAATTCTTAAGAAAAATAACATTGAAATAACTTCAACTATTGGTTTTTAATATACCCATCAAAAAATAACTAGTACATCCTAAGCTTATTATCCAAATTAGCAATATGCAAAATGAATTGTTATCCCCCTTTTTTAAAAATTTTCTAGTAGCATGAATCTCAAAGTGGTTTCTTAATAATGGGAAATGAAAAGTGAGAACTCTTTAGTTAATAATTTCCCTTTTCTTTTATTTAGTTACACAAATCACTATAGTTGTTTGGATTAACTAAGAATTTATAATTCATCAATTATCAAAATATATTTTAAGTACTATAATAAATTGTGATTTATAATTTCAAATACCTCCTAAATAATTTAAATAGGGCTGCAAACGAGCAGAGCCGAGTCGAGCTTTGAGCTAATCGAGCCGAGCCTCGACTAAATTTTACTCAAGCTCGAGCTCGACGAGCCGGCAATTTTCGAGCTCGAGCTCGACTCGAATCAAGTCGAGCCGAGCTCGAGTCGAGCTCGAACTCGAGCTCGAGCTCGAAAAAAATAAAAAATAATTATTTTAAAAAATAAAATAATATTTTTTTTCTTAATAAATAATAAAATATTAAGGATATATACGTAATTTTACTATGAAAATAAAAATATATATATATATATATAATATACGTAATTTTATTATTAAATAAAAATAAAAATAAAAAATATATATATATACTCAAGCTCGTGAGCCGGCTCGCGAGCTAACGAGCTTAATATTCTGAGCTCGAGCTCGACTCGAGCCGGCTCGAGCTCGACTCGAGCTCGATATTAATCGAGCTCGACTCGAGTTCGAATCGAGCCGCTCGCGAGCAGCTCGATTCGTTTGCAGCCCTAAATTTAAATAATTAGATGTATTAATTTGAGAGGATTTCCAAATATTTTTGTCAAATCCCTGCAATGCAAATGAAGCCTTATTGAATTAATTCTTTGTAATCATTTATTGACTTATGCACATAACAACCATGCCCTCAAAATATCAGGTCAGTCTAGTTTACTCAATTTATTTTCTTCCTTTGGCAGTTTGTTGTTGTGGCTATGACATTTGGAAGAAGCCCTGCAAATTTGGAATTGGATAAATCATGTCAAACGTGCTCAAGGCTTGAGAAAAAGTTATTGCAATTCTTGAATTATCAACATTTTAGCTTTGAAAAAACTCGTCATTGTCCTCATATTCGTTAAAACTAGGCACTTGTCACACAATTAAATGCTCATGGTTGTCTCAATTTTGATATCTTCGGTTAAATTACAACATGATCTTCAGCTCGTAGTCTCGGCAGATTATTGTCATTTTGATGAAATTAACGAAGATCAAGCTGATAGTTAATTAAGTGACGGCTAATTAAAAGTGGCATTTGACTTCTTTTCCTGAGACTAATTGTTAATTATTGTCTTCTGTACCTACCCCGACGTTTTGGGAGTTCAATATCAATACTCGGCATTAATACTAGTAGTAGCTTGTTATGTTAATAATAGTACTAAATACTAGCAATATGCGTAATAGTCCTAATTCTAATTCTAAATAACTTTAGTACATTACATGTAATATTAGTAAGGATTAATCTCTCTTGCACTAACAGTATATACACTGTCAGTATCAAATGAATAATAACTACGTAAAATTCGAATTGAAAATAGTAGCGATTATTTGTAATACTAATTGAAAAAGTATTTATAACTAATACTAATGTCACTGGCAACTAATTATATTAGTAATGATAAGGGAAAATTCAACTTGGTAGTATTGAATTTAATTGAAGAACTTGGAATCTTAGTAACATCTTGGAAATTTCATCATATTAACATCCAGGCTAGTTTATCATCATTGTACTATGAGCTTAGATAAAAGTTTTCCTTAGTTTTATCTTGATTAGAAAGAAGTTTTATTATATTATGTCATTTGTTATAAGAACATTTAAATTACGTAGTGTTTACTATTATATCTTCATATTTTATGGACATTTTCTTAATATATGTGTAGTGAGCTTTAGAAATTGTTATATTTACGATGTGATATATTTGTATAGTGCAATTATATATATATATATATGTATATCACACACACACATGTATATATGATGTGTATATACATCATGTATGCACATATGTACGTATAATGTATCAAATCATATAAGCTTCTAAAATCAAAATAAACAGTAGCAACAAATTATTTATTCTATATTTTTTTTCGTAATAAATTAATATTTTTTTTATTATTTGCAATTTTCATTGAGAAGGCTATGAATAGTATGCTTAGGCGATCAGGCAGCTGGAAATAGTCAAGGTTGCGGTGAGCGATGAGTTAAAAGTATATCTCCATTTTAAAGTATAATTGAGATAGTCAATTCTACATTATGGCTCTAGGTGTTTCAGTGGTTTCAACTTTCAAGCTATAATTCCCCTTTTTTTATTTTTTGATACTAGCTATAATTCCTTCAAAAAAAAAAAAAACTTTCAAGCTATAATACAACCTACAAATAGGTTTCTTAATTTCACCGTTTTGTTACATAGGAGTATGAAGTTAAAGATGTCGGCTAGTAATTACAGAATTTGGACCAGTTTTGGACATAAATCTCTACATTCTTCTACTTATAGAGGTGTTCAGAAATGAAGGATTGAACCAATTCTTGTTTGCTAGTGTCAACAAATGAAACATTACCCTAATCCAGGCAAAAGAAAACAAACAAAAAAAAAATCTCGAAATTATCAAGAAGAGAAATTAATTTCTTTAATTATTTTGATTATAGGAAGATAAATTTCATCATCAGTTGCAAGTGATACAAACAGCTGATGTTGCCATTTTGTATTTCCCGTGCACGCATCCTGGTTAAGTCTCATGTCACACACTTGCGAGAAAAAGGAAATGACAAAAATGAAAAATATGTGCATGTCAAAGCAGAAGAAGGAAATGTATCTGAAACCTTGCTTGATCACTTCCAAATTCTTTTTTTTTTTTTTTTTGTCATCGTCATTTTAACTAAACTACCTTATTGTAATCTAATCTAAAAGGGAGACCCAATTGAACCTATGAGAAATTGATGGGGGATTGAACCACAATCAGACCAGACAGATACACTATGTATCCATATGAATTTTTTTGAGGAAACATATTGTGATGGAAACACTTGACCTCCCACTCCACCGAATTTTAAAATCTTGGTGATGGCCAACGGTCAAAAGATTATTGGTTTCCAAATTCCACTTGAACAAGAACAAAATCTACCATCCATCTATTTCACATTAACGTCTTCTTTCGTTTGTTGTACATAAAATAAGACTTGCAGTCAATCCCAGCATAGTTTGCCGAAGAAAAATAAACAGGTTTTAAGATAACCGAATTTTTTAAAGTTTTGATAATATTTTTTAGGCTTTGGTAATTGACAATTGCATCCCACTACCAATTAACAAAGAAAATATGACAAGCAATGTTCTAGAAAGAAACATTTAATTAACGATACTAGAACGTTGACAGGTAAATTTTATTTAGCGCAGCTGACAAGTAAAAATCCGATTCAGCAAATGCCAACCGACGTGCAGGTTCCATGCTGCCGAAGAGTTTGCATAAGGATAATGAGCTTAATGATCAACTCCACGTCAAGGCAAGAACAAAGAAGACTTGCAAGGATTATATCAAATTATAGCAAAAATCCAACCAAATAAAAGAAAATAGCAATTCAATTTTGCACTTGTTTTGAGGATATTCTTGTGGTTCAAGAAATGGATGATATATAAGTGATATTGAGCTGTAATTCTCATTATATATACTTGTTTTCAGAGACCATTTATGTATTTGTTCTCTTTTATTATAGATTTTATAAAATTTGATTACGAAAAGTAATTATAAAGAATAATCAGAATCAACTAAAGCAATTCTTTTGCATATTCTTCATTTTATCTTTCTTTAACTATTAAAAAGATATAAAATCTAGATGTAAAAGTAAACAAGATCACTAAAGCACTGATTATTCAAAATTAGTTTTAGAGGGTTACTATAGACAAAATTGTCAAAAAAAAAATAAAAATTATGCATTAAAAACAGGATAAAAAACTTGCCCCCAAAACAAAGCCTATAACTTTAAGTGAAATAAGCAAATGAGAAAAATCCCTATTTGTACTCCAAAATACTAGTTCTTTATTTTGATTAGAAGTAAGTCTTCCTCTCTTTTTTTTTTTCTTTTTTTTTTCTCCCTATTTTTAGTGCTAACAACCTTTCACTTCGATGGAGAAGTGTTTCTCATGCCAAATTGTCAAGGAGGACGGTGCAAGTTGCAACTTGCAAGAAGCATCCATTACAATGACCGAGCGTCCGGTAGGAAGACTGGCCAGTGCTCCACGGAAATGTCAGCAGCCGCCGACTTTGACTTGCTTGTCCCAACCGCTACGTGGCCGGGTCCCCTTTTCCATATCTATTAATTGTCATATACGAGTAAACTAATGTCTTTTATCCACCACTAACTATCCTTAACTCCTCACGTCTCCTATAGAGCGTGCTCACCACGTCCAAATCCGATCCAATCTTTTGATAGTTGTCATAAAAGTGATGGCATGTGAAGAGTCACGAGTGACACAGATGTAGTGAGGTTCGGAAGGGGAAATGGTAGGAAAGACTAATAATTGCTAATTATTGATGAGAAGAAGGTCTTGGAAAAACTCAAAAAAAAAAAAAAAAAGAAGGTCTTGGGAAAGTGCAAAGTGGAAATGTAATGTATGATCACTTTCCACCGCAATTCCAAGGCCAAACGTGCAGAACTATTTTGTCAAGATCAAAAAGAAATCACAAATTGCTCCACTTCTTCCTTCTAGAGGCTTTAGTTATCTGAATCAAGTCAATTAGTGGCATGAAGCTAATTTGATGTCAATTCCAACTTGAAGACAGAGTTGGTGGCACAACGATTTTCCCGCGTGACATATTTCACTCACTTTCTTGTGATTTTATTTATGAGGAATTACTCCCATTTGATTTGAATCGTTATTTTTTGAAATTTTTGTAAAAAAAATATGCTATAAAGATTTGATGTATGTAAAATAAAAAAAATTAAAAAATATGTTCAAAGAAAACGTAAAAATTTCTTTTACAAAAAATCATGATCCAAAAAAGCAGAATTCATTAACTTGCATAGTGAAAAGGTGAAGCGTATGGTTGATCCCGATCAGGGATTATTGAGAATGGTAGAGAGTTTTTTTTAACTTAATTGAACCGATCAACATGAACTCTTTTTTTGTTCTTCTTGTCTGAAATTAACCTAAGAAGAAATTTTGAGTTCTGCACGGGTATGGCTTCATTCAGAAATCATATTCCTCCTGCATAGCTGTTTACGTGGGAATCCAGGGGACAAGAATGGAATCTGTAAATGCAATTCTAGAAGTAGTCTCTGAAGAAAAGAAGTTACTTCAAAAGGATTATCACGTTGTAAAGTACTTCTATTAAGGCAAAAAAAAAAGAAGGAACGATCCAAGATCATTCCGTGTTGCTTCTTGTTTCAGCTAGTGAGAATAAATGACAGCAAAGTTGTAGAAGTAAACCTTACAAAAACTCTGCCCAATGACGTGCAGTAGGAAATCTAAATGATCTTCAACACGCAATAAAACATCATAACACTGATTTTTACCATTGAAAGATTCTTTTTAACGAGTACTCTCGTTAAAATACATAAATTATACTATCTAATTTGTTATATGAATGCAGGCACTCGCACTTACTACCCCCTCCTCATTTAAATACTTTTCCAAATTAATTTCTATCTTGTCAAAAAAAAAAATTAGTACCTAAAAGCTTCTAATGAGTGCTAGCCAAACCCTTTTCAAATTAATCTTTATTACACTGATAATATATATAGATTAACGGGTCTAGGTGTATCTCATTTAATCTCAATTTATTTCTAAACTTCACATTAACACGTGTGGCGTAGATCATCTGCTACTGTATATATATAGCCTGAATGTAGGAAGGATTCTTTTTTCATTTTGTGCCATTACTGTTTTCCCCAAAACTCCCAAATCCCGTATCATAAAAGTTTTAATCCTTGGTCATCTCACGTTTCTCTTCCAAAATTTTTTTTCCCTTTTTTTCCCTTTCCCCAACACACTAGCATATTATTATCAGCTTATGGTCTAAAAATGTTCTTTTCAAATTCTATCCTGTCGCCTACTCCATTCTAATGTAAAAGGAATTAAAACAACAAATGGGATGGATAATGCAAATTAGCCAAACACAGCTGTAACAAAAGGGCCAGTGGGGTTTAATCAACATTAATTATTATTACCTTCTTCTCACAAGGACACATGATGCAAAGAGCCAAGGTTGTTGTAGCAACACATTTCTTAGCAAGACAAAATTGCCCAAGGGATCTATCTCGTCGAGAAGCAAGAAAGCATGATAGACGAAAAGATGGATCACCGATTAACGTCATGGACGGTGGCACTTTTCTTGTTCGAGATTCCAAAACAAAAATGGAAGGCAAATTAGAAATATATCATTGTGTAAATTTTGTCACAATTCGTGGGAACATGTGGGTACCAATTATTGAATATGCATGCATAACCTTTTCTGCTTTCACAATTCGATTCAACTACTTCCACCATTTTTTGTTCAGATGATGAAGATATACAAGGAACTATGAAGAGCTAGAGATAATATCATGAGATTTCTTTTGATTAAATTAGGAAATTGTCGTATCATTCAGCTGCCCTATAGGAATTTATAAATTGAGTAAGGACAAATTTTGAAGGGTTCTTTTCATTTTTATTTTTTTTTTTGTAAATTTTAACATTCTAACCAAATTGTGTATACAAATGAATGAGATGATGCTGGTGAAAGGTCAGAAGGATATTTTAATTTAGGATCCAATCAATCTAACTACATTTCGTATTTACAAGTATACTATATTAGGATAAGCAGCCACCTATAATAGTAGAAAAACTACCACAAATATCATTGATCATCTACTTTATACTATAGGACAAACAAGTTAATGAAGGACAATTTGAATGCCTAGAATTATTGGGCCTATTATATATATGGGTTGGTTTTCTCATTGTCGCCATCTTTTCTTAATCTCACGGAGCAATTGTCACTTTTGCTCAGATTGTCTGTATCTCTCCAACGACAATAATGTCAATGATAAAACCAATGATCTTTTTTTAGCTGTCTTATTAAGTTCCAAATGATTCATGCCATTGATCAAAAAAAACAAAAACAAAATCCGAACAAGAATATGAAGATGAAGAGAAAAAATACTTGGTAAGTTTGCTTGCAGGCCTAAGCACCCAAGAAACTCCATTGACGAAAGTTTCTGAACAAATTTTTTGCTTGACTAGTTCTAACTCGCAAGTGATTAAGGGTTTTGTAGCTTCTGATGCTAACAGACAAATTGTTTAAGTTTTCTTTACCTTATCTTCTTTTTATTCCTTTTCTTATTCAACCGGTACTGCAAGCCCTTGTTTTAACTTTGTAGAATTAAACCATTGAAAGAGTCAATCAGAAAGTTAATCTATTAGAGCTTATAATTGTTTAATGGCTAATACTACTATTAAGTGTTAATATAGTAATTAGATGCTTCCGGTTGAATAAGAATTAAAACTAACCAACGTTCTCTGCACATCATGATCTTCAGTAGTGAGCAGTGAACTTCCTTCATTAGTTTTTTAATAATTGTTTAACGGAATTTATATGCCTCTTTAATGGATCACATGTGTTGCTGGTCGGTTGGAAGAAGGAACAACCACCAAGATGGCGGATCCAGGAAGCGGGCATATTCATCCTTTGTATTTGATATTTGGTGAGGAACAAAGAAATCAGTTGTATTATCAACCAAGTTTACATAAAATAAGGAAAAGGAATTGCAACAGCTTACCATCTCCTACCTAAAAAGCTTATGTTTCTCATTGACAAGATTTTGCGTAAGGTTTTGTATTTACATGGCACTAACTCTCGTGTTTGTATTCTTAATTTCGGAAACCCGTCATTGTCTTCGAGATGATCATTAATTAAGACTTAATCTAGGAAGCAAGTCTGTGCAAGTTATCTAGTCATTTTCCACCCAAAAAAAAATCACATTTCTCAATCACTCTTTTACCTCATATATATCAAGTTGGTATAGTACATTTGCTATAAAAACTCCAGAAAATTGCAATCCAAACAGGACCTAACTCTTTCAAGTAAAACCAGTTTGCTAAAATTTAGTGAATTATTTGCTAGCATAATTAATACATTTTAACCATTTTTTATCTTACCTACATCACATATTTAAAAAAAAAAAATTATCCAAAATAATCTACTATCCAAACACACTAGTACTTTGATTTACGACCATCAGGCATCATCAATGATACTAAAACAGGAATCTCCATACTTTGACCAAATGGTCTAAACCATTCTCAAAAGTTTCAATTCTTGATGCTTTCACTTTTCCAGAGTTGGCCTGGTATAGTTAGTGATGGTAGTTTTCTAACTTTTCTTCAGAATCCCATCTCATTTAGGGTGAATTTTACGCCATCATTTTGAAACCTTTTTTGTGTGGGCGTGGCCTACCGTCTATCAAGTGCTATCAACTATGAACTTAAAGTCAAGAAGATAAAGGTAATTCATGCATGGTTTAAGAGTCATTACTTGGGATAATTCCAAGGCACGTTTATTAGACAGCATCTTTGAGATTAGTAATTGATTGATCACATTTAAGAACGTTTTTCAAAGTTACGTGGAACTCACAATTTTATGTGGAACTCATAAAATACATGGGAAACTTATATCATATTTAAGTAAGAATTAATATTCTATATATTATCACCATTAAATATATATAATCCAAATTTAAATTTAAAATCTAATTTATATATATATATATATATCGTACGTTCAATCGCGATAATATATATACTATACGCGTATATAAGATTTACTCTTTTTAAGTCATGTCATTCAACTGATACATTCTAAACTCTTTACTTAGCTAGCCAAATTATGGCATTTGATTGCTTCAAAAAAAAATTTTAATTATGGCCTTTGAAAGCAAAATTGGATTGCCCCACGGGCACGGGCAACTGACAAACAATGCTGCCCCATCTCCAATAATTTTTTCTGTAGTCAACAGTCAAACTGATGGGCTGAGTCAACGGAATCTTTTTAGTTGCGGTCAAGTCAACCTATTGTCAGGCTTGGCTAGTTGGCTGGTTACACTTACAAATTGGGGCTACCACTACCAGGCTAACAGAAAGCAGCCACTCAATTAAATGGTGATCAACCACTGGACCAATTGCTCAGTGGCTACCACGAGGGACTTGAGTCCTTCTTTAGGCTGTAGGTGAGGGTTTATACTTTACTTGCTGCGAAAAAAATCTAAGAGTTGTGCCATAACACTCCTTGGTCTAGTTGAGTCTATATACCCACTAGCTCCCTATCGATGTTAGCACCGAGACATTTAAGTCTCGATAGGATGGGAGATCAATGATTGACCTTTCACTTTGACCTCCCATCTAATCTCTTAATTGTGACTGTTACAACTAAATTATTATCATAATTAAAATTAAACTAGAATAAATTATACAAATATTATCCTTAAAATAAAAAAAATTAAATGGTGATCGTTGCAGTTCCCTCCAACATCCAAAAGCCAAAAGGGGTGAAAAATCTATCTTGCAATTTTGCGTGGAAAATACTGCATGTACTCAAATCATCATATCTTTTTCGAAGATATTAATAAAGGAACTTATGTTTTCTTTTTCTTTAAGGGGGGAAAAATGGTCTATTCACTTTCAGTTCGTTATTGTAAGTTCTAATCAGAATTATTGAGCATTTAAATTCTATAATAGAAAAGAATAGTTTTGAAAAATTATTTCAAATAATATTATAACATTGTTTGTGATATGATGTATGTGAGATTCAAAGATAGTTAAAAATTTTGTTTATGATACAAATTAGATAATGTTTGATTTTTTTTGAGTAAATCTTTCCTACACTGACGGTGTATACACTATCATCGTTGGATTCATGACATATGTGTAAAAGTTGAATTTCAAATTTAAATTTTGCATAGTTGTCAATCATCCAATATTGATAGTGTATACACTGTCAGTGTAGAAAAGATTAATCTTTTTTTTTTCCAAATCATGCAAACCAAAGGGACCCTTGTTTTTATGTCCCATCTCCTCCATGTTAAAACTTGAAAGGACATCAATTGTCATGCCACTTTTTTAACGTAAGAAGCAAGGCACTTAATTAGTCTATCTCTCGTTTGATTTCAGTCCCTACTTAAGAACACCAAACCTTATGCCACATTTCGGAGGTAAATTGGAAGTTTAACAGCTTGTGCATGTAGTGCTGAGTTACTATGCCATATATAAATACAATGTTGAGTTGGATAATCTAATTTATCTTGGAAGAAATGATCGATCTCATTTTTTCCCTTCCTTCCCTTTAAATTCCGACTGACATATGATCAAGGATGTAATAATCAGAGGTTATTGATGCATGCTTTTGTTCTTAGATACTTTCTGCTTCGTTTCTTTAGCGTTTAAACTTCAAAATTTGACGTCACATATTACCAGACTAGCAAATGATTAAGTTTGTGAATCATATCGACAATTTTTTTGTTGACATATTCTAGCATAACAAACAGGGCGAATGCTTAAATTTAGCATGTTTTTGCTAAATAATATGTTTGTTCTGATTGACCGAAACGAAGGAACATAAAAGTGCATGTCCATCCGTTGGACAAATTATCGACCATTCTCATTACAACAAATATGGGAAAATGTTAGAAATAGTTAGTAACTTACAAATAAATGTTAGTAACTTACAAATCCGTTGGACATTTAAGTTTTGGTAGAGTGGGAGGTCAAGATTTCAACCCTTGTCATTTAATCGTGGCTTCCTCCCGTCGGCTCCCCCTCTCCTTAGACTAAGTTAAAGTAGATTATATAAATGTTATCGTTGTAACGAAAAAAATACAAATAAATGTTAGTAAATAAATATCTTCAAAAACAACCAATCAATTGAAAGATTAGATACATTGAAAGGTATGGTAGATTGGAAATAATTTTTCTCATGTGACATTCTCTTGCTAAGTTCAACTTGATGAAAAGAACCAGAAAGTCATCCATCTTACGCAAATGACACTGTACTATCTTTGAGGTGATCAGTGAAGTCCTTTCACATAAATGGATGGATCCAACCACAAGTTACGATCAGATCCAATGCACTACTGGTCAGAATAATTTGCAACATCATCAAAACGAAGGTACATTTATGCTATAGATTCTCAATTTACTTATCCAAATTTTATTTTTTTTCCATGCTACTTGGCCAGCCAAAGGTGGATTCTTTTTTTTGGGGGGGGGGGGGTCTACAAATTCATATTTCAACCCCTTAAGATTTTTGTGAATTTCGAAAAAAAAAAAAACACTTCTGTACTTTAATTTATTTTCTCCCTAAAAAACTTAAAAAATTGTATTTCGACTTTAAAATTTATATGTATATGTATTTCGCGCCCCTCAAATGAAATTTCTTAGTTCTGTCACTGTCGCTAGGCTTGCCACTGCAAAGGCCTAAGATGTATGAGGAAATTAGTTGCGCCATTTTCGCATTGGTTTTAGTAAATATGACTAGACCTTACTGTTTGTGAACCAATAATATGTTTGACTTTTGAAGCTTTTTCAGTACTTTTGCTGTGTATTAATGCTTCTGTAGCCTGGATGGCATCTGAAAACTTGTGAATGCTGTTGTGCCTTTGATTTTTCTTCGGGGCCTCAAGACTAAAGGGAGACATGTTTCCTGTAAGATTGAAATTTCTGTAACTTAGAGCTTCTGGATGGAAAATTACATCTCATAAATGGACACCGCCGATGTCATCTGTAGCGTTGAATTCAATCTGTGCACCAGCCGGTAAAAGGGCTGTATCGGGTCAGAAAAACGGGCACTCATCTCATGTTGATGGTTACATTTAAGGGCAATACGTGGTTACGGAAAAATTGCTTACTAAAATGCATTTTATTATTATTATCTTTTTGTCACATAGTTGCAAATCATGCATAAATCATTGCAAGAAATTTAGACTTTTTATGACTCATCAAGTAGTAGCTTATTTCTTATGAGATGAAACCGGTGATAGTTACAGAAAGTATATGATTTTTAAGTCACAAATAACAGAAATGGCATTCATTTACAACAAGTCACAGTTAATTTTGTGACCTATAAATGAAAGTCACATTTCCATAGTCGCAGTTGATTTTGTGATTTAAAAGATCAATTGTGACTATATAAACAGTGAATAGATGTTATTTACGTTATTTGTAATTTAAAACTATGCGTTTTATGATTTAGAACCAACTTATTGCTACATTCACCCGTTTCATATCATAAAAATTAAGTTTTTCGTTACTTGCATTAATCTGATAAGTCAGGAAAGGTTTAAATTTCTTGTAGTGAATTTGTCCATCACATATATTCGAAAATAGCGGACTACAGTTATGGAGATTTAAGAAATGGATTTTAGGTATACAAATACGAAGTTTTAGGGTAATTGTTTTAGGATTATTGGTGAAATCCATGAATGGACGAACGATTTAATTAAACGCTCTCATTTGATTTTTTTTTTCCGAGCACCATGATAAAGAGGAAAAAACTTTTCAAACATATAAAGAAATTACTAGATACTTTTTTCTTTCGTTGTGAGCTACAGATAAATTGTTGTATTTTTTTTTTGACTTGAAATACTTTTTTCCCGCAAGAGATGTACTTTTTTTAACAAAAATGTCTGAACACCTTGTACAAATTTCACAATTTTTTCCTAATAATTTTTAAGAGATCATGTACTATTTAATTCAACACTAATTAGAATTTACGAGCTAATTGATTTAGTTTTCAAAAATATTCATATCTGAATGTGTCTACAGTACAACAAAAAATTTCCAAATTAAAGACTCACCAAGCTCCTCTACTTAATTAGATTGAGGCTCTCTCTCTCTATCTCTTCTTTTTTTGGAGGAGAATTAGATTGAGGTGGTCAGATTAAAAAACATATTTGTGCTTCCGGTCTCGTGAATACCCAGCACTCCTCCATGGCCCTCCTTGAGGGATTTTTTAGCCCTTATCCTGTGAAATATTTCAATCATAATGCCACTTTTAGGAGGTAAGCCATTTATTGCAATTATCGGTCACAATAATTGCAATTTAGACTAACAAATTTGACTTTAAATGCTAAGAAACACTTACAGACTTCAGCCGCTGGTTTCGAAGTTGAATTCTAGGGATTATTGTAAGGTACAAGAAGAATTCTCTACCTCCAATCGATGTGTGCGTGTGTGTGTGTTTTCTCCTTCCCTTTTTTTTTTTTTTTGTTTGAAGCCAAGAAATTATCAAACTGCTCCATATGACTTATGAGGCTGCTTGTCTGTAAAAACACCTTTGCTGCAAAGTAATGAACAAGAAAGAGAAGGATGAAACGTTACAATCTAATTTTTATCTGTTCTTCAAATCTATAGTATCTATTCTTTCGCGTCTGTTATTTGATATCTGTGTATGTTTTGATGATGTAACTTCTGCAACTAGTATAGATTTTAATGAAATATTTTATCAAAAAAAAAAAAGAAAAAGAAAAGAGAAGGATGAAATGAGAGAACCATTGTGAAAGTGATACATTGTCCATTAAGGTGAGACAAAGATGCCAACCCCATGGACCATTGCAGCAAAAACAAAAAAACAAAAATGACATCTGTCGCTGTAGAATATTCTAGGATGCATTTTGAGTCATCTCCCATTTGCCAAAATGGTCTGCATGCGAAAAAAGGTTCTTGCACTAGCAACCGCATTCAGACGGTCAGAACTAGACCACTACAATTTCCATCGGTTTTAGTATTTTAATTAGAATTGCCATGTAACGTAGGTTAATCATGTTGTGGATTAGAGCCATTTTAGGCTTTCTTCTACAAGGTTTTCAACACGGCAACAGTTGAAGAACTTGAATTAAGCAGCCCTTTCAATTCATCAGTTTAGTCGCCATCGCATTATGAGGTCCGCATGATTGTTGGGCATTGTGTTGGCGTTATTCAACACAGTATAGTACATTTGACCGCGTAATAATTACTAATTATGAATGAATAAAACATCAATAAGTTGTAGTACGAGAATTGAACGTGGACGGAATATAATAATTTTACACTTTTATCCATTTATTAATTTATTTGCATACTTTTATCGGATGTCCCCCAAGGGACTTATTTGCATACTTAGAAAGGTCTTCAACGAAGGAAAAAATGGTATTTCTTTGAAGTTCGTTTGAGCTATTCTTTGTTACTATAACAAAAGAAGAAAATGGCTAAAAAGAACATTATCTATGATTTGATGCTTTTAACGAAATTAATTGTAAGTGCTCTTATCTTCTAGCAAATGTGATCTTTGACCAATTAGGCACATATATTGTGTATTTGAACCCCACAAAATTTTGAGATTTAGACGTTTATAATACTGCACATACTTTGCTCTAAATGTACGCCAATCAGTTATGACCCCCCAAAGTAAGATTTTCAACATTTCAAAGGCCCAATGCTGAAGTATGCAGTCACTTAATCGAGTTAGGTTCCGTTTGATAAAACTGAATCTAAATTCTGAAGTCTGAATTCTGAAATCTAAATACTGAAACAATTAATTTGCTGAATTTTAAGCACTGAAAAAAATATATGAATGTCTGAATTTTAATCCTAAACCTAGTTATACAGTTTGATAAATATTTATAACTGAATGCTTAATAAGTTTAATTTGATAATTTTGCCCTTATATCCTTTCATTCAAAAATGAAATAGAATCTATGATTTAATTAGTTTAAAATTGTTAGGTATGAAAATGACAATATTTATTTTTAAATCAAATTAATATAAAAGATGAAATATATTATATGAGAAGTATGGAGAAGATGTGAAAGTCATTAAAAAGGGAGAAAAGAGAAACTAAAAATCGTTAGATAGAGAATATTAGGTTGTTTAATTAGATAAGAATTTTGAACATAATTAACAAACAATGGTAGATTTGGTAGATAAGATAAGGTAGTTGAAGTAATTCTATTGATTCTTATCAGAATTAAGCATTCAGTTAGGATTCTTGTGCTGAAAAAAATACACACAGGTTCAGCACTACTTAAGTTCAGCAAATAGATTTTCATTTATCAAACACTCAAAACATCTGAATGTCTGAAAAAATTCAGATTCAGCATTTTTTTATGTTATCAAACAGACCCTTAGTCTTTATACGTATGGATTCTAATAAACAGAGAATTAGTAAAATTTAATCGATGCAATATTATTAAGTATACTCCAATAGTAATTAGGGCAGGAGTAATATAGTCTTATCAAAATAAAAATGGAGTAATGGAAGTTAAAATAATATAATAGGAGTGTAAATAACATCACCCTTAATTTATTCGTTTCTTGGTCTTGTGATTATGTTTAAAGAAGGGATGATTTAGTTAATTGTTTGCCAAGGTCCAGTTAGGTATTTGTCATCAATGTGAATTAAGGGTCTTAATTAACTTAGTAAGAGAGAGAACTTATATGGCTATCCTATACATGAGAATCGAAGCTCATTGCTTCTCTGAAGAAAGTAATTAAGAAAGAATCAAGTAGAATTTGTTATCAACATCTGGAGTTGGCTACAAGTTCATAAGTTAGATTCAGTTTTTTCCTTTTAACACCCTCCTGTCCCTTTCCACACTCTTCTTATCTTCAACTACCAGGTTCAAGATTTGAATTTTAAACCTGATAGTAAAAAGAACTCTAAAGAGGTGGTGTTTGGTAGATGGGTTTCAACTATTACTATGAATTCAAATTCAATTATACCCATATATATATATGATGTTTACTTAGGGCCAATGGAAATAAATCAATGGGAATGATAGACCTCTTCTATGAGTTTTCTGATTAACCACGTCTCACTAGGAAATCATTTTAATTACCCATCTTATTCTTCTTGAATGTAAAAATACTCATCTTATTCCCCTTAAATGTAAAAATAAGAAAACAAAATGCCATTGTTTATGCTGGTTTCAACAAATAGAAAGAAAAGAAAAAAAGAAATAATGAAAAAGAAAAATTATAAATTATAAAATCCATTCCACATTAACAATCACACTACGGATTTTCTTCAAAATCCATTATCATTGACCACCCTATGGTATTAATAGTGATAATAATAGTGGAATTTGAACTAAATGGCTCCTAAGAGTCTTCTCATGGCCACTGAATCGATCACAATGGTTTAGAAGTTACATTCAACACTACTATTTGACACAATCAGCTGTCATCAGTTCATCAGCCATTCTTTTTCTATTTGTTGTTCAAAATGAATCTATTTGGCAAATCATTTTTGTTTTAAATTTGCTTAATGCGTGCTTCAATGGGCGTATGATTCGAATGCTTTGTTTAAGAGTCTTGAATGAGGCAAGAATGACAATAAACAAAAGGAGTCCTACCAGAATGATTGAGGTAAGTCTTGGTCTTATACGGAACACAAAGCATGATTAAGGTTTATAATAATGTCAAGCTTTTGTGTGAACGACTTTTTCAACTCTTAAGTTGGACAGTAACGGATACACAGTTAGTGTTGCACTTGTATTCGTGTTTGATTTTGATGAAGTAGTAACCAAGAATATGAACCACCAGCTTTCGGGCTTTAGGCCACCACCAAGTCCTTTAAGGTTTTGTGGGAATCTTGCCTCTCACCAATTGTCATATTATGTGGTTCTCTAAAAAAATTCAAACAGGTGTATAATGCACCTGTTTGGTTCGATAATGGTTCAATCTCCACCGGTCCCTCCATTTGCTTAGTTGGGCTCCCCTTATAATAGGTTAAAATAGAAGTAGGAATAAGTATAGAGTAGACCATTGTCGACTATCGAAAAAAAAAGTAACCAAGAATATGAAAATTGTCTCAATTTCCTCTTTTTTTTCCATTTTTCATTTTTTTTTGTGACATAAGGAAACGGCATAGGCTAATAACTTCATATAATATCATTGTGTCATTCATTCTTTTTTAGGAGAAAGTATTATGCATCTAACCTATCGTGCCAATAGTTGCTTAGCATGAATAATTTGACAAAACATATAATGCTGACATTAATTAAACTAAATGTCCTACACTAACTAATTTTTTTGGTTTAACGGAGATTCAAAACCTTACAAGAGGAAGGAGGAAATGCGAGGACGCAAAAGAACTCATCCTTATACCAACGACCTTCTATTACAACTTTTCTTATTACAATCTTCTTACAATAGCTATCTAATTGACAAATGTCTTATACAATAAACAATAAGAATCTAAATTTTAGAACATCTTTCTTAGTCAATTTAAGAAATTATTTCGTTAGGTATAAAAAAGGAGATGTATGATAGAAGACGCGAAATTCATAGTAACCTGACTAATGTTCCTGTGGACATCCGCAAATTTCTTTTCTTTAAGCTGGAGTTCACATTGCCATCGGCTCATTTCTTTGACGGTTCCTTTCTATGCCTAATAATTCTATCCGCGCCCAATGGGCCTTTCCGGATGAAATAACTGATCCCATGTCCAGCCCTCAGTGAACTGGTTTTGAAACTTGAGGCCCATAAACGGAAGATGAAGTTTTTGAGAATCCATTTCACTCCAAGTGTTGCGTAGATGCTGCAGTTTGCGCAAAGATGCTTTCTTTTGTTGTGTTAGCAGCAAAGATATCTGACCCACTCTTTTTTCTTGTTTTCTTGGACTGAGGACTAAGTTTTATGAAACAGTTGACGGCCCAAATTACAAGATCTTACTTGACCAAGATCTAACGGCCGTTTAAATTGCTATTTTCTAAAGTTGTTGTACAAAAATATATTATAGCAATTTAATGAATGTGAGATAAAATACGAATTGAAAAACATGTTTATTAAAAATGTTAAAATTTTTTGAGGAAAAATGACAATCCAATCAAGGCTTAAGTTGCATTTAAAAAAAAAGTTTTTTACATTGATAGTGCATGAAAAATTAGTCACTTTTAATATTCAAAATAAAATTTTAAATTCGAATTTGATGATTAGACTACGGAGCGCCTTATGCAATTGTCTCCATGATTATGGAAGTACAAGTTCTCTCATGTATGCCGCATCATAAAGAAAAGTTTTTTAAAGGTGATTATGTGTTAGTAGTATGAAAGGACTATAGGCAGATTTAATTTTATGACAAGAAAAAGGTTGTCTTTCTAATTTGGGATAATTTCAGAAACCTTCCCTGAAATTTTTTATTATTTCACGAGCCCCTCTCCAGGTTTTGAAAATTATACTAATCTTTCTTGAGATTTATTGTCATGTAATATTTAGATCCAATTAATAATTAAAAAGTGATATTAAGAGAGATAAATAATATGATTCCACCATTTCCATTCATCTACTAAATTGTTTAATTAATCTAATACCAACCAAATATTAAAGAAAAATACTATAATTTATTATTGGGATAATTTCAAAAACCTCCCTTGAGGTTTTTGACAATCTCGCTTACCTCCCTTTAGGTTTGAATAATTACACTAACTTCCCTTCATAAGTAAAACGACTATAATATCTTTCATTTATAAACAATTCCTAAAAAAAAATTCTACAACTACAACTAGTCACTTATTCTAAAGCAACGACTGCTATACAAAGTAAACTTTTATTTTCTCTCTCCGACTATTTCTTCTATTTTTCTTTCTCCTGCATCTCATAATGCATTATTTTTTTTGCAACTACCATCTACATAACAATCTAATACATCTCAAATCCTCATTATTATGAAAATATATCCTTTCTCTCTTTTTCCCTTTTTTTGTGTAAATATTATTAAATTGAAATTGTCAAATGATAAGTTACTGGATCAGATTTGTTGTCACATTAAATGAAGGTTAAAAAACGTCACAATTGATTTGCATAAGAAGCTTTGGAACGACAATGGTAGGCTGTCAAAATTGTGAGAATATGAGAATTAAACTGAAGTGGTTTATTGAGTTCGTTAGGGTAGTGTTTATTTTGTTTACAATAATTGCAACGTGGAATAAATTTATTAGTGAGTTTTTCCCCTTCTAAATTTTTTGAGGACAAATTTAGCATATTGGATCTATAGTGTTAATAAAATGCTAATCATAGAAGAACTAGGTGTAATTTTTTAAGTTAGAGGAGAGCTTCTTGCAATAGTTAAAAATCTTAGGTGAGGTTTCTAAAATTATCCCTTTATTATTTATCATCAGCAATTAAATCACGTGTGGCATCAAAAATAGTATATCATTTTACATATTTCATTTAATGTAAGATCCAAATTGCTATTTTCACTTACGAACCTATTATCAAACATGATCGACAACAAATAACAAAAAAAAATTTGTAACAAAAATATTACAAACAGCAAATTTTAATACCATAAAAATCTCAACAACTAACCTTAATATATTGATAAGAATATATATAATGTTAAAGTTTGTTCAGTGTAATATTTTGGTTGCAAATTTTTTGATTATTTGTTGTTGACCATATTTGACAATGGTTATGTAATTGAAAAGAGTATTTCGGATCATGTATTAAGTAAAAAATATAAAATGATATACCATTTTTTGATGCTATATGTAATTTGATCCCTAATGATAACAATAAATTTTAGTATTTTCTTTAAAGTACGGATTGGTATTAAATTAATTAAATAATAAAGTAGATGAGGGACAATGATGAAATCATATTCTTTTTTTCTCTCCTAATATCACTTTTTAATTATTGATTGGACTTGTATATTATGAGATAATTAAGTTCAATAGAGGTTAGTGAAATAGTCAGAAACCTTAGGGGAGGTTTCTGAAATTATCCCTTCTAATTTTTCTTTTCATCATTGCAACTTTTGACACTATGCCTCTCATTTGGTACACAGAAATGACCAGAATGGGAAGATCTTTCCACCCAAAATACGTTTCTGCCTAGAATGGTAGGGAAAAGAATTTTGTCATTCCAGTGTCTCATACACAAAGTCAAAATGGATTATCCATTCATTTTCAGTGTTTGGTGAAATTCATATTTAAATGTCAGAATGGAATATAATTAATACAAATTTGACTTTATTGTCCTGGATTAGTTTAGAGGACATAACATTATTTATTTATTATATTATGTTATTTTTTTGTTTATGTAGAATTTTGACATTTTTTGCTTTCAAAATAATTGATTATTGATATTAAATTTTTTCAATTAAAATATTTAATTCATTGCAGCATATAGAATTTTATGTTAAAATTTTACATCCACGCGCAATATAACGGCTTAATTAGTAGTGTAAAATATAAATTACATGAAGCCAAACAAATATAATATATTTTAAAATGTTATTATGTTTTTTAATTTTTTTATAAAATACAAAAAAATTTCACAAAATTGTTCAAATGTCAATTAGTAAAGTATCTTAAAATATTTGTTTGCTACTAGAAAGGGAAAAAATATTTTAAACTTGAGAAAAATTATTTATTAAGAAAGATTACATTTAACTATTAATTGGGCTCACAAACATTTTGCGATATGGTGATAGAGAAAAAAGATTTATAAGGATAAATTTGACATCCTATTAATTTGGGTATTCTAGGATAAAATTGAAAAGAGCTTTTCCAAGATTTTTCTGAGGAATACGGAAAAAGTTGTGAAGGGGGAAAGAATTTTTCCATTTAAATGATTTATACCAAATTTGGAATAAAATTAATAAGTTGGAAAGGCTTGGAAGGCCTTTTCTTTCCATGCTATTCATGCTTACCAAACATGGGGTGTAAGCACGCACTCATCAGAAGAAACAAACAAGTCAATAAGAGCAATCCGCTCCTAAAATTAACTATACTATGCTTTATTCTTTAAATACAGTACTAAAATACTAGCCTCCCATTATTTTTTGGCCCCTCTATCTACCTATTATATAAGAAAAAAGCCAAGTTACTATAGCACCTCATCTTTTTGACACATGTATTGCACATATTTTTGACAAGTAGATTCTTGGTCATTTTAGCTAAACTTTTCCTTCCCTTTTTTGATTCAATTGGGCCAAAATAATTAAAATATTTTTTCTCCTTCAGAAAATCAACTGTGTCGCTTCTTCTTCTTCTTGCGACAAGTGCTGTTATTTTTTATTTTTTAAAACTAATCTAACTAAAATTGTTGCCATGTTCTTTTTTTTTCGTCGAGATGATTAGCTACTTAACAAAGAGAAGTTTTTATTATTATTTTTTATCCCATTTTACATTTTCTTTTCTTCCTTTTTTTTTTCTTCATGTCTAATCTCTCATATTTGCTCTATTCTTCGATCATAATGTTATAGTCAACTGACATTTGTTTGTTAAATTTATAGGATGATGCTATTATTTGGTATTTTTCATGGATAAAAGGTGAAATATTAAAATATGTAAAAAGATCTTAGAATTCATTTTATACCAATGATCATTTTCTATGAAGAATAGAACAATAATTCTTTCTTTTCTTTTCTCCTCCCACGATTTGATTTCTTACTTCATATTTTTTTTCTTTTTCTTTGTTTTTTGGTTACATTTTATAATTATCTACAATTTTGTGTATTTTTTAAAGAGAAAAGATACAATTTTGTGTAACCTCTGTGTTCTATAAGATTTTGTATATATTTAAACTAACGTTAATTTTTGTTTGTTTTTTAATTATTTAGGTTCTGTAGTATCAATTGGGTTGGCATATAAAAATTGTAGTTGGTGGTAGAAGTCACAATTAAAAATTGTTAGAAAATTCAATTTTGATTAGGAAGATGTTTTTGCAATAAAAAAAATGGTTCAATTCTAATTTGTATATATAGATCTGGAAACATAGCAATTCATATATTTTTATCTAACCTTGCTATTTATATTCTGGAGCTACAGGATAATATTGTCACCTTTAAACGGGATTTAAATAAAGAAAGAAAGAAAAATGTGAAACTTTAGAATAAGTTATATTGATGTTGAAGATTGTGACATGTCTTAGTGGCTTTCTAAACTTTTTCTCATTATTAAAATACTGGAAGCATTATGACTACTTTTGATTTAGTTACAACTAAGACTATGCTGCTAATTAATACAGCAATGCACTTGTAGTGTATTGATTTTCTCTCTTTTTTGGGTATTATCATAATAATAGTTCAAAAATCTTTATTCAAATCACAATAAATAGGGGTATTAACTTCATAGATGGAATTTCTCTTCACAACAAATTTTGAGGGAAATTTTATTTATACTCCATATTTTATTAATTGTATTCCTACTATAAATAAAAACTATATGATAAAAATAATAGTGAAAATGTGATTAACAAAAATGAGAGTTCAAATAACATTTGTTAATTTTAATTGTTTTGAGGCCCAATTTTCTCCTATATTTCTATTGATTCATCATGTGCCAAAATAATTTGATGTTATGTGTTTGACTAAATTTCTAGGGGGCCAAGCTGTGCTTTGCACAGCTCAAGTACCTCTAATATTTTTATTGCATGATTGCATCAGCTGCCAAACAACTGCCGGATAATGGATACTACTATGTGTCAAAGCCAAAAAAAAAAAAAAACACACACACACACACACACGCACGCACCTGCACCCTAGTAAATAGTAGAAGAAACAAACAAGTAACATTTAGATCCGATAGAGTTAATAGTAGAATCGGACTGAACGAGCTAAAATCTATATATTTAATAGTTCAATAAATTAAAATATATTATTAGTAGTTGAGTGGTCACATCTTTATTATTCAAAAATTTCAGCGACTACTGGCTAACTCGCTCCCATCTTTTATTGATCTTATCTTCAGTTTCATCCGCTTTACCCGGAGCTTATTGTTAATAGAACTATAGAGTATAGACCATAGTAACCCCCACGATAACCATAACATCAATTCAATTTGGTGTCCAACTGGAATCGATTTGATTATTTGTTATGACAATTCGACGGGTCCATGTAGATTACTATGTGTACAGTTTAATACTAGGAAAATCCTATTAAGTAGAGTCGAAAAAAAAAAAAAAAAAAGAAGTAGAGTCGTTCTTACTCTTAGGCAATTTGTTCACAAAAAGGTGTGACTATGACCTTTTTCTTCTTTTTCGGTGAAAACCAGCTTTGACTAGTGACAGCTAGATTAAATAAAACCATTATTATGTTATGTAAATTATATGTGGAAATATCATGGTTTGGAATTTTTCGAGCAAACTTTTCAGACAAAAGAATATGACTTCATTAATTATGAATAATACTTGCAACATTTCAAAAAAAAAAAAAACAAAAGAGCCATTCCATTTGCGGATGATCTTGAAAGGGTAATGCACTGTGTTCGTTAGTGTTCATCTGAGATGATTAGTGAGGAAACGAAGGACTCCATGGATTTTTTTTTTTTTTACAGTAACAACAATATTTCTATAATTTAATCTATCATAATTTAGAGTCTAAAAAGTCTAAAGCGCTCCATGGATTCATAAATGGAAATTTGTGGGGATGCGGAACTTAAAGATTATACACCGGTTATAAGTCAAAAGTAATGTTTATGTATATTCATCTGTTTCAAGTAACTTTTAGTGCTAAATGTTTGGATTGCTAGTTTTCGCAAGAAAAATTTTAAGAATATTTCTTGACATATTAGAAAGGTTTTGGTTGCCCGAAAATATTCCTATTCTTTTCTAAATTCTTCTTCGAACTAAGACCCCCCATTCTGTATTTAGTACACTAGTGGAGTACATAATTGCAGGAGAATATTTAATCAATCAGATGAATACATGGGAGTACGACTACACGGGTAAACAGAATGATGAATGACACTACTTGGTACCGAACGTTGCCATCAACATTCTTCTAAACAAGACATACCTTACGGATTCTTTAAAACAAAAAGGTAACATCAAGATTATTGAGCACTTGAAAATTAGGGGTGCTATCTAATTGAGTCGAGTTCGGGAATCACCGTGCTCGAGTTTGAATTTGACTCGTTTGAATTTGAGTAAATTGCAACACTTATTAAATTCGAACTATTCGAGTTCGAGTTTAAGTTTTTCTTTTAATATTTTAGATTTATTATATTACCATTTTATCATTTATCACTTTTTTTTTACTAAATATTACTTCATGTAAATTTATTAAAATATGAACCCATAATACTCATTCTTTAATTAAAATATATAATATATAAATAATATAAATACTCGATTCGAAGAGCTTAATTGAGTGTTTACTTCTGATGTTCGAACTCGATTCGTTACACATAACGAATAGTTCAAGCTCGAGCTCGCTAAACTTTTGACCAAGCCGCTCTTATTGGAAACAGACCTCTTCCTTCAAAAAAAAAGGAGAGGGGGGGGGGCGTTGGGAGGACCTCCGAAATAAACACCCTTTCTAAATCCTTGAACAGAACTCAGCCAAAGAAAAATAATGCAAACACGAGAAATTGCCAAAAGTGAGGCAATGGCAGTACATTTTCCCTTAAAATTGATTCATGGAAACAAACCATGTGGTCACAACTTGCACTTTGCGTCCCAGGTGGCTTATCTTTTCCTCCAAGTTGAAGCGTGTCAAAACACTTTGAAGCTACTAAAAATAGCCAAATAAAACGACAAGATTTTGCCGCGAGTTCCTGTTAAAAAACAAATTGTACAGCTCAACAAAACAACTGCAAACGAATGGCAATCATACAAGAGATCCATGGAATCGGTAAAAAGAAATGAAAAAGAACGAATGAAATTCTTACACCAAAATCTGCATCACAAAGCCGACTATAAAGCGTTCTGTGTGATATGAAAGGTGTAAAGCAAATTTGCAATCATACACGGCCGCCCCAATTAATGAAAAGCACCTTTACCAAGCCTAGCAATTATAGACTTATATTATAGTATGCGCGTTTGTTTAGGATTGTCCCCATAGTTATTAGTATTATATTAGTTTAGCATGTTTTTAGGCCTCTGCTTAATAAAAAGGAGATATCTTAACCCTTCACCTTCGCAAGAAGTGCAATTTCCGGGCAACATTGTATACCTGCTCTCGACCCCACTAAGCTTTCTTTGTCTGAATAGTGAGACTTTTGTTGACAACTTGTCAAGTGATTATGACATGTGTTTTTGCTATTGTGACATGGGCTTGTCCATAAATTATTAATGTTCATCGGATACTTGTTAAGAAAAACAGTTAGGTTGTGTTTGGATTGTATTTTTCATGATTTTTTATGAAAAAATTACTGTAGCGATTTGATGTATGTGAGAAAAAAATGTAATAAAGAAATATGATCACGGAAAACGACGTAATTTTTCGACGGAAAACGGCAATCCAAACAAGGCCTTAATTTTTTGTAGACTGAAATTAATAAAAAAAAAAGTGTTTAAATGTAAATATGTGTATTTATATGCTAATTAAGTTTGAGTAAATATATTTTTGTATATGCATTCACATACTAAATTAAATATAATTTAATTATATTAACGATGCCCTTTTTTTTAAACTTTTTCTCTTTTAATAAATGAAAGGTCTCGAACCAAGTCTCTTATTTACAATTTTTCTATTTTATCGTTCAATCCGACCTTCCCTCGCTAACTAACGATGCGTGCTCGCTAGTAAAAATGTTATGTAACGTTATGTCAGCAAGCAAAGAATCCCATAACGTTATCAATTCGTATTATGGACCGTACATTTGTTTCCTATTGATCTCGAGTTTGATTTCTTTTGGTGCTGCTAGACAACTCAACATCCTGGAGAGTTTCTGAAATCCCCGTCCAGTCCAGGTACAAGTTGATGAGATTTGTAGACAGAAATGTACAATTAACTTCAGCGTGTACTCAAAGTTGATGGCGTCATGCGATTATTAAAATTAAGATGCACGTAGGGCTGTCAACGGGTCGGGTCCGGGCCGGAATTCATTATTCCGGACCCGGACCCGAATTGCTATTCCTGATCCAGACCCGACCCGTTTATCCGACGGGTCTTTTATTTCATGTTCCGGATCCGGATCCGGCGGGTCCCGGATCCAGGTCGGGTCTACCCGAACAAATTTAGCAAACTTTATAATTTCTAATAAAAATGAGAAAAAAATATATTTGTAAACTAATTTCTAACTAATGCAAAGAAAAAACCAAATAAGAAAAGAAATTAAATTGACTTTACTCAAATACATCACCCTAATCAAATTGTATTGATAAATATATATTTTTTAAATTATTAATTCATTTATATCCGGATCCGGGTCTAATACGGGGCGGAATACTATATTCCGTATCCGACCCGTTTTTGTTTGACAAAACGGATCCAGATCCGGATCCGGAAAACGGAATTAAATCCCTACCCATACCCGCAATAATTTCACGAATTCGGTCCGGATCCGGATTTAGACCCGACCCGTTGACAGGCCTAGATGCACGGGCTCGAATGATTCATTCATGCACGAAAGGAATATCTCCAACTCAGGATAATTATGAAGCCAACCAAGAACTCAACCAAATCTTAGGACCTGTTCTAACAAAGTTACAACTAGGTACACTCTAAACCCCGTTCTGCTTTCGTTTAATTATTTATTTCTCTTTTTCACTATGATGATTTATGTAGAATGACGAAAGAAAGAGAAAAACAACATCATGAATCTAATTTATTCACACTTTATTATTAAAGAAAAATCATCCTATAACATCCAGTAAACGAATCTAATTAAGTCAAATATTTTAATATTTAAATTTATTTAATTATTCTAATAATTTTAAAATTTTATTTTTATGTAACTTATTTATTTCTCGAATCAAATTTGGGTGAATTTTAATTATTTCAATTTAATTTAACTAATTGATGAACCAAACTCGAACTGGGCCGGATCAAACCAAACTCCAATTTAAATATCAACTAGTTTAATTCATCCTTCTACTCCAAACTTCTATCGTATCAAAGTCTTTTGGTAGCTTTGCTTAAGTTATGGATAGGAAAACAAAAATAACAGGAGTGTCTTGAAGTCGAAGTACCAACAAACAGGCGTCGGATTCGGAACGGCATCGGCGGTTGTCGCCGGTTTATCATCGTCGTAACTCCCGTTATTAAGACCAGATCTTTTCTAGAATCAATCCAAACAATCCTCAGCAGGCGGATTTCACCCGCAAGTCCACTAACAAAACCTTCCAATCAACGAAAACTCGCCCGCTGCTTCAAATAGTAGTATTATACTCCCTCTTTCCAATCCAGCCCCAACTCGCCTTAACCTTCGCCCTCACACTTCAACCATTATTACAACCCCTACCCCTATCCATTCCCTCTCCGTTTGTCCCGTAATTTTCTCCAAATATAAGGGCCTATATTTTCCGAATCTTTCAACTAAATCCTCCATTTTCCCTTTTTCTCCTCTTCACTCCACCAGCTCAAATTTTCCACTCCACTTTAGTCCTCAACAGTCGAATGCCGATGCCGGAGGCCGAAGGGCATGGTAAAAACAAACCGAGAGCAACTCGTCCTCCGGTTAGGGAACCGGTTCGACCACAACGAGTCCCCTTACGTTTTCTTCTCCGAGTCTCATCCGTCGCGTGCGGAATTCAGTTCGGTTGGGCGCTACAGTTATCGTTACTGACTCCCTACGTACAAGAACTCGGGATTCCTCACGCCTGGGCGAGTATAATATGGTTATGCGGACCGATTTCCGGTTTTTTCGTTCAACCGCTGGTTGGTCACATGAGCGATCGGTGCAAAAGTCGGCTCGGCCGTCGAAGGCCTTTTATTATTGCCGGCGCGGCATCGATCGTCGTTGCCGTTCTCGTCATCGGTTTCTCGGCTGATATCGGCTGGCTTTTCGGCGACCGCGGGGAAATCAAGCTACGCGCTATTGTGGCTTTCGTCATAGGGTTTTGGCTCCTCGATGTTGCGAATAACATGACGCAAGGTCCTTGTAGAGCTCTCCTCGCTGATCTAACTGGTACGTACTCCATACGCATGTATACGTACTTTATACGCGAGGCATACGTATAGTATGCGTGAATTTAAGTTTAATTTAATTTGCATGCAAGATGGGAACGCTGAGCTCTGTAAGTTAGTGATGGTACAAAAATTATGCAAAATTTTACTGAATTATATCCTCAACCTCCAAAAAAACATTTTAAAATATTTTTGCTGAATATATTTGGATTTCTCTTTTACGTGCCGGCCGTCTGCTCTGCTGAGCTGAATATTTTCTCGAAATGCTCGCAATTATACTTGTGTTTATTTATTTATTTTTGTGTCGTATTTTCTTGGGAAACGTGACGATATGTTTTACTTTTTTAATGTTTTGGACATGTGCGGCGTAAACTTTTGGTGAGTGAAAGGGGAAGTTTTAATCATGGAAGTCGCTTGGAGTTATTATGGAGCCATTGGGGTCGAGGCTACGAGGAATAATGATGTTCTAGGCGTTTTAATTGAGTATGACATTGACTCTAATGCCCTCAGAGCTGGAATTGTGGAACTGGTGGATCCCTCGGTGCATTTCTTCCTTTGGGAAATACTGGGCTCCAAGAAGAAAAGAAGTGACTGAAAGAAGAAGCAAAGAAAAAAGTGGTGCTTGATTTTCCTTCGTCTTTTTGCACATAAGCAATGGGCCCCGGCTTAGGGATGATTTTTTAGTTTTAGTAAGATCATTCAGATAAAGTAAGAAATGATTAAAATATTTACAATGCCCTCCAATTTTAACTGTGGTAATTACGAGCGCAAATAACTTTTTCTTTGCATAACGTTGTGTTGCTTAGGGATTAATGCATTTGCCGGTGATTTAACTGTTTGGGCTACTATATGTGGAATCCCATTCACTTAGAAGGGAATTGGTTAGTATATTAAATTTACAAGTGCTCCTCGTAGCATGACTGACATTGCACTTGAGTTGAAATGACTGCAGAGACCTATACGAAGATGTTGACGCTCTAAAGTTACTTTAGTCATCAAGTCATAGACTTTTGATTCTGGAATGTGGTTAGTGACACATTATGTGGAACTATATAACTCTTTTAATGCCTCAATTCTTGGAGCGAATGATTGATGGGGCTATGCATGATTCCTACATCTTTTTACACGGTATTGCATTGTGAAAGTGCATAATGTTGAGTAATAAGTCATGCTGGAATTCCACATAAGGTACTTGCGAATTTAAGGTGAAATGCTTGTTGGAAAAGTGTGGTTCTTTAGCTGATAACAGATGGTATAAGTGGGAAGTATATGGTTGAAGATATGTGGCAGCAGATGTAGATTTATTTATCAGATATAATTAACTTAGAGCATATTAGTGTAGCATGGCTTCATAGAGTTATGTCGTCAATTATCTGATACGTTTCTATCCTCATAGAAGGAGAAAAACAAACTCACGCTATCAGTTCCAGCAAGTTCATGGTCTGTGCTTTTTTTATTTCAATCTTCTCCCCCAGGGAAAGAGGTGATAACTTGCACCCACAGCCAATCAGAAATTAACGCTTGCCATTTTACTGTTTCATATTAGAAAAGGATCACCGGAGGACTCGAGTAGCAAATGCATATTTTTCACTATGGATGGCTGTTGGAAATATCCTTGGCTATGCCACTGGAGCTTACAGTGGTTGGTTCAAACTTTTACCCTTTACGCTCAGTTCTGCGTGCAACGTCAACTGTGCAAATCTTAAGGCCGCCTTCCTTATTGACATTATCTTTATAGCAATTACGACATATATAAGCATATCAGGAGCCCAGGAGAAGCCGCTGGATTCCCTCCATGGTTCACCTGCTTCTGTAGAAGGAAGTTCTGAACAGTCAAGCCATGAACAAGAAGCTTTCCTTTGGGAAATGTTTGGAACTTTTAAATATTTCACTGGGGTTATATGGATTATCTTGCTTGCTATTGCTTTGAATTGGATTGGATGGTTTCCTTTTCTTCTCTTTGATACTGATTGGATGGGGCGAGAAATTTATGGTGGGGAGCCAAATGTTGGCCAGAATTACAGTGTTGGAGTCAGAATGGGTGCTTTTGGTCTAATGTTGAATTCAGTGTTCCTTGGAGTAACTTCAGTGCTCATGGAGAAGCTCTGCCGGAAATGGGGGGCTGGTTTTACATGGGGAGTTTCAAACATCATCATGTCTCTTTGTTTTGTTGCAATGCTTATAATTGCTGCAGTCAGAACTCATATGGACATTGGTGACCATCTTCCTCCAGATGGTGTTGTGATTGCTGCACTGGTAGTATTTTCCATTCTTGGGATTCCCCTCGCGGTATGTATCTTTACTTTTTGTACCAAGTCTTACCCAGAGATTAAGTTTGAGGCTTTGTAATTTATTTTGCTGAGCTCTTTCAGGATTGCCTATATTGTTGAACAGATTAGCGAATTGGCTATTTAAAAGGACCTAGGAATTAATTATTCATCCTGATATTCCTTTGGAAGTACTTAGATATCCAAGTTTGGAGCATTTCGTGAAAGAACCCAACCTTGTTACTTGCTTTGCAGATAACCTACAGTGTTCCCTATGCCTTGATATCCTCACGGATTGATGCTTTAGGGCTTGGCCAGGGTATGTGTTTTTAAACATTTTGACCTTATACTGATGGAAAGGCATGAATCTTTGAGCCATGCATTTCAACCATGCAGGATTGTCAATGGGTGTTCTCAATTTGGCAATTGTGGTCCCACAGGTATAGATCTGGTTCTCTCAAGAGTTATTCCATTTGTTGGTTCACTGGTTTTGGTTCATTTTACTGCCATCTAGGTTGTCTAAGCTAGCATTGACTCGCTCTTGGAAGAGACTGGTTACATTCATCTGGCAGGTTAAACCTAAACAGAGTTTTCCAAAAATTGATTTTGAAACCAGTTTTCACTAATGAAATAACATAGTTGACAATTAAATTACCAGTTTGAAACATCCACTTCAATTTGATCTGTCAACCTTTGGTGTAAAAAAAAAAAAAAAGTATGAAGACCAAGCAAGACTAGGAGAAAGAACATTTCAGAATACAATTTTCTACATCACATGGCATCTTTGTTTTGCCAGCTTTACCTTTTCCTCTGTCATTTTTTTGAGGATGGAATTTAAGCTGGAAATGAACATATTAACATGCCCGTCTTTGTAGGATGGTATGCATGCATATTTTCTACTTAACTCAGTGATTTACATAAAACCCATTTGATCTATTTACAGACAGGCCTGAATTAGGACTTCATTTCATGATATTGAAGTAGCAACCGTTCTATCGTTCTGTCATGTTTATTGCTTTTCTTCTTTTAGATTTTGTAAACACAATATCCAAGTTTTGGCAGATACCATCTGAATTGAGGGCAGAATTATGTGACGTGTAGTATCCCGTCCCCACATCTCCTATCCTCTTATCCACCACACTTTTTTGCACCATATTCCTTCCTTTTTCTTCTTTCTTGTCTGTTTTCCTCTCTTATTTTCCCTTTTTTTTTTTTTGTTGTGGGGGGGGGGGAGAGGTGGGGAGAGAGATGTGTTATACAACTAATCCTAAAAATGGCATGTTGTTGATGACATGTCTTTGGATTTTGACAATAGATTTTGGTCTCTCTTGGAAGCGGACCTTGGGATGAGCTATTTGGTGGTGGCAACTCACCAGCCTTTGCAGTTGCAGCTGTTTCAGCATTTGCTAGTGGACTCATAGCCATTCTGGCAATTCCTCGAACAAGGGTGGAAAAATCAAGAATCCTCCCCTGAGGTATGATAGGTAAACACGAATTTAAGAAGATTTCCATGTACTTCAGTAAATAAACAAAATTTACTGGATTTTGGTGACATACAAGTTTCCATCCTGAACGCTTTTTTGGGACTAATGTTAAAATAATCATGAGTGTATTTACTGCCTTCACTTTTTCTTCTCCTTTTGTATTTTCCTTGCACTCATGAACTGCCAACTTGTGAATACTATCAGAACACCCAATATGACGATATATTGTGGTTAGAATATATTTTAGTTTTCTTAGAGGGCGTTAAATAAATATTTTTTCTTCAATTCAAAGACGATACCGTCTTTCCTCTGATTTTGTATTTCTTTCTTAGGCTATTTACTTGAAGTAATTTTGCTGCTGCCCACCATTGGATTGGCGTCTTATGGGAGCCAAGGATATGGTGCAGGTGAATCCCAATGCTGGCAGGAACTTAAATCATTGTGGCATGTGGAATTTTGGCTATTCCACCATCAAAGGATTAATATCCAGGCTCCACAATGAGGTATTTTGTTGTATCGAATTTTTTGGCACAATGTGTTAGCAACAGAGTTCTATAACTCAAGATTTTGTCAATAGCTTTGGATGATATTTATTTCAACATATTCAATTTATTTCTACTTTCTGTATGTGGAAACAAAATCGAGTCTGTAATTAAGATGTAAAATTTCTTTTATGCTTGTTATACTATTGATATCAAAAGAATCCTATCATACATCAATATCGCTAATCTCGCTGGACTCTGCTGTAGCTGGACAATAACAACTAGGGGGTAAAAATCCTCGTGCTTGTTACATATTACATATTTATGTTTTTAATTGTGATCTTTCCTTTCTCATTTGGATTGCTATATTCTCGCCTTGCTCCAAGCTGAGGTACTCTATAGTCAGGTTTCTTTGAGCGCACTTCTTGATTCTGCTTTCAGCAGATTTTAGCTGAGGATAATAACAAGCATGATTATAGAAAAAGAATGCCATTGCTTGTTTTGTGTGTTAACATCTCCAAGTATAGACATTACGCAGGGTAAAACTGTATGTTGCAAGTAAATTCTATTATATGGAAATCCATGGTTAGCTTTTTTTTTGGAGCAAAGGAAGACATTCACTTCCTAGTTTGTAGTGAGCTTCTGGGTCTATTGTTTCAAAAGTTTCCATTGGGTGGATTTCCTGAAGCAATTAGGGCTTGATATGCAAGTTAGATCAAGGTTATATTGAAAACATTTGGGCTATGGAAATTAGATCGAGGTTTGAAACGTTTGGGCTGTTGGTGAACGTAAAATTTGCCAAGCGCTGAGGAGTAGTATGGTACTATGCACCCCAACTGCTCATTTTCCTTGTCAGTTGACCAGGGACTGAAGCGCTGATGAAATGTAAACAAGTTTCTTGTGGATTGAAGACCTAATGAAAAGGAGTGGACTCCTGTGGAGCTTCTTTCTCTTGGACATTGGTGGATTTGACACTCAAATGAGCATTCCTTCCTCTGACATGAATGTTATCATCTCAGGACTGCTGCAATTTGCTCGATTTCTCTAGCAGTCTTGAGTACTCTAGGAATAAGTTACTTTTGCTGTTAGTCTCTTCATGCAGGAAATAGCAAATTCAACTAAGATCAACATTTGAGATTGTTGTAGCATCTAAAACTAAGAAGATTTTTATTAAGATTCAAGGGAGGTGGTTTTGGTGGCGTTCATGTGGTTAAACGAAAAGAAGCTTCGTCAGTAGTTCCAGGTTATGCAATTACTATCTTTTGGTTTATAGTTTCTAAGCTACACTTCATGGGGATATATTTACTAAAGCAAAATCTTTTGTATGCAATGTTTATTTATTAGAGGAATTTCGACTGCTTACAAGTGATGCGGTTTTGATAATGTGCTGGAATCTATGAATCTGAACCTTTGGTGTGCAAAATTGCTAAATGTTTCCTGTAAGGTATATGATTGGTGGCTAACAGTTCATGGAATGATGCCTTGATTGTGACTTCAACGTAGATGTCTTGGTACATTGTATTCTTTTCGTACATTTTCTGAAACTTGTAATCCATAAGGTTTGGTTGATTTCTGTGAAGGATTCCCTCTTCCGTTATTCTCTCTTTTCCTTCCTTGCATCTGAACCTTGGAATAAATTCCTATTATGTATTTTGCACTAGTGAGCATCAATCGAAGGAAGGTCTGCCTTCTGCAGACTGGGTAGAGCTTCTTGTTAGTGCACCAGAAACATCTGTAAAGTCTCTCCTAAAATGAGATAATAAGCACACGATAAATGTCATTTAGGAGTTGCTTTAAATTGAAACACATAGTGAGAGTCAAGTTTGTCTGGAATCAACTTTGGAATGACAAGATATTTTTCGTAAGAATAATGTATCTGTTCTCCTCATCAAGTTTCCTGGATGGCCCTTTTGCAGATACAGTGTAAATTAAAGTTAATGGACTAAACAACTTGATGGCGCAGAGAAAGGAGAGAATAATAGCCCCCCCCCCCCCCAAAAAAACTCCCTATTTGCTAGGAAGAAACCGGTATCGAGGAATCTGTTCTTGTTAGTTGTTACAGAATAATTATTCTCCTCCTCCTCTTCAGTGACTTTCACTGAAACAGGGAAATAACTTGAACGATGAGGAAATGCTTTTGCTGTTTTAGTGAGTTGCTTTACGGTTTAAGCCTTGGCAGTACAACAATGTGGTTGAGCCCTGTTTCTGATCCTGCATATAAGAATAACTAAAAAAAAAACCTCAGGTATCAATTATCACATTGGGCCGTGCACGTGAATCAGATCCATTCCATTTCTTGATCCTAGAACTTTGTCAATTTTTCCCTAGCTATGGTGTCATGGAATCAAACTCCATGGTGAACCCCACTTCCCCAGTTAGGGTGGCAAAATCTCAAATTGGTTTTGTTATAACTACATTGCTAAATATGCAAACGAACGGGACAGAAAAAATGAAACAGAAGAAGAATGCAACAAACAATTTTTGAAGACTGGACAATTACCTCCAAAGGTTCTGCTGCACCACGCAGGGTAAACAGGAAAGAGCACTCTCTTATCTTCTCTCTCACAGCTGCAAAAATTATATTATTGGAGCTGGAGACACATGTAGTCTGACAGCGCGATATATGTTTGATTCAAAGGAAATTAATAATATTTCTTGCAGAAAGGAACAAAGAAAGGGGAGGCTGATTCTTGAAGTTGCTCAGACTCTCAGACTGTGACTGTGAACCTCTCCTCTGTGTGTGTGTGTGTGAAAAATACAGTGACAGAAAATCAGTGCTGTTCTTGGTTTCAGAGAGAGGGAGGAGATGATGGCGGAGGCCTCCTATCTACGGCTTACAGACAGTCTCCAGTGACACGAGCGGAGGCCCCCACTTTGAGACACTATCTTCCGTGTTGTGAGAAATGGGATACAAATTAAATGGCTGCAATTCTTGCACGTACTTATCTTTCAAAATGTGTTTCCTTTCTTCCATCTGCCGGTTCCCAATACAGCCATGAACTGTCAACCCCATTAACCATTGTGGTCCCTCCCTCCCTTTGCATGATAGATAGATAGTAGACGGATGGATAAAATACCAACCTCCACCACCACCACCCCCCACCCTCCCTCTTCACCCCATGTATGCAAGAAGTGCATGAGGATAAACTTTTATATTGCCATATTAAAAAGGTTAAAAGATCCACAGGACTTGCACTTTTGGCCCCTTCAACTTCCCTCGTCCTGTTACTGTTGGTGGTACGTCTTTGTTTGTAGCCAAGGGACCAGCCAGCATTGTAGAGTGGACACAGGACCCCCCCCCCCCCTCTTCTGTTTTTTGGAGGAGATTTGAACTGCTCTTCATATATATATATATATATATGTCTTTGATTATCTCAATCTCAATCATGAAGAGCAACTCTACAGCACAGTTATTATTAGACGTTTCAAGGTCTCATTATCGAGTGCAAACTGGGGTTGAAACCAACAGGGCACCAACCCCATTCGTCACTAACCTAGTTGCATTAAAGATAGAGCAAAAGATCTCCCACAAATGAAGGTCCCCTTTTATCATTAGGACGACTCGAAGCAAGCATTGCCAGCCCACATCAAAAAGGCCCACCAAAAACCGACATTTTATATCTTGATTAGACTTAATATGGTTGATGGCTTAAGATCTTTGGAGGAAGCCAAAACACGGCCAGCCGCTTCTTGGCAGGAAACAATGATAACTCCTATTCTTACTACAAGTCTCTCTACTCAATATGTGTCGCCCCATTCATTGGTTGGTTCACTATTACACAACATAGGGAGCCAAAACCAAATGGGGCCTCAAAACACAGAAATTACATAATACTTGTAGCTCTCAAAATGGGCAAGTAGCCAGGGGGCGTTTGGCTGTTGAAAGCGGTTGAAGACAACAGAAGTCATGCTTGACTATGGAGCATCACATGGGCTGTGAAAGAAGCTACATGCATGGTTGCCTTAGAACATGCCAGCATTTTAATGGCCACACTTCGCTGCCCTGTCAAATTATATGCCAATATGCTGCGTCATTTCAACACAACTACAAGGGAATTGGATTGCTCGTCAATCCATTCAATCCACTTGGCAATCCGAAGATAACCTCTTTTTTTTTTTAAAAAAAAAAAAAATATTCCTGTGATGCTTTCTTCACTTTGAGTTGAGACTTCTTGAGAGTAGAAGAGATGGCGTAGTGACCAAAACCTAAAAAAGAGAAGGTTTAAAAGATTATCCTCCAAAAGTTAACCAAACTACAACTAACTAAAAAAAACCCTCCTTGACATATGCCACACAACACAAGAGCACTTCATGATGGCAAATAAAACCTAGCTTCTTGGAGACAGGCACAGGTTGATGCTTATGGTGGACGGTTTAAAACAAATGCATCCACCACCTATATCATTTATTAAATAATAACTATAAAGAGAAACCATCTCAATTAAAGTATTCAGTTCACCACTAATGACTATTTACTAGATAAGATCAAAGAGTTTTATTAATCTAACGTATGGCTGTGTTATACTTGTGCCAGGGCCCTATTCTCCATCTGTTAAAAACAACAATAACACTTGAAAACGAAGTCCGCAGTCCATCATTTGACATGTGTCCCGATTGAGAGAAGATAAAACGAAGAAAGTAATTACTACAAGTCTTCGAGATAAAAAGAGGGGGGCGGGGGAATAGTAAGGAGTTGTAAGAGGGAGCGGTTGAAAAGATAGGTCGGTCCCTATCCCTTCTCTTCAAAAGCTCTATGGTGGTCTTTATGGCAAATGGTTGGGGTAGGCCCGGTTATATAGTCGAAATTTTGTCACACCACCCTGCTACTAATTCAAGAATTGAAGATTTTACAACATTGAAACCATATTATAACTTATTATATGACCAGGTCTATCTAAGTTTTTGCCGGCCTTTATTAGCAGTCGTGATACACAGCATTCCTTTCGTTCATACACATTTATGAGACTCTGTAATCTGCATATTGACACGTTTTGGGGAGCAACGAGGGTAGGCCCCAATTTCTACATGTATATATACTCAGCTAATATCCCTCATCACTTGCACTCAAAACCTCTACACACGACCGAGAAAAAAAAAAAAAAACCACACCAAAATCCCAAACGAACAGGATTTTCCTTATTTACTTTGAAAGCCATAGAATAATCATTAACATCTCTCCAAGACTTCAACCAAGGAGAGCCTTCAAGCTTATTCTCTCAGCTAGCACACATATTTCTACTACCATCCTTATCACTGCTAGCTATGTGCAATCCAAAGCCCTCTTCCCCATCCTCATTTGTCTGCAACACTAAGAAAAATCATTTCACAAAACCCCAAAAACACATGGATATTTGCACTACTCATGATGATTATGATTATGATGATGATGATCAACTTCATAGATGGCCAACCCCTACTGAGGTAATAACCTAATAACCACTGTAAAATCAACTATTAAATCATAAAAATTGCTCTTTTCTAAATGATGAAGGATATGTATCAAAAATTCACATGACAAACTAACCTGGCTTATTTCTTGCATTCTTACTTTCGTTTTTAGGCCCTGCAAGAGATCAAAGCCATAGGGAAGATATCAGGACCTACTGCCCTGACAGGGCTACTACTATATTCAAGGGCCATGATTTCCATGCTATTTCTTGGCTATCTTGGAGAGCTTGAACTGGCAGGAGGATCTCTTGCTATAGGCTTTGCAAACATCACTGGTTACTCTGTCATTTCAGGCTTAGCCATGGGCATGGAACCTATTTGTGGACAAGCCTACGGCGCCAGACAAATGAAACTTCTAGGCATAACTCTGCAAAGAACTGTCCTCCTCCTCCTCTCCACCTCCATTCCCATCTCCTTGACGTGGCTCAACATGAAAAGAATCCTTTTATGGTGCGGCCAAGATGAAGAAATCTCATCAATGTCACATACTTTCCTAGTCTACGCAATCCCTGACCTCTTCTTCCTTTCACTGCTCCACCCTCTTCGTGTCTATTTAAGGACTCAAAGCATCACATTGCCCTTAACTTATTGCTCAGCAATCTCAGTTCTCCTTCATGTTCCACTCAATTTTCTTCTAGTCAGGTACTTTAACATGGGAATCACCGGCGTTGCATTGGCAATGGTTTGGACTAACCTAAACCTTTTTCTTCTGCTCTGCTCCTTCCTCTATTTCTCTGGGGTGTATAAAGATTCTTGGGTGGCTCCCAGCATGGATTGTTTACGCGGCTGGTCATCTTTGCTAGCGCTAGCTGTGCCAACTTGTGTATCTGTTTGCCTTGAGTGGTGGTGGTATGAGTTCATGATAATGCTTTGTGGACTCCTACTCAACCCGAAAGCAACAGTTGCTTCTATGGGAATCCTCATCCAAACAACCTCATTGGTCTATGTTTTTCCGTCTGCTCTGAGCCTGGGAGTCTCCACCAGAGTTGGAAATGAACTCGGAGCCAACCGGCCAGCCAGAGCCCGCATTTCCATGATAGTTTCCCTAATTTGCGCGGTCGCATTAGGCCTTGCGGCAATGCTCTTCACTATCTTGATGAGGCACCAATGGGGCCGGTTTTTCACCAGCGATGCTGAGATTCTTGAACTAACATCAGTAGCATTGCCCATAGTTGGGCTTTGTGAGCTTGGAAATTGTCCCCAAACAACCGGCTGCGGGGTGCTGAGAGGAAGTGCTAGGCCTACAACCGGAGCAAATATCAATTTGGGATCATTTTATCTGGTCGGAATGCCGGTGGCAATACTGATGGGTTTCGTGTTAAAAATGGGGTTTGCTGGGCTGTGGCTGGGATTGCTTGCAGCCCAGGCCTCATGTGCACTTCTTATGCTCTATGTATTATGCAGAACGGATTGGATAGTTCAAGTTGAAAGAGCAAAAGAGCTAACAAAATCATCATCATCTTCTTCTTCTACTACTACTACTACCACAAAAACAACTACCTCAGCAGGTGCTGGTGGTGGTGTTATATTGCCGGTGTCATCGCCGCCTTCCCAGTCCACCACCAAGCATGATGGAGCTGGCAAGACAGTTAATCTTGAACAGATATTGTGCACTAATGATGAGTTGGTGAAGTCAGCTTCACTTGAAACTGACCCTCTCATATCTAACCACATTGTGCATTAATCAGAGTTATAACCCTCAAGATTTTTTCTTTTTTGGTTTTTTGTTTTTTCCAAGTCCCCCTTGAGGGGTTGATGTGAAAATTGGTTATTTGATTTTTACTTATGACTACTTATTTACTCTGTCTCTCATTGTATCCCATAGAGTCTGGAGAAGACAGTTTAATTAATTTGGTTCCTTCCTACTATTATAAAATTAGAACTATTACCCATAATTTTTGGAAAATTTTCCAATCTGTCCAGCAGGGCTTTTCATTTTCTTGTTAGTAATCAACTAAAACAACAGTTAATGTCGAATACTGCAGAAAGGGCTCTCTCTCTCTCTCTCTCTTTTTTTTTTATAATCTGGTGGTGGAAGGGAAATGAGATTGGTGCTGTTTCGGGACTTGGGGAATGTTAAGCTGTCGGTTGTTTTAAGAGACGTGAGAGAGCGGATCCGCCTGACTTTGTTGTTGTTCCATTCCATAAAAGGGCACAACATTGACTGCCTAAAAAGGCAAATTGGCATAATCCTCATCAACAACTCAGCGTAATCCTGCTAACTTTTCCTTGCTATATGTTTATTTTGCTTTTGGTTTGCGATTTTCTATTCGTTCTTGTCCTCCTAAAACCCTCTACTTTCCTGCACAAAGTTGCTTCAAAAGACATTGCCAATCTTAACAAAGTATGAACTTTTCTTCCGCCTTTCCTCCTTCGGTTTCCAAAAGTGATTGAGCTAAAAGCTAAACTTTCAAGAACGGAGTTTATTTCTTTACAATTAGTTTATTGACGTGCAATGAAACTTTTAAGTGTACGTCTTAAAATAGTTCTCAAACTAGACGTGTTTCTAAAACACCCTCTAATCAACATTGTGCTCTTGATAGTATTAGCTAGTAATAAAGAAAAGAAATTTGGAATGTAAATCATGGCCGTTTCTCATGCATTTCAATTTGTTATGGCATCTATATAACAAAATAAAAAAAAACTAATTAATGAAGAACCAAACAAGCTTGGTAGCCAAGCTTTCTTAGTTACAATATCTACTAAATGCATTAGAAACTTCATCATAAAGTTAGTTAGGCATATCAGAATCCATAGTCATGTTGAATTGATTAAAAGTAGTATGGTTATTGTGCTTGGTTTGGATACTATTTTGGGAAGTATGTGCGATACAAGTGATGCAGAATCTTTCCATGTCACAATTGCCTAAAAAGAAGATAAACACGTTTTCACGATTATTAGGGTTAATTCCAACTTTGCACTCTCGAATTTTCGCTTTGGCCTTTAAATTTTGAAACGGGACACTTTAGCTTTAAAAAATAGAAAATCTATCGTATTTTGGTCCATAATATATAGGGATAATTTTAGAAACCTCCCTTGAGGTTTCTGACAATTTCACTGAGTTTCCCTATGGTTTGATAAATTATACTTACCTTTCTTGATTTGATAGTTTTAGTAACAAAACCTTAAAATAATATTGACTTGATCAATTTTTTAAATGAATACCCAAAAATACCCTTGTCTAATGGGTTTTAATTTATTTTCCTATATAATTATAAGATTATTTAGTATAATTATAAGGAAAAGGTGCCAAATTTTTCATGTCCA
Organism: Coffea eugenioides; assembly: GCF_003713205.1. Lineage (NCBI taxonomy): Eukaryota > Viridiplantae > Streptophyta > Magnoliopsida > Gentianales > Rubiaceae > Coffea > Coffea eugenioides. The sequence goes on from NC_040044.1 coordinate 7,730,605, forward strand.
TATCTACTATAAACAACTATAATAATAATTTTATTACTGTGATATGATACTTTTGATGGTATTTTATTATGGATTTAGATTTAGAAGATAGAAAAGAAAATGTTCAAATAATTCATTTAGAATTTATGAATTTTTGGAGTAGTGGGATTATCATAATTTAGTAGTGCTTTTGGGCCATTTCTTTTTGATTTATTGTTAATTTTAATACCAAAAAAGTAGAAAACAAGAATCAATAAAAACATTGGATAACATATAAAATTAAGTCATTAAAAAAATCACTAGTTCGACATTTGGTTATAATAGAAACAAGAGGCAATAGTAGTAGTTTTATAGTTTTATTGGTGAAAAATTAAAAAAAAAAAAGAATCAAAAGGAAAAAGAATGAAAACATAATTTAAAATTCATTCTAAGTATAAGCATACCAAATAAGGGAATTTCATTAAAATATTTAAGAGTAAAATTATCATTTTTAATGATAAGGGAGGTATGTGTAATTTTTTAAATCTCAGGAGAACTCAGCGAAATTGTCAGAAACCTCAGGGGAGGTTTCTGAAATTATCCCTAAAGTATAAAATCTATCCCACTTTAGTCACTAAAATATAAAATTTTTCATGCTTAAATATAAATCTATCATAGTACCAATAACAATTTTACTTAAGTAAGGCAAAATGTAAAATCTATCACGCCTAAGAAGTGTGTTTTTTTTTTCTTTTTTACAAAAATGAAGCTAATTTGGAAAGTATCTAAATGTAGAGGACATTACATGTTAATATACATACATGATAACTTATATATAAATTTGCTGCATCAATTAACAATTACTTGTTGAAAACCTACAAAACATTCTTGTTTAATTGACTTGTCAATTAGAGTTAAAGTTAGAAATTTCTCGAAAGTGTTGGTGCGGTATGTTGATGTTATGACGTTATGAATAATCGTATGTGGAGAAAATTCTGTGTTACAGTAATCACGATAGACATGGCTTGTATAAGAACTATAACAGGAAGTCAATAATTACACCAATTAGGTCATGTTAGGGTTAAGGGCTTGAAGATATCTCCCAATTTTAAGGCCTTATCTCTATCATCTATTACCTAAGCAGTAAATCTTACATACACTGTAATGATTAAATACACGACACATATGTAAAATTAGATTTTAAATTCAAATTCGAATTATGTGTCATGCATCGAATAGTGAAAGTATATACACTGCTAGTGTATTAAAAATTAATTCTTAACTAAATATCCCCCCTCATCAGCAATATGATGATGGATTTTTTCCCTGTATATTCACTGAATCAACCATGCATCACGGAAGGAATCAGGGGAAACGAGAACAAACCCCCCACCCTTCCAAAAATATGTTTTAGAAAATTCAGTTTTTATCCCCTATAAAATTAGAAATTTTTAGAACACTCTTTATAAATTAGAGTTTTGTCCCCGGTAAAAATTTAAAAATAGCCTTAACATTCAACTAATCTACTATATATATACACATACTAACAATTATTACCCTCTCTTGCATTTATATACTTCTTCCCCTATTTAATCTTACCTATCTTCTCTTGTGTTTATTTTCTTTCACTGATTAATCTTACATTTTCAAAAATATAACACATGAAATATATATCTTAACGAATGCCCATAAATCATCTGAGATAGACCCTTAAAAATATTTTATGCTATACATGTAAGTTTAGGTATATCCAAATTCGTCACCCGAAGACAAATTTTTTGATTCCGTCTATTCACGTGTCCCGTTTGAAAATGTGGCCATGAGAAAGAGGTTGAGATGTATTTAGGTAGGTGTGATCCACATTATTTCCCACATTTCAATCCATTGGCTATAACGAAGAAGCTTCAGCCCAGTTTGCAGCGTTCCCCACTAACAAGTAAGTACATGGGCATATTTAGTGGTATGAAGATAATAATCAAAACACTTTTGGCTCTTAAAAGTAAAATGTTTCATTCTCCAAGAAATCGTATTGACAAGAAAATAAAGGACTCACTGCTGGAAAAAGCATATGCACTAAGAAATCCTACAAATGAAACCTTAACCTGAAAATGTTGTGTTAGACTGTTAGTGTGTGTGTGTATGTGTGTGTGCATGATGCATCCAAACAAAACATGCAATGATGATAATTGGCACAAGAGAAGTATCTGCTGAAGAGAGAGCGGTAGAAGAGGGTGTTTGGGTGGGGGATGAAGGGTGGTGGGGGTCCCTGCTTCTAACTCAAGAAACAAAATCAAGCTATTATTGCCTCTGTCTACTTCTCAGATGACAAAAATGGAGCAGTGCCACTGCATAGCAGTTCCCAGCAGCCCCCCACCCCACCATCTCTTGCTCCTCTTGTTCTTACAAATCCAACACAAAACCACCACCAAAAAACAATTTCATTGCTCTAAAAATCTCCATATCAGCCGTACGTCCATATGTAGTAGCATATCTTTCTCTGTATTATTGATTATTATACCAAATAAATATGTGCACTATATAATTTATTAATATATGCATGTAAGAAGAAGTGAAAAAAAGAAGAAGGAATTTGTTTTGGGATAAATATTTTACTTAGATGCTTTTGCATAGTGCAAACTATATGCAATTGATGCGTGTTTCCAAAATTAGGTAGCACTTACTGTGTAATTTCTTAAAGTCTTTGATATGTGAATCTTAACTTTTTTTAGTAATGGCTCCATCTCTTACATCTAGTTAAGTGCAAAAACTTAGGTAGGTCATCTTATATTTTGGTACATTTCTCTATCCATTTTTGTCTTCTTTTAACTTGGTGCTCCAAACCAACTTTTTATCACCACTTTTACTGTCTACATTTTTTTAACATTCTCTTCTGCACCGGCAACCCTATTAAAAGAGTATTTTGAATGGCCGGATATCAATTTTGCATACCCAAAAACGAAAAAGTAATACATATCTAAAGACTTTAAATAGATAGTGAGACTGAATCTGAACCATGCAAAAACCCTTTGTATTAAATATGACTGTTATTCCCACTAATTATTCTTTAAACTCAATTAATTGTTAGGGCTCCAATTGTATATTAATTAAGCACTTGTTGTAGCCTAATACATGTGTCCTTGGAGGACTTTACATTAATTACCAGCCAGAGTCGTGTAGAGCTCTATCATCACTTAGCTGGTGTCTACAAGTTTTATGGTTGCGTACAAATATGGCCTAAAATTGCTAACATGGCATGGCGCACAAGTTCTTGAATGTCCTGATTTCAAGAGATTTTAAGGTGTGGAATAGACACCTTATCCAATCAACTGTTTAACGTACTGTAGTTGGAAGAATATGGACGAATAGCAAAACAATGTGTTGAAAAAGATAACATGAGAAACAAGTCTTACTTGGAGGGAATTGATTCAAGATGGGCAGAGAAGACGATACAAGAGAAAGAGGGGGGGGGGAGAGAAGATATTCGCTAGTGGTAGGGAATGAGAATGTTGAAATGGAAAAGTGCCAGAAAACAACATCATTGCAGATAAAATTGAGGTCTATTCACTAGAGTTTTTTTTTTTTTTTTTTTCGCTTTCATTTTCTTGATTTCATTCATGGCAATGAGATGGCAAAATCACACTATAATAATTGTCTTTCAAATTTACCTGCTGTCTCCATTCCAGTTTATGTGGAGGATGTCCATCACAAGCAGATCGAGATGGATGGCAAAATCAAACTATAATAACTATCTTGGTCAAAATACTAGAAAGAATCCATGCAAGTTTTAATTCTGATCAAACACGTTTGTGTTATTTCTTTTCAGATTTGATTAAGATGCGACCTTCTATTTATTTTGCATTGGCTGTACCACATAACAAGCAGATTTTTTAAGATTAATATCTAACGTAATGATTGAGATGATAGCACGATCGAATAATGCGGTCAAAGATCCTTTAAACTTACAGAAAAACGGAACTTGAATTCCTACGTAGTAAAATGCGAATAGGCAAATCCTACGTAGTAAACTTGAATTCAATCTCTACAACTACTTCGACTAGAAAATTTTCGATTGCTAACTATCCAATCAATTCTCGACCTCAATCAACGGGAAGAAGAAAAAGAAGACGAGAAAAGAAGGAAAGAAAATTCAATTAATGAGGCTATTCTTCTTCTTGGTGCTAGGGGGGTCCAGGGACCGCATATAAAAAGTTGGGAAAATTGCAGAAACCTCCCCTGAAACTACTGACAGTTGCACTGAGCTCCCCTCTAAGTTCTGAAATGGCAGATAGCACCCCTCAACAGGAACATTAAGTTGCAAAATCAGTCCAGGCAGCTTCAATTCCCATTAAAAAATTAGCTGTACAAGTGAGATAAAAAATTTGTTCCAAATTTGCCCTGATGTTGGTTGACAAGTAGTATTAACAAGGGAGGGGCTTTTTCATTAAGCACAAGGAAGTTCAGGGGGTATAAATGCAACAACATGCTTCCAGATGATGACCTGCAACAACTTCATTTGCTGAGAAACCAACGGCTACTTAACGGCTAATTGATGTAACTAAGGCACTAGCTTATAAACGATGGTCAGTAGCAAAATGAATACCAGAATCTGGACTCATGTATGCAGCAGCAATTTTCCAGCTCAAAACACAGCTTGCTTGATACTCAGTTTGGCAGTTTCAAGTCATATTGCAGAAATCAGAAAATGGCTTCTTCCAGCCACAGGAGAACATCATGGAACTCTCCTACATCCTTCACAATACAAAACAAATATTGCTGGTGCAATAGAAAGGCAACATTGAAGATTTCTGAGTCTGAAAACAACCCCAACAAATTATACTTTTTTGGGTAAACAACAAAAAAGCCCCCTGTGGTTAGGCAATCATACATAAAAACCCCTTGTGGTTTCATATCATACCAGTCGATACCCCGTGGTTTGAATTAACCTGAAAAGTGGACGGAAATCGTCAAATATTCGGCGTGTGTCTTAAACGAACTGCAAAGGCGCGTGCATATGCGAAAAACAGATTTCCACCACAAACTTTCACCTGATATGCCTATTTTAGCCTTCACTCTTTAATAATAAGAGACCAGCTTCCGTTTCTTCTGAGTCTTCATTCAATCTGTTTCCAGATTATTCAGTAACTACTGTAGACACCAAATTTTTAGTGTATTTTTATTTACTGTTATTTTTATTTTTCATGCTAGTTTTTATTTACTTTTAGTCTTTTATTTTTGTTTTAAGTCATTTTAGCATAGAATTTATTTTTAAAAAAAAAAGGGGGAAACCCGCAAGCGGGTTTCAGGCTATTTAACAAATTACTTAAAAAAAAAAAAATTTTTTTACATGCATGAGTTGCATATGCCCATCGGAGGGCCCTAGGATGCCCAGCAAACCTCCCCTCTCATCCTCACCCTTCAGGTGAGGGTTTGAGAGTATGTGTTTGATATAAATAGAACAGAAACGCAGCTTTTAGTCATTTTACATAAGGGGGAAACCCGCAAGCGGGTTTCAGGCAGGCTATTTAACAAATTACTTAAAAAAAAAAAATTTAGTGTATTAGATAATTAGTTAAGCATCTAAAGTTAATTAGTTATTTATGTCAACAGATAATTAGTTAATTAATTAATTAGATTATTAGTTATTTAGTTATTTAGTTAAACTATGCATAAATAGTTAATTTAGTGTAAACTACAATTATCAAAATGACAAACGTTTTACTAGGTTTAAGTCATCACATTCTTTGGTAAAATTAAATTTTAGTGAGGGTATTTTAGTAAATTGACAATGAAGAATGTATTAAATTGTGTCAGTCTTTTTTTAGGGAGGTGATTGCTATTTTAAACTTCATAGGGGAGGTCAATGCTATTACCATAAAACTCAGGGGAGGTTTCTGCAATTATCCCTAAAAAGTTTCATGTCACTGCTAGTAGACCATGCAGTAGGACATGATGCAAGGTTGTGACGCTAACTTATATGCATGTTACGCCAGTACACATGCTTCAAGTATCAGGAGCAGAAGAATGATAACTCCAAACAGTGTGACCATCGTCCTACATTGGTACTGGCGTCCTTCAATTGGTATAGATAGATGAGGTACTTGTTTAAGCCTCTTCCAAAAAGACAAGCTTCTCATCACCTTCCAAATGACTGTGTGTTGGTTGCAGGGACAGCGTCCTTTTTTTTCCATGAAAGCTCTTTATTCTATAGAACAAGAAAGGATAGCTTTATCAATTAAATTGCAATCCAGCCAAAGGTGCTTCTGCTTCAGTTTCTTTTCTTGACTACTGTTTTCGGGTAAAAGATGTCCAGCCTGCATAGAATTTTGATGCAAACTTCATCAGCTTTGCCCAAATTATTTGCACACTTTACTACCATGGCCTATAAAAGTCAAAATTGCCTCAAATAATTTTGAGGTTTATAAAATTTTGGACCGCCAAAAAGGTAATAAATTCTACATCACCATCATATATATTCAAATAAGTTTTTTGTGGAAGTATAATTGCATTTTTGCTATTATCTCTAGGACCCTCTTCCTTCTCTCTTGTACTCATCATGGGGTTACCTAAGTAGGCCATCAAAGCAGACTTTTCTTCGGACATAACACAAAAATAATTTCTATTATTATTCTCTTTTTCTTTTTTTGACAAGGACTAGCATTTACTTCAGCAGAGATTAAGTTTAGTAATCATAAGTTGACAGGAGTAGAATACCAAATTCATTAGTTTCACAACTTTATACATTCCTTATCTTACTTTAAGCACGTACCCATATGCATACAGTAATTATAAAAATAAATGAATAATATAAAGATAAATACATCAAATTATATATTCAAACGAATATATTAATAGTAGGAGGAAGAATTAAGATAGACGATGAGATAATAGTATTGTAAATAAAGATTTTGAATTCAAAATCTTCTACTTATTAAAAAAAAAAAAAAAAAGTAGATACAATGTGATATTTGAGTGGGGTGGGGGGGAGGGGGACTGGGGAGAAAAAGAAAGGATGGAATATAATCTCCTGCAATTCAAATGGCAGTCGACATGGATATGTCCATCATCATTCAGCATCATCAGTGCCCAGCACATCATTATAACCTGGAATGGAATAATAAGAGGCCACGTGTCCTCCCTGCACAACAAATTCTATTCTAATTCCACTAGTGCCGGTCGATTACGTGACTCGCACAAACCATAAATTAAATTGCCTTCTTTCTTAACTTAGTAGTCCACCAATAGCATCATTTTATGTTTCCACATCCCAAAAAAAAATTTAAAAAAAAAAACAAAATTAAAGAATCAATTAATCAGAAAAAATAAAATAAAAATAGCCAACCCCTTTTGTTGGTGGGACTTGGGAGTGGTAGGGTTATGCACAAAATCCACAAAAGGGGAACACAAAGTATAGAAACAACAAAGGGAGGGGATGATTGTGCTTGATAGAGAACCTCTTTGAACAAGTTCCCTTGGAACTTTTATTAATCAAATTGTTTTGAGGAAGAGTTGCTTGAACCATACCTCATATTGCAACTGAGTATTTATGCTTATTTCTACATTGATGTGTTATCACAATCAAGGTCTCTTCTTGAAATGATGGGCAAAGTGCCACTCATATCATCCTTTTCCTGTTGCAGCCAATGGAGATAAAAGAAAAATAGCAAAGAATGCATGAAATTTTGAACGGTGGAAGAAAGCAGCTCCGAACCCACAATTTTTGTGATACTAAAATGTTTTTACTGTAACAGGTGTTGTGACCATCTTGCACCTAGGGAATGAAACTTGTCTCAAGATCAGATGATGCTTCATGCCCTCCCCCAATTGCCGAAAGCCTTGCTTTTTCATTGTAAGGCTAAAAAGCCTACAAGGTGTGGAATTTGGAGGCTCTCCTGGTCATGGACCCACATGGATCATTGCTTACTACCTAGCAAGTCCCCAAAAGCCCAATGCTAGAATTATTGGTCGAACCTATGGCATTTCATGGCTGAGGAGATACCTGCTGCCGATGTGTATCAGATTCATGCATCACCTATTTCTAGGGCTTAAGTTTCATGCATGTATGTAGTGGCTAGCACTAAGAAACGTAGAGTGGCTCTTTTTCCCTTTTTAGTCTTTAGGAGGGAAAAGGAGATTATTAGTTTCTAAACACACAGTGATAATAGGGTAAATTACTTATAATCCCCCTGTGATTGTTACATTATGTCAAATGATCTCTCTCTAAGGTTTCTGAATAGCTACATAACCCCCCTATGATTTTGTGTAAAGTGAAGAATGGACGTAATGCACAAACAATCAGTTAGAGCGTTCGTACCAAATGCGCGTATGTGATAAAATCTTATTCTCCATGTAACCACATTGTGGTATGTAAAAATATCCACTTTATCCCTCTGTAATTTTTGCATTTATCCATCCCTCTGCGCTTTTATACAAGCTGTCAATTGATTTATCATTTAAGTAAGGATACTATTGTTACGATGTTACATAAGTTTTTTTTTCGTTAAATTTTCACTTTACATAAAATCATTGGGGTGAAGTGGATATTTTAAAATGTTATGAGAGTAATGTCGCAATATTAAAAACCACAAGGAGATAATATGTAATTTACTGGTGATCATATAATAGAAGGTGGGATAACGAATGTAAATGTATGTAATAGAAATTGGGACAAAGGAACCGTGATGGAAATTGAGTGACAGATGTAACTGGTTTCGCCGATAATGGAAGAGTTCAACTCACAAATTCACAATCCCCAACACCTAAGAATAGAGCTAACATTAGATATACAAAATAGAGAAAACAACGTCTGCATAATACCATAACAATGCGGGAGTAATGGGGCTATTGGATTGTGATTGGTGGGATGACATCAAGAGATGGAGTGGTAATGGTCAATACAGTGATATTTGGTTAAGGGAGATTGTGATAATGGATACGGCTTTTACCATAGCAACAGATGCGTCTTGACCTGCTAGCATGCCATGCTAGTAGTCGATGAGTAGTGATCAGAAGAAGATAAGAATTATCCGATTCAAAATGAGATCAATCCTTGCAGCCCCATTCAAAGATACCAATCGTGTGGTACTACGATTAATGCTGTTACTCAATACTGTAGAAGTAGCATGAGTGCAGTACTGTTTTCCAGAGGAAGGAAGAAAAAGTGTTGCCCCTAAATCCTATCACATGGTGGGATGTGGACCATAATAGCCAGAGATACATGCAATGAGAGGGCGAAAGGGCACTCCACCCATGACTTTTCATCACCAAATGTGCATAATTATATGCATACTTGCAGAGCAGAGTAGTTGGACTCGGGCACCACCTCTAGTAACAATGGATTTCTTTTGTAGGGGGCAGCAGGCATTTGCTTTTGGGCTTGAGGAGTTTGACAAAATTACATTGCTATTCTTGTCTTCTTCTTCTTTTTTTTTTTTTTGGTTCTCCATTGCCATCTTTCTTTGTTCCTTTTTGTTTTTTTTTTTCAAGTAATGCCACCGTAGCAGAATCCATGCCATTGATTTTCAACCTCCCCGGCTGATGAGCTATATATTTGTGTTAAAGAAACTCATCGTTGTCTGTTCTTCTATCAATCAATGGGACGAGCCCCCCTCTTTGCATCAAATGCAGACACGTAAAAAGTGAGAAATCAATAATGAACCAAAATATAGCAGAAACTTCTGCGTCCCTATTTCTTTTTTCCAATAAACCAAACCGACCCATAATTGGTATGTCTTACGAAACTCGATTTGGCCCACATTTCCAGTTGCCAACAATGCGTACTTATTTTAAGCTAAGGAAAAACAAGTGAAAAGACAAAAAAAAAACTACGACAAGAAATGGTGATGAACGAAGCTTAGCCACGACTTTAGGCGAAAGCCGAGAAAAAGAGAAACCACTGAAACACACGCTTACACAAACTCTGTGTATTCCAGTTTACTTTGATTGGAAGTATCTGCTATCTCGGTGCTGATTGGGTAATTGCAAAACACGTGGAGGCTTAACTCGAAAGTCGAAATTGGTTATGCTTAATAATACGTTGCTTTGCTTGGACCGGAAAGCTACCATGTCAAAAGCTTTGGTTGGTTGGACATCTCCATGATTTCATACTAAGCAAGTGTTTGACTCATTGGCTCCAAATGCCGTGGTTTTGACCGTATGAATTAGTCGGTCATCTTCAACTGAATTTGGAGCATACTTAATTGGAAAATGGACAGAACAGGGAACAAGAGACAAAAACGAAGAGGCAAAAAAGGAGTCCAAATCCAAAAAGCCACAGCCACACCAGAAAGTTTTTTTTTTTTTCCAATCAACAATTTTGAGGAAAGATACTATGCTTCCCGACCCATATTTGCCTTTTATTGTGGGGTTTACACTTTTGCAAGGGTCAACGTCGACAACCGAAATTGCACACTGCTTCGAAGATGACAAGTTGTTGATGACCACTAACTACAGGAGGACGAGAGTCAAAAAATGGATTCAGAAATTCATTCATGAGCTAACAGTAGACCAATTTTGACAACTCAGGGATTTGGTCGTAATGCCATTATCAGGCGACCAATGGCCACGCCCCTAAAAACAAAATCAAAGCATAAGCTTCTAAGCAAACCCAAAAAAATTCGCAGGCTGGACTGGAGTGGCTCTCAAGTGTTCATGCAACAACCAGAAGAGGACAAGAAGAACACCTATCCATCCACGACTGGGCAACAGTACATGCACCAGATGTTTACCCCTACTCGGCGTGCAATATATGCAACTATTGTGGACACGCATATGACCACTATAATCGAACAATATGTGGAAATTGAGTGAAACATGTAAAAACCAACTCAAACAAGCAAATGCAGATTAATTGTATACTCGAATGAAACAAACAGAAGATATTATTACTCTTCCAGCTTCTACAAGCGACGACAGCATATACCCAAACTTAAACTTGGCAGAATCTCACCGGTTTCATAAAATATCTTGGTTATAATTCGTCTTCCCTGACATAGAAAGCCACATTTACCACCAAAATTGAAATATGATTGCCTTTCAATTCTTGTCCAAGACAGTGCAACCTCAAAACTAAGATGGATTCACAAAAACCAACATGCATATACATTGAATGCTCGGAAATGATGAACAAAACTAATGACACTTCTCAAGGAGGCACAATAATCATCCAGCACCAAAACACTGATCAAGGCGTGGCATCATGTCAAATAAAAATTTGTATCCGCATTCCCGGAGGATAGTAGGTGTAAGGATCTGAGTTCTAAGTACGTGTTCCACAAGAAATTTGATGTATTGTGTATCAGCTATACTGCCTCCATTTTTGCCTATTATCTTCAAAAGTAAAATCTTGAGCCTGAAGGATGATACTTCTATCGAGCCACAAAAACAGTTGTAAGCAATATCAGACCAATTTTAACACCTTTTGGCAACTAATAGATTCTATAAGCAAAGCCAGCATACCCAGACTTGCAGAATATCATCAGTTGCCTAAAAATATCTTGATTAAAACTTGTCTTCCCTAACATAGGAAGCCACATTTACCACCAAAAATGAAATACGAATGCATTTCTTTTTGTCCAAGCTAGTACAAGCTCAAAACTAAGATGGATTCACAAAATCCAGCACGAATAAATAGAATACTCGGCAATGAGGAACCAAATGACACTTCTCAAGGCAAAACAATCATCAAGTAACAACACTCTTAAGGCTTGGCATCATGTCGGAATAAAGAAATTGTTACAGGCATCCCGATATTAAGGCGTAAGGGTCTGACTTCTAGTACATATTCAAGAAGAAATTTATCCTATCATCAGCTATAGGGATCTGAGTTCGAGTACATATCAACAAGAAATTTATCCTATCATCAGCCATATAGTGCCTGCATTTATAGCCTACTTTTGGCAAAAGTAAAGTCTTGAGCCTGAAGGATGATACTTCTATTGAGCCTGAAGGATGATACTTCTATGGATCCTGAACAAATCCCACACAGTGCCTCTGTTCATGCTGCTCTCCAGCATAACGAACCAAATTATCCTAAGTTATCACTAACCAAACTATTCAAGGTGGAAAAGACAGTAATCCTTGGAAACATAGCTGAATCCTCTCGTGTTGTTCTCCAGAATAATGAACCCAATTAGCCTGGCAATGTCAAAGATCATTAACTAAATGAAGCAATGTAGGTAATATAGACAATCCAGACATCTCACCCCAATCCTTTCTTATGAAAGAGTTTTAACAAGTATCATCATTCTGCATTGTAAAAACAATTAAAGATAACTCTATAATTTAGTTCAAATAGGAGAAAGTAATTACCGAGAGTAACAGGAAGTATCCCTTCTACATTTACATCTCATCTGCTTTGAGTTCTTCCTCATCATTCACATCATCAATGGGAATGTCTTCACTAACACAATCAAAGGAGCCTGCAACTATTAATTGAAACTTGTTAAGGATCAGGATGCACCACAAAAAGTGGAAAGATGATTTCAACTGTGAAGCTAAAACAACAAAAGAACATGGAAAATACGCCAGGTTAGATAGCTGTGGACAAAACTTCCCATTTGCACACTACAAGACATACTGTAGAAAATATGCCAGGATAGATAGCTGTAGACAAAACTTCCAGTTGCACACTACAAGACATACTGGTTCTTCATATTTCTAAATTACTCAATAACATCAATATAGAACCTCTTATGGACAAAGGATCACCGAAGTATATTCATCTCCTTCCTCAAATAGAACAAAGTAAGCATCTTCTCGTGGATCTAAACATCAACAGAAAAGACCTTCCAACTGGGATGGCCAAGATAAAGATGACGTCTTTAGGTCATCACTTGACCCCAATGGCTGGATGCCTCAGAAGCAAGGACACAGAGCATTTAGAGGACTTCAGAAGAATCCTAACTTTTCCCCCCTTTCATGGTTCTTTAATTTTATTAACAGAAAAAATACACCTAAAATTGTACAAAAATTGCTTTCACATTGAAAATTTTCCATAAGTGCAGAATTTTCAAATATTGGATTAAATCAACACTGAAGCCATTTCCTAGAAACAATCACTGATTCACGTCAAGGAACTTGTCTGCCACTTAGTTCAACTTAAGGTTGGAGAAATTACAGAATGTCCTTTGACTGCTGCTGAACCTGAATGTCTGCAAAGATCTGTTAGACGTTCTATCGCAACTTAAAAGCCACAACTTCTTCCAGTTTGTTCCTTATGCTTCCAAACTGTCAGTTATCTTGTTTTTCAGAGCTGACCAAGGTTTAGTATATGGTAGGTGGCAGCATATATTTCATGGTGACAGTTCAACAACTATGATAGCACAATAACATATGACGCTTATCAGTATTAGAAAATCATGGGGACACATATAACATGAAAATTGGGCAAAGAATTCAATACTGTACCTTTAGAAGTAAATGAAGCTGGACTAACTGCTACCTGCCTTGACTTGTCATCAAGAAGATATTCAAGCTCTAAAAACTGAAAGAAACCTACAGTTTGAGGATTCCTACAATGTCCTACAAGAAAGAGGGCAATAGAGATATCATCAGCTGGCTAATAACCATGCAGTATAACACCCAAGGCAAATATTGCAAGAGATCTTTAATGCAAAATTTTACTCTCACCAAAAACTAGTCTTAACTAACAAAACGATCACAAAGTTCATCCTAACAGATTCATTGGCAGAGAAGTATATTTCAGATCACAGTCACCAACTGAAACTAGAAGCATTTACTATGGAGTCATGCGATGTTTAAGCAAAAAGGTTTGAAGAAAAATGCAGGCATTTTGGTCATCACCAGAAAAGGAGCTATTAGCAACCAAAGCCGAAGGATCATGACATGGAACTGTCTTCACAAAATCAAAAGGTTTGGCCCCTCTTGCCTGCAATTTGTCTCTCACAAACTGACGGCATTCTTGCATGTCAAGTGTTGCACCACTATAACCAAAAGATGCAATTAGCAGAAACGTACAGAAAAAGAATGTCAACAAATGCGCATGGATGAAATACACACACCTAAGATTTGCACGCTGAACTGTTAAAGGGAGAACACAGTTAAACTTCTTTGTGATTGCCAGCCACTCTTCATCATAATGCAGCTCATACGGTCCTGGTCCTGATTCAACTTCAACAATCTAAAAAGCCCCAATGAATTTCAAATTATAAAAGTAAAAGCCTCTCTAGTAAACAAGCAATACTGCCAGTAAATACCTGCAAAAACTTTCTTCCTGGAACACACTTGTCAAGCGCAAGAAACTTTGTGATAAGGCCATCCTCCCCATGTTGAACTAGTGCAGCAAATTTGCAGTGCAAGTGTCCCGCAAACCAGTAACTGGGTCTCAATCCATCCAACAATTCCGCAGATGGTTTATTACCCAAAATCCCTTTTCTGATCTACAAAAAATTTCTGTAAGTATGGAGAAAAATAATGCCATACAAAATAGACACATACAAGTTTCAATGAGAATGGTTTAAGAACTCATCCACCCAAAAGTTGCTAATGATTATATACAGATAGATGATAATAAGCAAGAGAAATATCATCAAAGCCTAATATCCTCGTGCATAAACTTACATGTGTAAATCAGAAGAAGCAAGTATGGGTATTCTTACCAAAGTAACAAAGATAACAGAAAAGATAAACCAACGACACTAACTATGTGGAAATAACATGAGATGTTGAATCACATAATACTTTCAAACTGCCAACTTGAGTGACTACCTCTTCCTCAAAATAGGGTTTGTCCCGAAGAAGATCTTTCAAGTTCCCATGGTTAGTAATGCCAAGTGGCCAGTCATGTGAAAGGAAGATATCAATTGGTTCCTCAACTTGCATGAGCTTGTGAACATCATACTCACGGATGTGATAAACAGTCCGAACATCTTTCTTATCGTAGGGAAGCTTTTCAAAGTGCCCTGCTCATGCAAAATGTTATTCTGTAAATATTGCTTTAACAATACCATTTGCAACAGCTAAAATAAAAAAATCCGCTCAGGAACTTCTATCAATCTTCAAAGCAGAGTTGATACATTTCAAGATTTACATGTTCATTTCTGATTAATATGTCAACAGTTAGTTAACACATCACATATATGTTATTACCTTAACATGTCAATAACCAGATAGCATAAGCATATTGAGATCACTAAAGATTTCCTTTTACTAGAAGGCTATTTTGAAAATTAAAATATGCCCAGTGACTACACTTTCAACTCACTATGGACATAAAGTGAGTAATTCCAACCCAAGCTCTAATTCCCCATGCGCATAAATATCATAGAGGACTACATACGAGGCAATAAGTGCATGCCATAGAAGAGTACCTTTATGATAATCATACTCTTTATAAATTCCAGACAGTCCACCGATACGAATATTTCCAAACTTGATCACTCCTGCAAACCCGAGGAAGTATATATTTGGTGCCACCCATCCTCCATAGTATCTAATGAAACAGAGAAAATATCCTTATTAGTTAGTCATTGTAATTGTTCTCAAACAAATGATTAGCAGGAATAAATTGCATCACACTTGCAGTTGCAATACATGCATTTTATTTTCCATTCGAACTTAAGCACTTAATTAATAACCAAACTATTTTTCTACAACCACAATACACATTATGCAACCAATGGCAGCCGGGGGGTACAGAAACAATCAAGAACTAAGGAAGCATAACATCAATAAAACATACAAGATTTCTATCAATGATGAAGAAAGTTAAATTGAAAAAAAGTTTCCTGGTTATCAAGCAGATCAAGTTATCAGAGGAAATACAAGCGTGTATGCAACCAGAGAGTCAAGTAAATCAACAAATTGGACATAAGTAACAAAAGTCTAAAGTAGCTTTTTAATGAGAAAAAAAGGATCCCAAAGTTATAAGTTCTCGATAAGGGAAGCAACCTATTACTGGACTAAATCAGGCTTATGGTCGTGTATTAACAGAGACGAGCTCAATAACACTGACAGAGACAAGCTCAGTAACAAAAATCACTATATAGTGTAGATCCAAAAGGAACCCTAGACAGAAGACAAACTTATACCAAGAGAAAAAGCGACTCTTAGTATTACCAATCGTGTTGAGAAAAGCTTGGGGTGAGAGGGCATTTAGTTGACCTATATACTGAAAAAGAACTCTATGGACATTGAACTTCATTCATCAACCCTTGAACAGGCATAAGATCAATAAAGGTTCCTTTTCAACATGTACGCACTGAGTACTCATCATCAAAAAGAAAAAAGAAGAAATCCTAGTTCAGACACATAACATGGCCACAAAAGCAGCATTGAAAATGTAGAACATCCACTGATGATAAACTTGAAAAGGAATTAGCTAACTTACAATTCCCATAAATAGTTGGATGCTTCATGGTTACCCCCAATAAATATAGTGGGAAATGGTGCAACTTTTTCCCCACTATAGTACTTCCAGAAAGACTTCATGCTCTTGTAATGTTGAGGGCAGTTTAAGCTGTCCAGATCCTTTTCATTCCTAACAGCCTGCTCATTAGAATAAAATATTAAATGTATTCATTACATAAATAGAAGGAATTGGAGATGAAGAACAGAATATCTGATGCATAAGCTCCATAGAAGTTTTGCAACAAGGAGAGAGAGGGCAGGGAGAGAGAGAGAGAGACTTCATATCAAAATTGAAGGGAGACCAAGGAAAGAACAAAAACAAGCACAAGCCACAACATCCACAAAACATAACTATTCATCTCAGATACATAATAAATTCTGTTGCAACCAACCATGTTATCTTGATTAATGGAATTAAATGGACAGAAATAACTGTACAATTTTACCCTATATCTCCAGCCAAAATAAGTATAGTTGTATTAATTCTGATTTCAATCTCAGAGGCTGCCCTAGAGTGGGAACTTAAAAACGTAAATTCATTGCAAGATAGAGAGCTCTGAGCTGCTCGCTTGAGCTTTAAATTACAAAGATACTTCTTGCCAAATTTCTTCATCCTCATACTTCTTATTTTCCCTCAGGATTTTACTTTCTTGGGAAAGCAAAGCTATCCAAGTCACTGTGATCTAACCACAAGTTTCTGGGTAAACTCCAAGTTTGCTAGGCTGTCTCTTCAGTTGTAACTTCCCATTAGTGCTTCAAATCTTAATAAATAGGCTTGAGCAGACTCCATTCTGGTCAATCTTGCGACATACAGTTGCTCAGTTCATCTAAAGCTCCTGAAAGGCCATACTACAGTTTAAAAGTTTTTGTATTAGCCTTACAGCCAGGTACAATGAATCCAGTTTGGTGCTATCCATGCTCTTATTTCCATTCTGTAGGAAATTAATACCACCCTACCATGCTAGCAACGGAGAGATTATGGAGAACTACCTTCAAGTCTTTTAATTGCTGCACCAGAAACACTTCTTCTCTCCTACTTTTCTGTGGAATTAAAAGATACTACAAAAAGGGAATTACATATACCTAGATAACACCCTGCATAGTTATCAATGGCTTCATATTGGTTGTTTCAAACAAGCCAAGAAAAAGATTCGGATGACAATTAAATCTTACTGAATGGACTCTCATCTTAACCCCTTAAGCTACAGGAATAATGATCTATGCTTCATTTACTTATGTATAACAGATCAACATAGGATGATCAATAAGTTAGTTTATCTACTGTTGTTCTTCTTAATTTATTCCTTGTGAACATTACATTTCCCAAAATTTATTTAGCAACTAATCCAATAAATATTATAATACCAAAACAACATGCAGATTGCAAGACCAAAAAAAAAATACACGGCACCCATGAACACGACAACAAAATAAGAACATAGCTTTGAACTCAAAACTCACTCAAACAAGCATAACAGCGTGACCGAAAAAAAAAAAAGGAGTAAATAACCCTTACCTGAAAGTCACCACAACAAAGGAGTAGATCAATCTTTACTTTCTCCACTTCTTGCAAATGTAATAGGGTTGCGTAAACATTGTCCAATTCCCCATGCATACACCCTTCCACTGCTATCCTCATCTCTACCAATTCAACAACAACTTTGATTTATCAAACCATTCACAGTTTTTCAGGGCTGGAAAAATACTCCAGTTGCTTGGTGCCATTTCAACTAATTAAACATTGGCAAACTGAAAACTCAACCTTCTAATCGAAATAAAATTCATCAAATAGAGTATGCGTATACATAAACCGCTTCTGCTAGTCCAAATTCAAATAAAAAAAATATTTCTTGGAGACGGAGCTAACCAAAAACGATACAAACTCTCAAATCTAAACATGTTTAAACAATCTGCGCTACTTAAATCAGCGAAAACAATCCAATTTTGAAGTTAAGCAAGTAAAACTATAAATTATCTGAAAACGGAATATCAATATATCAGTAAAAACAATTATATTAAAATCGAACGGCCATAAATTGATTTATGCATTGTCCGAATAACCTGAGGTGTGAGTGATGGCCTGACGGGGAGGGTTTTGCCACGGATTTGCGATGTTTCCCTTTTGCCCGAGAAGAATGGCGCGAGGTCAGAGAGAGTTCGCCAGGGTACTTCCGGAATTTTATTTTATTTTTTAAAGTTTATAAATGTTTTTGATACCAGTTTTTCTGTTTTGTTTGTTTTAGGCCTAGTGCCTCTTTGATAACATAAAAAAGTGCTGAAACTAATTCATTCAGACATTCAGATGTTGTGGGTGTTTGATAAATAAAAATTCACCTGCTGAACTTATTAAGTGGTGCTGAATTTGTATGTATTTTTTTCAGCACAAGAATCGTAGCTGAATGCTTAATTTGATAAGAATCAATAGATTTACTTCAACTACTTTATCTTATCTACCAAATATATCCCTATTTGTTAATTACATTCAAAATCCTTATCTAATTAAACAACTTAATATTCCTTATTCAAAATCCTTATCTAATTAAACAAAACAACCTGATATTTTCTATTCAAAAATTGTTTTTAACAATAGTATTTTTTTTGCAGTAATTTTCATCCACAAACATTTATCTTTTTATATATATTTTTTTGTACAGATAAATATTATTTATGTGATGCAGCTTATCCACACACACGTGGCTTTATGACACCATATCGAAATATAAGATATTGGTTGTCTGATTTTCGAAATGCTTCTCGTCCAAGATCAAAAGAAGAACGCTTTAACCAAACACATGCAAGATTGAGAAATGTAATTGAACGTGCTTTTAGACTATTAAAAACTCGTTTTCCCATTCTCAAAACAATGAAACCATACCCTTTTCCCACACAAAGAAACATTGTCATTGTATGCATTGCTCTTCACAATCATTGTCATTTTCATACCTAACAATTTTAAGTTAATTAAATCATAGGTTTTATTTCCTTTTTGGATTAAAAGATAGAAGGGCAAAATTGTACCATCTAACTTATTAAGTATTAAATTATGAATATTTATCAAACAGTATAAATAGATTCAGCATTAAGATTCAGACATTCATATATCTCTTTTCAGTACTTAAATTTCAGCAAATTAATTATTTCAGTATTCAGAATTCAGAATTCAGATTCAGTGTTATCAAACGGAACCTTAGTTCGAGAGTTTAGGATAGAAAAGAAAAGAAGGAAAACTAAAGGTACGTGAGGAGAGAAGAGAAGAGGAGATTGTTATGTTATTTGGGAGTTTTGAAAATTAATGAAATGATTTTGGATATAAAAGTCATTAAATATTTGTTCAAAACCTTTTTAAGGACAAAATAAGTTTTTTAAAAAAATTTGACAAGTTTCCTCAAAATTTCTTTTCATTTCTATCCAATTTGGGAGGAAATGTTTTGCATACCGCTCATCTCTCTGGATTCTCTCATTTCTTTTCTTTTCTTTTTTACTAAAAAGTAACAAATAAAGGAAAACTAAACTTTCTCTTATTTTCCTTTCTTTTCTATCCAAATCCTCAACTCCCAAACGAAGCCTTAGCCATTAGGGAAGAAGGTTTTACCCACACAAAAAAAAAAAAAAAAAAAAAGTCAAGGAAAAAAGGTAAAAGGAAAAAGAAGGAAAGAGATGTTGGGACCTGAAACTTCAAGCACTTTTTCCAAAAGTGCTACAGTATATTTTTGCAAAAAAATTATTGCAAATAATTTACTATACAAACACACTCACATAATAGGCAAGGATATGCATCTTGATCAAGTCATCTGAATAGGATTCGACTTGAATTAGTGGATATCTAATCCATCAAATTATATGTTGATCGGATCACATCCGGTCAAGAAGTTATACAAATCAGATTCAAATATCATTTTTTATGACTCGCGGATATCCAATCTAATTCGCATAGTATTTTTTATTTTTTATCATTTTTTATGCATAAAATCCACTAATTCATAGTAGTTTTATCTATTATTTCTTATTTTTATATTTATGTCCTCTTTCTAGATAGACTTTCTTTGCATATGGTGTTAAGTTTTTAAACATATTGTCATATAATTTGTGGATAAAAGAATTGTAAATGAAATATCGAATATTATTTGCTTGAATCAAAATAAGAAAAACATATAAAGTTATTTTATATTGCAACAAAAAAATATTGATTAATTTTGACTAAAAACTCATATTTAAGTGCAGCAAATCACTTACATGATATTTTGAAACTCTAATACATTTAAATTTTATTTTATTTTTGGGATTTATAAGTTTTTTAATTTTAAAATTTAGATACGAATCGGGTATCCAATTGATCCAATCTGCATAATCCAGATCTGTGCATTTGCGAATCCAAATACGGATCACAAAATGAGTCACCCAATTTTTACGGATCGGGATCGTGAACACTCCTAATAATAGAATTTGGTTGATGAGGAAGGTTTAAGGGTGGCAACGGGGATGGGTACCCACTGGCATCCGTCTTGGGAGGGTAGAAATGGGGCGGGTGGGGGAGAAAATTTCTCCCTGCCTTAAAATCGGGGAGGAGGGGTAACATACACCCGTCCGATTCCCCGCATACAAAAAAATTTATATATATATTTAAATTTATAGATGTATATATAATACATATATATACAATATAATAATTTAGTTATAATCCAATTCTTAAGTTAGGCTGATGAAGAGAAAAGTTGTCTTTAGTTTATTGAATATGAGAAATCAACTTGACTGAGTTTGTTGAATACTGGAATGTAACTTGAGTTACTTGACTTATTGTGTTTTGTTTCCATATTGACAGTTTGTTAATCTTATTTAGTGTTGTTTACAATTGTATTATTGTAAGTGAATATACAGTTGTGACTTGATCCTATTACATCTCAATCGGATGTTTTAATGTCATTTTCATGGTATTGACAGGTTGTATTTTTTCTTTAGTTATTAGTATTTTGCAACTCGTTTGAATGGATTAAAGTTGAGTACATGAGCATGTCTTTATTGAATATTTTAAGATAGAATGAATGATAAAATTGTCCCATAAATGAACAGATTGTTAAATATGGTAAGTTAATTCCTTCCCTCGCGAAACGAGGTAGGAGATAGGGGCAGGGAACAAGGGGAGTTATTTGACAACCCCCGCCCCATGGCCACCCTTATGGCTAGTTTGGATGGAAAGATTTGAACAGAAAAGATAAGAAATGAAGGAAAAGTTGACTTATCATGTGTTTTGGAGATTTTCATGAGATAGAAAAAGAAAGGAAGGGAACGGATTTAGAAGGATAAAATTTGCGCTACAATTTAAAAAACTTTTCCAGCCAGATTCGGGCAGAAAGCGAGAGAAATCTCTTGAAAGCCTACTAATACTTTTTAAATACCCATCTTGTCCTTAAAAAGCTATGGCATGAATTTGTATTGACTTCCATGTCCAAATCATTTCATTTCTTTCCAAAACTCCCAAACAACATTAGAATTATTTCTCTTCTCTTCTTTTCTCTCATAATTAAGTTTTCTCATCCTTTTCTTTCTGTCCTAAACTCACAAACTAGCTATTAGAAAGGTTCGATCATAGTCTTTAATGGGCTCTTAATCATGGATAGATTAATTTTATTTCAAGGCTGCCACAATAACATAAAGAGTTTTTTTATTTTTATTTTTTCAAGCTGAGCTAGTGTTTACGTTGCTCTTTTTTTCCCCCTGGTCAATGAACACTACTTTTTACAACTGACTCACCTATGGGGAAGAGGAAGGGGAACTGGGCAAATCCAACTAAAGTTTAGAGGGAACTAAATCATTTTCGTACCAAAAGTGCGTATGTACTACTAAATCTAGATCTTAAAGAAACCACATAAGTGATAATTATGAAAGTAGGTGTCAAACCTTTGACCCCCCTACCCTCAAGGCACTTAAGTGCCTTAGTTGGTAATGACATTATTTAAGTTATCGTAAGGTTTCTAATTTACTTTCAAACTCTTGTTGATTCTTAACTGTTATAGAAAATTGTCTAATACTCATTGCTTAACTAAATTAAGAGACTAGTTACACAAATAATCAAAAAAATTACTATCATTAGCATAATGTACCAAAATATGTATTCCTTACGTCTCATTGAAAGTGTCATATTTTTCATTTTAGAATGTTCCAAAATGTTTGTCATGTTGACAAAGTCAAAGTATTTTTTAATCTCTTCTTTCAATATAGTCCCTCTCTTATAATCATATGCATGTTACTATTCAAATTCAAAATTTAAATTTGTGAGGGTAAGATTGAAAAGAGAAGCACAAACATCACAATCAAACCACTATTTTTAAAAAGTTGAATTTCCAAAATATGAGAAAATAATTGGGACGAAAAGAGTATAACTTTATTAGATTCGTGTAGAACAAAACATGTGTCAACGATACGAGATCTAGCAATGCAACATGTATATCATCAATCATTGAACAAGTTTTCTTTATCATTTTGCAAGATCTTTATAACTGAGGACTAGGGGAGAGGCCCGCGTAATATGCAGGAATTGGTACCTATGTTGTGAAAAAAAGTATCCAAGTAGTAACTAACAAATTTGAAATGTCTTATTAAAAAGAAAGTGAAAAAACTGCGAGAAGTATTAGAAGTAATAGAAAGTAATATAATAATTTTATCTACTAATGTATTGTAATGCATTCAATTTTTGAAAATCACTTAGTAGAATTTAAAGTTAGTGCAAGGATGAAGGGAAAATAAGAATAGAAAATAATATAATGATATAAGAAAACATAACCGCACAATAATGCATAATTTAAAATTATCTTCAATCATAGTAATTTCACACAAATTTGACTAATGCAACCATTATATGGAAAATTATTCTGGCATGAATTGCCAATGAATATATTCTACAAGCATTTTTTAAATTGACTTCATTTAAAAAATTTTCTAGTGAATTCTTTTAGATAGTGCCTATAACAAAAATATATAGCATAAAATGGCTTCATGTATGGTGTTGCTACAAGAAAGGATGCTCACTTTTTTACTCTAACTCATGGAATGCAACAAATTACATCTGGATGTACAATTCTTGAACTACTTCTTAGAGATTATAACTCACATACCAAAAAGGAATAACACATTTTTTATACAGTAAATTATTACTAACAAAATTGTAAACAAAAACAACAAAACAATTATGCAAATTAACCAATCAAAACAAATCAAATTAAGTAAGAGAATAAGAAGCATATCTCCTTAATTACCTAGAGCCAAAAATGAAAAAGAAGCAGAAGAACAATAATATATTGAACAATAGTTACATTTTAAAGCACAGGAACGATGAAGAAGAATTTCAATCACATTGCAATTATGATTGCCCGATATTAAAACATAGGAGACTAAAGAAGAAGAATTTGAATCACTTTGTAGTTATGATTATAATGGTCAAGAAATAATTAAGTCTTGTTACGGACATTTAAATTGTCTTAATTTCATACAAAATCCAATTATTAATGATGCAATAACATGTAGCTCATCCAATGATTGAATAAAGGGTGAAATGGTTATTTTCTAGCTTCAAGTCTTTGCATTATATTCTTATACAATTTTCATAACTAATTTAAGAAGAATGTGTGGAATTACTAAATTATATAGGAGGTGGGATGAAAATTTATGAACAATTATGTCTAAAGTGTTTTTTTATATAGGGAAAATCGTTCAAAATGTCCCTTACATTTTGTAAAATGACTTTTTCCGTCCCTCACTTTTAAAAGTGTAATTTTACATCTCTTATAAATTTATATTGGTCAAGTCTGGTCCCTATCTAAGTTTGTGAATAGTTTTTGACCGAAATTCATCACGTGCCTTGCATGTGATCATTTTTTAGGAAAAAAAATTGTCAAATCAAAATTTATATAATCCATCTATAGTCCCTTATATTTTACAAAATGTATTGTTTCGTCCTTCACATTTCACAAAATAAATTTTTTTCATCTCTCATATTTTACAAAATGAATTTTTTCATTCTTCATTGATCATGTGTATGAATAATTTTTTTAAAATATATATATATTTAATTTCACATGAACAGTACGAATAACATCTAATATATCTCTATTTGATTTCATCTAAACAGACTAATTGTAGTTGTACATATGCTATTTAATAAATATATACATAGGTTTAAATCTAATAATTTTATCTTAAACCCATATATATATAAATATATATATATATTTGATTTTACCATGTGAATCTATTCAATATTTATAATCTTTTCTATTTTGGTAATAATTAATTTATTGAGTTGTGTAATTAGGCCATCTAATTAATCGGTCCTAACTCGAATTCTATAGTTATGCTAATAAATTGTAATTTAAATTTGAAATTTTTACTCGTCACCTTTAAGACCAACAGATGAATTTCTTGCATTGTAATTATCGTAAAATTTGAAAGTGTCAATCACTTATTTCTTTTTGTCATACTTTTTCTTTGCTTATTTTTTCTGTCCAAATTTAATTCGATATAAACACTTGATAATAATTATGATTAAATGTCTTTTTTGTTTTTAATTTTCAAGTAAAAGAAAATAAACATGAGTGAAAAACTAATAAATTTTTTTAAACCCCTGTATATATCTATTTTAATTTCATCTGCACGGTACGTTCAGGTGAAATCAAATAGAGATATATTACATGCTATTCATATTTTTCACGTGGAATCAAATAGATATATACATGAGTTTAAAAAAAAAATTATTCATACGCATAATCAATGAAGGATTAAAAAATTTATTTTGTAAAATTTAAGGGATAAAAAATTTATTTTGTGAAATGTGAATGACAAAACAATTCATTTTGTGAAATATGAGGGAAAAAAATTTATTTTGTAAAATGTAAGGGACAATGGATCGAATTAAGTAAATTTTGATTTGATAATTTTGCCCTTTAAAAATGATCACGTGTAAGGTACGTGATGAATTTCGATTAAAAACTAGTCGAAAACCTAAATAGAGATCAAATTTGACCAATATGAATTTATAAGAGACGTAAAAGTACACTCTAAAAGTGAAGCATGAAAATAGTTATTGTACAAAATACGAGGGACATTTTGAACGATTTTTCCTTTTATATATGTATAGAATGAGTTGCCTTTAATAATGAAATTTGGAAAAGTTAGGATATGTAAAATTTGGAGTTGTTTGTCAAAAATTATATTATTATTTTTTTGGGATGTATAGTAACACTCCAAAAAATATATACAATCTCGAATACACCTAAAAAATAATAAATTTAAATAAAAAATTATAACCTCTTTTTTCTTTCAGCCACCATCACAAACCACACATCACGACAACTATCCACCACTGTCACCACGCCGCTCCTTTTTATCTCTCCTTCCTCTCATTTTGCTCCGCTTTCTTTCTTCTTCCTTTTTTTCCCTCCTCTCTTCCCCTCCCCTTCCCTTCCTTTCCCGTCGGTGGAACCTTTTTCCGGTCATGATCCTCTGGTCGTGAGTTCCATCTTAGATCTGGTTGCGGTTGGAAGTTCGAGACTGAAAAGGGTAAGGGGTCAAAACTCTGGTTGGTCAAAATCAATCCTACCCAGACTATTTAAGAAGAAACTTCTTAATTTTGGTTGGTCAAAACTCAAAAGATAAACTCATTTTTGTCCAAGGCCACTAGTACTGCAGTATTTATGGTCTTGTTAAAATTCAATTCTAGCCAGACTATTTAAGAAGAAGAAACATGCTCCTAATTTTGGTTGGTCAAAACACAAAATATTCATTTGAGTCCAAGACTAGCTCTACCAGTCCACTAGTACTATTACTACATTAGTTATTGTCCTTTTGAAATTCAAAGCTAAAGTCGCTTAAAAGAAAAAAAAATCCAAGCCAAAGTAAATTGCCTAACAAGGTGAAAAATCATGAACATCAGTTGGTTTTTCAATTCCAGTCCCTACCTCAACTTTCAATTACGAGATGATTACCCCTTCCATTTATTACAAATTTGTAATCTAGTCCTTTGGCAGACTCAAAAGTCAAAAGAACAATATGATTAGTTTCTTTGAAGTAACAATTCCGACATTGATTAGACTGAAAAAGACAAAAACAATGATCTCGCTGGACCCCAACTCCTTACGTGTCATGTTTATATTAGGCCACTTGCCAGCTCACTTTAGTCACAACCAAGGCCACAGTAGTATTCCTAGCTGGCGCCTCCGGTGCGCACTGCACTATCAAACTACTCTCCGCAGGAATTGCTAAAATAGTTCTTCATCCTTCTCAAATGTTTGTTTTCAACACCTATATCTTGCAAATATAATGGTACAGCCCCCTGAAATATTTTGGTTTGGAGTACCTCTTAACTCTTTTTGGTCATTGGCAGCCCCTTTCCTTTTTCTTTTTCTACGCGGAAAATACGGGGACATATGCAGGTTTACCATGCACCTCTTAGCAAAACATGTTATGCGTAGGTTACATCACATTTTTGAAAGGCTTATCACGTATATCGAAATTAAAATAAATTTTTAGAATATAACTGTGTAGCAAAATCTTATGTTATAGTAAAGAGCCCTTTATTTAAACCTTTTCTTCAAATGTTAAAAATTATTTATTACTTCATAAAAAAAGTGATTAGCGTATATCTTATAATTTCAAAACTTAAAGACATGTGACGACAAAATGTAGTAATCCTAATAACACACAGAAGTGTACGAGATAAAGAAGAATAGGTTGGATGCTTGTAAGTTGTAATCAATCCTCTTACTACAAATAAAATAATCAAATCTAGTAGATAACATATAAGTAAATTTTGCCTATAACAGTAGGTCTACATCGAAAAGCAAATATCCTAAATATTCATAGCTTGGAGTTAAATATTCCTGAAGAGATGGAGATAAACGCCAAGAAAAAGCCTCTTCTAAATAGAGATTTATTGTCAAATTGTACCGTTGTATCTGAACATGATGGGCTAATAAAGATTTATCGAAAACATGAAGGAGCATATAAACAATTTTTTTTTAAATACTAGTATAAAACCACTCCGGAAAGGAAAATAAAGAAATAAAAACAACCCCCGCCGGCAAATTCTTGATCTCGCACTGGCTGTACAGGCTGCAGCTGATTGCTCATCAATTCTTCATCCAAATCCCAAATATTGTGTGAATCTCAGCTCCATTTTTATTGTTTAGGGACTAAGCATTTTACTTTGGGAGAATTTCGATTTCTAACCGAGTAATGCAATAGGCTGGACGAACTATTCACTTGCATTTCTTCGCAATTTTATTTGCCGAATAATTTCGCCGGAATCGGAAAATTCTTGAGTAGTAGATGTTACGGGAGGAAGTGATGACCTAGCTCTTTATGCTAATTGGATTAAGTTGAAAGAAATGGCATCGATTCGAAGAACGTTGTCGCCGTACCACGACCGGCCGTATCAGAACGGAGGAAATCCTTTTTCCATCGAATCGGCTTCTCACAAGGTGCTATATAACGGGAAAGCCTCATCAACGTTACCTTCATTCGGTCTCGGCATTCTTAAATTCTTCGCGGGAGGCCTTTTCCCTAAAAATTCGCGAAAAGGCGTGAATTCATGGAAAAAGTGGATTTATAGGTGTTCGATGTTTTTCTCGCTAGGGTTTCTATTAGGTATGGCTCCATTTGGCGGAGTTGAGGATGTTAGACGCCGTGATTTCTCGTTTGACGAGAGTTTTGTCGCTAAGCCTGTGGAAATTGTTAAGGAGGAAAATGTGAAGAATTTAGTGGTTGAGAAGCCAGAGGAGAATTTTGTGGTGGATAAAGTTGAATTAGGGGTTGTTGATGTGAACAAGAGGTTTGATTTTGTTCCGAGGAAGCAGCTGATTGTGGTGACACCGACATATAATCGGGCGCTTCAAGCTTATTACTTGAACAGGTTAGGGCAGCTCCTGAGGCTGGTGCCGCCGCCCTTGTTGTGGATTGTGGTGGAGATGAATGCGGCGTCGTTGGAGACTGCAGATATTGTGAGGAAGACTGGGGTGATGTACAGGCATTTGGTGACAAAGAAGAATTTGACCGATATAAAGGACAGGGGCGTGCATCAGAGGAACACAGCTCTTGAGCATATTGAGCGTCATAAGCTTGATGGGATTGTTTACTTCGCTGATGATGACAACATCTATTCACTTGAGTTGTTTGAGAGTCTGAGAGCAATCAGGTAACTTGATTACTACTCGTATTGCAAGTGTTTTTCAGTAATTTGTTATTGTTTGTAGTATTGCTTGGGATGCAATAGTGGTGCTTTTATCATGGTCTGGCGAATGAAACTTGAAACATTACACATATCAATTATAGGATTATGTATGACTTTGAAGGTGGGCTTATTAAAAATGTTGAAAAGCTGAAATGTAGTACTGTGTGAAAATTGTATTGGTAGTAAGGGGCTGTGTAAACTCTGGGACATTGGCTTATACATGTTTTGATTGAAGACATAAACATAAATGTAGAAGAGGAATTATGTGATAAGGGGCAGGCAGCTGTGGCTTCACGTAGATGTTGAATTGTATGATGTCCTAGCATGACTTGGTTATATGAGAGGTACAGTTGGAACGGTAAAAGAAACATATTTAAGATTTAAATTGTTTACTAGAGGTCAAAGTCACTGTTGGTCTTGATTTATTTGCTTTTGAGATCACAAATATGATAGATCCTGTTCTTTCATTGTTATAGGACCCCTCTGTATAGAGGGAATCGATCATAATACATCTATAACCTTCTAGATTTTTGTTGAATTTCTGCACTAGCTGTTTTTTCTTCAGAATTTTCCTTTTGTTATCAAGTATTTATTCAGTTATTATAAGGAATTATCCAGTTTTAAATCAATTGTTGTAAGAAATTATCTTCTGACACCCCCACCTCCCCAACTGCCTAAAGTATGGGGTTGTTAAGTGATCTTTTTGCTTTTCCTAACTTTTACTCTTCTTCCTATATAGTCGTTTTGGTACTTGGCCTGTTGCTATGCTGGCGCAGAGTAAAAATAAAGCCATTATGGAAGGTCCTGTCTGTAATGGAAGTGGAGTAATCGGATGGCACACAAATGAGAAGAGTAAACGACTTCGTAGATTCCATGTTGATATGTCTGGATTTGCTTTCAATAGTACAATATTGTGGGATCCAAAGAGGTGGAAACGCCCTACTTCAGATCCAATTCGGCAGTTAGACACAGTGAAGGAGGGTTTCCAAGTATGAAGTTTAGCTTTGCAGTTTACTTTATGCATTTAATTTTTAGAGTGTCATTTACTCAAATTTTGTTTTTGAAATGGCTAAATTCTCACGTTTAGAGCACAGGGTCAAAACTAATTGACTAGTTTGCTTCCTTACAGGAAACTACATTTATAGAACAAGTTGTTGAAGATGAAAGTCAAATGGAGGGTATCCCTCCTGGTTGTTCGAGGATAATGAATTGGCACCTTCATTTGGAAGCTCGTGAAGTTTCTTATCCTAGAGGCTGGCTGCTTCAGAAAAATCTTGATGTTGTTATTTCAAATAATAGCTAATTTTTATGCCTACAGCGGACAAAGTATGTGTGATCCTGGAGGTATGTGTTATACTTGTGTATAGACTGTCTAATGGTTTTAACCCTGCAAATTAGATTTATACAGAGAGTTGTCATTCTGTGAGAATAAAAAGCAACGGAAGCATAGTAAACCTTTTGACTGTCAAGAGCCTCCTAGACAAGCAAACACACATAAAAAGTTTAAACACTGGGTAATAATTGTTATGTGATAATCATTTATGTGATTGGAGGTTGTTTCACATGATAATTGCTGTTGACATAAGCTTCTATCTGATATTTCTTGTACTTTGCAAAAGAAAGAACAGCTAATTGATACTTTCTCTATGTGATAGCTCATCTCGTAGTCTGGTGGAGCACCTTCATGTGGGAGCAAATTATTATGCAGTGACTCCCAGCAAGTTGAAGCAGCTCTCAAAGAGATATGCTAGAGCTTGTTCATTAATCTTTTTCTCATCTCATGCCACGTCCAGCAAAGAGCAGAGGATACGCCAGCAAAGGTTGAGGTGGATATTTTTTTTGGGGAAGTGCACTTTGTTTTTGTTGTAGAGTTTTGATATTTGTTCAGAGTTAAGGAGTGCTGAGCAGAGGATATGCCTGCAGCGGAAGTGCATTCTATTTTTGTTGTAGAGTTTTGCTAACTGTTCATAGGTAAGGAATGTTGCGGCTGCCTACACCAACCTTATGCAGGTAGCTTTGCTGGATACTTCTGAGATACCATTGCACATTACTGTTAATGTGCATGAACTAGGACTCGGATTAGAATGAACAAATATGGTCTACATAGTTTTGAATTCTTTTATTCTCTTTGGTATTTACATCGGGAATGCTCAAGAACTTTTCTGTTCAATAGATTCCTGTTCTATATTAAGGAAAAGCAATGGGTACAATAACTTGTAGCTGCCTGAGTAAGATTAGGGGTTGGCATGTCACTTCATCAGGTGCTGAGAACGTAGCAATGGTATGTGTAGGTTTGGCTGCTTTATGCTCGTTAAGGAAAAGCAATCACGAGCGCCGGAGGGGAGAGGAAGAGGAGGAGGAGGAGGAGGAGGAGGAGGACGCAGACAAATGTGTTGTGAGATATTTTTCTGTAATGCGCGGTATGTAGGAATACTATTCCCGTAATGAGAAAATGATCATTACTCCATTTCTCTTGTTTATATCGTTCTTTTAAAAGACCAAAAAAGAACAAAAGCCAATTAAAAGTTCCAACATCAGTTACGAATATATACTGCCTCCATATGGAAGAAAGAGCACAAGAGACAATCCCATTTTAGAAAAAATTTTTTTTTGAAGACATTAAGATATCTACACACGTTTATCTAGACGTACATGGGTCAGCGGACACTCCGATTTTCTTACCGTTGTCCCTGTAGTTGCATGTTTAGAGAGCAATGGATCCTCTAAATATGGGAGAACTATCATTTTGATACCTCAATTCTTATACTTACTCATGTTAAGAAAATCGTAATATTTAGTGCATCGATGTCCCACTAATATACATTGAATATAAATTACTAAAATGTGCCAAATACTAAAACAAAAGTTGTCACTTGTCAGAGAGAGAAAAAAGAAAAGGAATAAAGTCCATTAAAAGTTGGAAATATTTTTAAGAAATTAAAGGATCCAAATATGTTAAACGTGTAAAATAAGCTGCTCAGTCAAGACTAATTCTATGAGAGTCAAGACTAATTCTATGGGAGCCCACAACTTTAAAAACACAATAGGGAGCGATAGATACAAGGGATAATTTCAAAAACCTCCCTCGAGCTCTCTGACAATTTCATATAAATACTCTCTAATATTTCAAATTACATTGATCTCATCTTTCACGTAGACATGACCGAGTGTCATAATGAGGAGCATTCAAATGACCAAATTGCCCTGAACAACTTGTGCCAACAAATATTGAAAATATGAAAAAAGAAATTGCTTCAAATATAGTTTGTTTTGCTACTTGGCACCAAATAGTTGGAGGTATATATGCTTAAAGCGCCAAGTAGCACTTGCAATAACATTATTATCTGAGAAAAATCAAAATAGCTTTACAAAAGAAAAAAAAAAATCAAGGAAGTAGAGGCTCAGCCATTCGTGATATTACATTTGGTAAAGGATTTGTGTAAAAAAGTGATTACTATAGCACAATTTAGATTCCATCAAAATCACTAGAGGTAAAAGGTCAAAACTTTTTTAGGTTTTTAAAACTATTTACATGTTTTTTAAGTATTGATTGTTATTTATTATGTTAATAGTAATTATTTTCTTAAAGAGACAAAGAGGGTATATATGTGTCAATACTTTTGCTTCACTTTTGAGATTAACAGGGACTGATTTTATTAATGAACATGTCTGTCAATCAAAGAGAAACTAACGTAACTTTTAATATCAGAGGGCGTTTATGTGAAATTGCCTGAAATTATCTCTAAACATAAATATGAAAATTTTTGAAATTTTAAAAATCACGATGTGAGGTGAGCCATCTTTTGATTTGTACGTATAGAATTTTTCTTTCCATGTTTTTTCTTACGAGTATCTTCTAGCTTACATCATGAGTAGAGTGGATGACCAAAAACTGAAATGAAAATGATATATCGATTATTTTAGTAGCAGCGCAAGTAGTTACTGGTTACTACTAACTTATCATGGGTTGGTATGTAAAGTCAGATATTCCAAAAACGTAAGCTTGTCCGATGCATCGGTTGACAGACTCTCTCACGGTCACGGTCACGGTCACGGTCACAGGCCAGCTTGCAGTCCCATCCGCTTCTTCGGCTTTCCTTCCCCACTCCCCAGTACATCTCCCCGCTTCCGGCGGTAAAATTAGAACAAAAAAGCTACTAGTGGTGGTAGGGTAGGAGTATAATAATTTGAGCTCCAGCCGGCTTCAACAGAATTTGATTTCTTTCCAGATTCATAATCCTCCATATCTTCACCACTCGAGATGTAAATTTCTTCTTTGATCACTCTTCTAAATCTTCTGGATCTCCTTTTCTACCCAAAATTATCACCTCCACCTGGATCTCTCACCTCCATTGTTAGTTTTTACCTCAAGTCCGTAAGCGTTTTCCTTTTCAATCATTTCTTTTTTTTACTTGCTCATTTGTAAGTTAAAGTTGAATCTCAGCTCTTCATTTCTTTGTGAAGCTCATTTTTCAGGTGAATTTTTTTTTCCTAAAAGTTAATTAATTTCGTGGAATACCTCGATTTTAACGAAGCTATGCAGTAGGACTGTTGCATTTTTCATTTGAAACTTATGCATTTAACGTTGAATTGGTTAAATTTCTTTGTAAATTTGTAAAATTTTGATTAATTTATGTTACGAAATTAATCAGCTCTATGCTTTCTAGATTAGTAAGGTAGTAGTAGAACTTAGTAATATAAATGTCATCGCTGCTAAGAACGCTGTCGCTGTACCACGATCGGCCGTATCAGAACGGAGGAAATCAATTTTCCGTTAACTCGCCGTCTCACAGGGCGTTATCCAATGCCAAAAGTTCGTCTCCGTTGTCGCCGTTCTTTCCCGGTGTACTTTCACAAAAAAGTTCGCGTAAAGGCATGAGCTCGTGGAAAAAATGGTTTTTTAGGTGTTTGATATTTTTCTCGCTGGGGTTTCTATTAGGCATGGCTCCCTTTGGGGGATATGAGGATGTTAAAGGCCGTGATTTCTCGTTCGAGGAGAATACCATGGCAAAGTCGGCAGAAAATGATGAGGGGGATGTGAGGAATTTGTTGGTTGTGGAGGCGAAAGGTGGGGAAGGTTTAGTCGTGGATAAAGTTGAATTACGGGTTGTTGAGGAAAAAGAAGTGAAGGAGCGGTTTGATTTTGTTCCACGGAAGCAGTTGATTGTGGTGACACCGACGTATAATAGGGCACTTCAAGCTTATTATTTAAATAGGTTAGGACAGGTTCTGAGGCTGGTGCCGCCGCCATTGTTATGGATTGTGGTAGAGATGAATGTTGCATCGTTGGAGACTGCAGATATTTTGAGGAAGACTGGGGTTATGTACAGGCATTTGGTGACTACCAAGAATTTGACGGATGTAAAGGACAAGAGCGTGCATCAAAGAAACACAGCACTGGAGCATATTGAGAATCATAAGCTTGATGGGGTTGTGTATTTTGCTGATGATGATAGTATCCATTCACTCGAGTTATTCGAGTGCTTGAGAGAAATCAGGTAACTTGATTATGATTAGCATTGCAACTGCTTTTAGTTTTCTTGTACACTAATGTTTGGGATTCTATTCTGTGATATTTGTGCTGCGTCAGTTGAATGAGAGTTCAGACCTTATAACTGCTCAATACAAGCCTTATCTCTGCCTTTGTTGATTGGTCGAAATCGCTGGAAACTCAAAGCATAAAAGAAGAATTCTATGACTATCGTAATTCCATTGTGGCTTTGTGTAGTATTGAAGGATTTCAGAACTTTAGGTATTCTGCTTAGTAATTAAGTATGCACTACTAGATCCTTCAAGCTAAGGAAATCAAGGAAAATTGACATATAATAACATCAGAAGAGTAACACAAGTGTGGCTTCATTGAAATGGTGCACCTAAGCTCAGTTTCATTATTTACTGTTGATTTAGTTGTTGTTTGCATCTAGAAATATGATATATGATACATCCTCTCATTTCATTATTTATGAGTTGGAGTAATTTAAATTGGAGTTTATATATGTAATTTTTAGACATTTCCTGAAAGAATTGCTGACTTTTTATTGTTTTTCTCAATCGCTTTTATGATTTTTTCGGGGTTTTTCGTTGTTTTCATGTTTGTTGTGTGGTAGTTTTTCTTTTTCTTTTCTTTTTCATGTTTATGTCTTGTATTTTTCTATATTAGATTAGGGAACTTTTTATGAATTCTAAGAGAGGAGAGCTTCTATGAGAATTGGTCCAGCCTCACATCTTTCTTAAAATTTTAATGCTCTTAAGAGATGGAAGTCGATAGTTAAGTTCTTTGACTAATCCTTAACATTGATGATGTCAAAAGGAGATCGATGAGGTCATTCAAGGCAGTGTATTTGGATGCAGTAAGGAGGAGAAATGGACTCTTGACAATCGAATTGGATGGTTATCCTAATTTGTTTGTTTGCCACATGAGTCTCCTTTGTTTATTTGGTGACGGGAGATTGTTATTTGATTTCTTGACATTGATGCCATGTAATTTTTATCTGATTGACGAGGCAGTTATATTTTCTGATCTTAGCTCCCTACCTGAACCTCAAGAAAATAAAATTAGTGAGATGAAAGGAATCGTGTTCCTCTTTTCTTGCCATAACTTTCCTATTATTCTATACAGGCGTTTTGGTACTTGGCCGGTTGCAATGTTGGCTCAAACTTGGAATAAGGTGGAGTTGGAAGGTCCCGTCTGTAATGGGAGTCAAGTAATTGGATGGCATACAAATAAGAGTAAAGGACTTCGTAGATTCCACATCGATATGTCAGGTTTTGCTTTCAATAGTACAATATTGTGGGATCCAAAAAGATGGCAACGTCCAACTTCAGATCCAATTCGGCAGTTAGATACTGTGAAGGAGGGTTTTCATGTATGGATTATGTCTTTGCAGTATAAATTATCCATTTATGTTTGGGATCCTTATTTTGTGCAATTGATGGGTTCTCAGAACCAGAGCAGATGGACAAAACTCAGTTTTCATTGTGTCTCCTTACAGGGAACCACATTTATCGAGCAAGTTGTAGAAGATGAAAGCCAAATGGAAGGCCTTCCTCTTGGTTGTTCAAAGATACTGAATTGGCACCTCAAGCTGGAAGCACGTGAACTTTTTAATTCTAAAGCTTCACTGCTGCAGAAGAACCTTGATGCTTGAGCTAATTGTTGCAATTTACACTGGCCAATATACCTTTTGATGCAGGTATGTGTTCGAGATTTGACTCTGATGGTTGGCCATGGTTTGGGAACAAATTATTCTCCTGTGTCTAAATCAAGTAAAAGCTAAAAGGAAACGGATTATAGTAGGCCTTATGATGGACAGAAATTTTTCTAAGCAAACAGAGACAAAGAAAGAAAGTAGGGTAACTTAGGCTTTACGTCAAGGATTATCGGATGTATATGTTATTCCTCTCTGATTCGATATTGTTGCACTTGCTATTATGACTAGTGAAGTGTCTCTGTTTTCTCTTGTTTTAGTTATGAAAAGATATGACTGCTGATATTACTATCTTTCTCTGCATGTTAGCACAGCATATTGTGGTAGACCACCTTCATCTAAAAGCAGGGCATTGCATCATGTGATCCTCCACAAGCTGAAGCAGTTCATGTTGGAACATAGACGTTGAAGCAAGAATCAGGAACTTTTGTTTGTAGCTGTTTTCTGTTTTCATGCCATTTTTGGTAATAGCGAGGAACATTCCGTATAATGGTGGAAGGTGGATATTCTTTTAGTTTCTTCAAAAATTTCCTTTTTATATTTATCATCATTTTTTCAGTGAATCACATGGTCATAGAATTTTATGGCCTGGTTCTTGGGAGGATTACTCCCCTAACATCATGTGCAAGCAAACTCCTTCCCTACCCTAATCAGAAGCATGATCATTAGTTGCTAAGATTTGCTTCCGCTTCCCCAAGTTTGCTCCACCAGACACCCACCCTATGTCCTGCCATCATTTACTTGCAGTCCTAGATAGAGGCAGCTGCAGGAGCAGGATCATCTTTTTTTTTTTTTCCTCCCTGGACACGATAACAATTGTATAACTTATTTTATTCTAAACTATAGGGGAGGAGGAGCATAGTAGGAACAGGATCTTCTGCCAGTGTGTTTTCTACGTAAAGCCCCTTGAACTTTTGACTCAGTTCCAATGATCACTTTCCTTGCCAAACAATCTGGAGTCCTTTTCAATGGGGGCCCAAAAGTCAGACAATTATGGAGCAATCTCTAGTCTTCGATACAAAGTCCTTTTAGCCTAAAACCTCTTATCTTTAGCAAAATTCCTCCATTGGTTGCTGCGCCATAGTTACTCTAAAAAGCTAGCAGGCAAGCGATCCTATTGCCTCCTATGCATACATCAGGATGGTAATAGCTTCTATATACTCTGATGTGGTGGCCTCTTGACTGGTAATTGTAAATGAATTAGGACACATGAAAAGGAACAAGTCTTTTATTTTAACTGCTCCATTCTTCTCCTTGCCATTTCACATGGCAACGCTTAAGAAGTCTGCCGTGAAATAACTGTTATTTATTGTTATGGGACCTTGTGCAGTACCACATGAAATTAAAGGGATTGCATGTTCATCTCAGTATATACAGGCGGTAATGCGATCAAAAGGGTGTATTATACCATCTCAAATATGGAGTGATCGCTTGCTCTAAGCGTAAAAGGATCGGTGTTCCTTTAGACTTTGATAGCAAGCGCCTACTTTTGGCTGCGATATTTCTTATATGAGCTCTACGATAGTGGCTACAGCTTACAAGGACAATAAAGTTGAGAAAATGGGGATACCTTAACGTTCACAATATCATACTTTTAAATATTTTGACAATGTTGCGTAGAAGTTTCCAAAACTACAACGCTTGCGTTTAATATTGGAGAAAGGATAGAAGCACACGTCTTAGAACTATCACCATTACGCAGGAAAAAAAAAAACACAAAAGCTGAATTAAATCCACCCTGAAGGGTTGTTGGGCGTTAAGAAGGCTGGATGCTAGGGGATTTAATCATTCTGGATGGATTGCATGCTCATTCCTGGAAAAGGGCAAGTTCCCAACCAAACTAAGTGGGAGGGTACACCAATATCATTTGCTGCTTGCTTGTCCGTGGGCAAAAATCATCGCAAACAATATGCAAGCAAAATCCATAAACGAATAATCTCTCGTGTCTACAAGCAACAGCTTTTGAGAAGAATTAAACTTCTTTATTGATCATAATCGCTAAGCTATGACATGCGCATCGCATAACACGGTGATTAGAAATTCTATGATTTGGTGCAGAGGGAGAATTTCCGCCCAGGAAATTTTTTCCAAAACACCTTGTGCTGAGTGACGGCCCAGAATTGTCCAACCTTTTCGGGATCAGCACTAGAAGTCCTTGCTCCAAATAAATTGTAACGCAGATATTGGCTGGAGCCGGAACTCCCAGTTTCAACCGAGCTTGCAGGGACTGGAATCCTGGGATCAAGCAATTCCCAGAGAGTGAAGAAAAAGGTTTGGTGTTGCAGATTCCAGAAAACATAAGGGTCACGTTGGCATTGCTCCATGAAGGGAAGAGCTAGTGTCTGGGGGATGCAATGAAGATGTAAGATGTGATTTCTGCAGATGTGGTTCATCGACAAGGTTGAGAAGTACCAGCGTTGATCTGCAAAATTCAAACACAGAACTTTCACTGGACAAGACAACTGAAGGACACCCACCATACTTGCCAAGACATAAAATGAGATCAACCAGCTTTAAACAAGACCATGAAAAGTAAACCTTCATATCAACCAGACAGGAGTGCACTATTTAGACGAAGGTTGACATTATTTTGGCTAAGAGGAATGAAACTTAAAATTTCTGATAGTTGAATTAATATGATAATGCTATGCTCGGAGACAATATTGCATACCACAACCATATGATTACAAATTTGGAGTAGTTTCAGTGCACAGAACTTTTGAGTATTGGTTTCTCCAGGTTGATTTCAGTAGATTTTTAACACAACTCAGGAGTATCACGATACTCAGATTAGTAATAGTACACTGATAATGGTTAATAGTGTCAAACAAACACCTTCCATTCACCTTTGCCTTTTTACTACCGTATATACTTCCAGAAAAACTTTGAACCATCATTAGAATGATGGTGCAACCAGAAAATATTGAAGATATTCCTAATAGAATTTCAGAGAGTACTTTGAAACATAACCAAGCATGATCATTTCCAAGAACACCCGTTACCTAGTTAATGAATTTCTCACACTAGGTTGGCTTGCATAGGTAGCTAGTGGTCCTCGAAGGTGAGCATATTTGTTAAGAGCACTTTCAAGCTGGGGTGATGGCAACTGCAAACAGAACATGGGAAACAAAAAAAGAACGTTGAAGATTATGGCATGCAGAATTCAAAACCCGAATTATACAATCATACATTAGGTAAATTATATAAACGCTACCTGCAGTAACACACGGAAGGAATGAGGCTGGGTTTGTGATACACATTTCAAAAACCCTACCCACAGCTTTGGCATTCTCCATACCTGCAGCCAATGCACAAACTCTAGGCCATAAATTGGCGGGCTGAAAATTCCAATTACAAGCAAACTTATTCTCAGCCTCACCTTGAATAAACATCCAGGCTATGACAATTTTTAAGAAGAATAAGAAAAGGAACAGCAGAACATACCTGTCTACTCACAAGTTTGGACAGTAACTCCATGACAAAATCCACCTGCACATGAAGTTAAACCATGCTGTTGTTTATTGCCGACTACATTAATCAAAAAGCTGAATTATGCACAAATAAGAAATCACAATACCATCGCAAACAAATAATAGTTATATCCTGTTCACAAATAGCAACCTAGTTATCTACTTAGATTGGAATATTTTCAAAATTCCTGCTTCAGTTCTCATTCCTTTCACAGAACATGCACAAGAACCTCTTATCCTGTTAAAAAGCAAAAGGTAAAGAGCATATCCATATTTTCAAAGCAGGGAAGTGAAACACCATACAAGTCTTCTAGTCTCAAACAATTACGTTGAGAATTGGAACATCAATTATGAATAAGTACATGGACAAAGAAAGAGAATAAATACATGGAATAAGAGGAGGACTCAAAGGCTTTAGCAATACCGCTTTTTTGGACTTTTTTTTAGCTCTTGTTAACTTTAACAATAAAATTGTTCTTCAAGTCTCAAACACTTATGTGTGAGAATTGGAACATCAATTATGAATAAGTACATGGACACAGAAAGGAAAATGCATACATGGAATAAGAGGACTCCTCAAAGGCTTTAGCAATACCACTTTTTTGGGACTTATTTTTAGCTCTTGTTAACTTTAACAACAAAGTTGTCATAGCATACACTTCAGTAATGAAAACTTGTTAGCAAGAAGTAAAGTAATTAAGTGCTGGCACATAAAATAGCTTATTTGCGGACACACATAAAAGACGTTGGGATACTATATCTTAAAAACTGGCATAAAGGGCATTAATGGGCACCACTTCAACTTGGGACCACCATGTTAGTGATAAAATAATTTCTTTTGATAATTCATCTCATTCTATTTGGCATCACTCCATTCCACAAGTAGTACTGCATGGTCCTTGACAAATTTTTCCATTGTAGTTTATGGTGAGTTAGGATTTTTTTTTTTTAATTTATAATTCCTGAATAAAACCAAGTTTTAATTGCTGTACTAAATTACGAACTTGATGGAAAGGACATGGTTGGATGTCTAATTTGGAAAGTGTAACAATTTAAGCTTACTTATTTTAAATGGGGTTTGCACTGACTTTAGGTGCAAAACAGTACAAATACCCTTTTAGAATGAACAGCCAAAAATCATTGCCTCTTCATGAATAAACATACAAGTGTGCGCCTTCCACAAATTTTCCATATTGATTATTCAATTCTAGTCCTCATCGTATTGGAATCATTTGTTAGCTGACCTGCATCCAGCGACAACCTAAGAAAGTTGATCTCGAGAAACTTCATTTTTTTGCTCAGTTATGAGGTAGTTCAACATATTCTCTGAAAGGTAGTAGGATGTCAAGGAATGCAGCTGAACAGGGAAAAATATTTTACCAGAGCAGGGAAAGCATCAGTAGTTTGAATCACAGTCCTCATGAATAGAAGTGGTAGAGGAGTTTGATCCACCTAAAAAATAAATATGCATAAGCTAACCATTCTCCAATTTACAAGCTGTAACATGCACATACTTTAAACTTTTATACCATCTGATTTAAGGCCTTTGCCATGACCTGCTGGGTGAAAACCGTTCGCTGCTCAAAGCACACTGAGCAAGCATCTGTAATCTGAAAGGCAAAAAAGGTTAAATTGCTTCCGATGTGAATTATGTAGATTGATAAGCATCGGATGGAAATCATAAGAACTGGGAAAAAACAAAAAGATTTCATTTACTCCACTAAGCATATGCTCGCTGAAGATGGAATCTCTTGCTTTGGATTCTTAGGAATCCAAATAAACAATACACATTTTCCTGACACTGTCGTGGATAACCATGAAACCTAACCAAATTATTTTGAATTGCCATTGCTAAATACCAACCTTTTTAAGTGGAAGATGATCTCTTTCAGGATTAATGTCGTGTATTGCCACCATCACTTCTGCCGGTGTCAAAGCGGGACCTGTATGAGCAGAACCCTGCCAAGAAACATTTTGAATCTGAAAACTTCCGACACCAAACTGGAGAAACTTAGAATACAATTCAACCAAATATTGATGCTAAAGTTACTTCCAGAAATGAATAATTCTGGACAGTTAATTAAAAGTCCGACTAATGCTAAAATTTATCTATTGCTTGCCAGCTCAAAATAAATTCAACCAACCGTACATGAATACAGTGACTCAAGAGACATCACAGCACAATCCAGGTTTGACAGCACAAGTACTAATATTTCATCTCAGTAAAAATTATTTAATTCCCACTAATAAGCTATGACCATATATTTGCAGACATAGTATTTACATTCTGCATTTTCATCTGAGTACCTCTTAAATCAGGATAGACAACATGACATAGACAGGCAAATATAATATCTTCTAAAGACATTGATGAAATAAGGATATGTTCACTATCAAAAGCAACTCGCAGTAATCTCACAAGCAAAATCCACTTGTTTGATTGGATTAAACTTAGACAAATTTGAACAGTTGGGGTTTGAGGAGAATGGTGAATATATGCCTGTACATGTGCAAAAAAAATTGAATTGAGAAAATACAATTAAGCTGTAGTTTATTATGACTAGGCAACACTCAAACATAAGTAGACAAACATGCACAAGAACTATACAATGACGAAAAAATTGAAAGTAATCCTGATAAACTTAATGTTGGATAAAAATGGCCTAATGTGAGATATATCTATTGCATTTACAGCACATTTTTCATTTGGTTTAATGATTTCATAGGTTATCAAGTATAAGAATATCTGTTATTCAGTCAGTAATCCTCAAGAAGGTTCTAAATCAGTTCTTTGTTAAAAATCTCAGACAAGAATTTCGGGACATGTTCGATGATCATTTTCACTGGATTCTCTGTGTCCTCTAAATGTCGAAACTAAAGATAAATTGTACAGAGGACGTCCATCCCTGAGATGTTATCATGTAAAAGCATGGTGGAAAGGATAATTACAGCGGATAGTGATGTTGCCACGGTATTCCTCAAGCTGATCAACAGTATGTGCTGTGTGTGTATGTTGTGTAAGCAATATACTCCCTTGACAAGAAACAAAACTAACTTTTTTTCTTTTTAATTTTTTGTAAGTGGCAGGTCTTGAACCCAGGACCTCCTACTTTCAATCCCTCCCAACTTACCACCCAACCCAATCCTCCCCAACAGAAACAAATCTAACTTAACATGCAGTGGAAATATCTTCATTAAACCAACCACTTAACTACTTCCACATAGAAAAAAGCAACAGTTCATAAAGAAACATTGAGAATTTCACCTGCCTATTCCATTTTGAATGGTTGAATATTGTTTAGGACATTCCAAAAGAAATAGAGAACAAGAAAATTGGAGGAAAGGGACATCACCGGTGCCATAAGCATGACCATGTATAGACACATCTTAAATGATAAGAAGATGCAAACAGAAAGAGCTGTAACAGTAAGAATGAATTCATACCTGTAGTATGTGGGCAAGTGCTGTCTGAAACTTATCCGGTGGGAGGTTAACCAGCTGAGGAAAAATAGGTAAAACCTGATACATAAGAAACAATCCATTATCCTTTGTAAGGTTAAAAAAGATAGTCAGCTTCAAGATTACCCCTATTCAAATTATATCCACACCATATATTTAAAGGTTGCTTCAATATAGCAATAAAATAACCTAGAGCTGGATATACAAAGTGCTCCAAAAACTTAACTACAAGAACAACCACAAGTCCATGACACTAACTAGAAACAACAGTTTGCTAAAAAATAAGATGAAAAAGCAAAATTGAAGCAAGCCAGCAAGCGACCCTAATATACACAACCAATGTGAAAAAGGTGCATTTATAGTGCTAAAAATAATAATATGCATGCCATATCAGGCCTTAAAAGAATGCCAAACATCTACTCTTGGACCTACAATTCCATATTGCTAGAGGTTAGTCTTTGATTATCAGAGCTAGAAGGCAAATAAGTCTTACCCAGATCACTGAGATCAAAAGACCACTGACACACATTATTTGCAGTAGTTTAACTAGAAAGAAAATATATAAGGAACCACCGCCTACCTCCTTTTTGGAAAATGATGACAGTATTGGAATGAGAATAGTAGCATCCTGCAACAGAAATGAAACATAAGAATGGATAACCAAGAAATATTGTAAGTGAACGTATGAATGAGAGAGAGAGAGAGGTCTTGGTGCTAATGGCATTGGAAAGTGGAAATGCTTTAGTTGAAAACCTTCAGCTTTGTTTCATATAAAAGTTTGACAATGGCAATAACATCAGCTGGAGGTGTTGTCCCTTCGGATAGAACACTGATCACCTAGTAGTGAAGAAACCATGTCACCGTTATTTAAGGAAAAGAATTAAGAGGAAGACAACTTCCAGCTGTTCAAGTAATTAAGAACAAAGAGACTACCTGAGTTAAAAGATTTTCACTTCCTGTGGGTGGATCAGATATTATTTCAAGCAGCTGAGAATAGGAGGACCCAAAAGCCCTTATAAGAACAGGAATATGGCGATGTACAGCCTACACTAACAAAAAGAAATTTAGTGAAGACAAGATATTTCCTAAAGAAAATTGCAGAAGTAATTACAAAGGATCCAAATTAGAAGCATAAAGTCATATAAATTGCTATGGTTGTGTCCAAGTGTCAGAAATAGCCAAGTCCTCCACTATAGGAGAGTGGACATATTTGAAATTATGTTTTGTAGTAAATGTTGCAGTTAAAAGGACACAGGCAAAAGAACTAAACTCTTATAACATGGGACATTTTTTTTTTCCAAAAAAATAATCTTTTTAAGATGGCAACTGTCAAGTAAAGGGCAACAAGGTGGAGAAAAATTCAAACAATTGAGGAATTAGTTTATATATCATAAATGGCCAAGAGCAAGCATATAAACATGTCTAAACCTATAATAAGGCAAAAGTCCTTTTGTCCTTGCAAGCATCAGAAATACAAGAACCATCCAGCGATAACAATAATATCCATATATAATTCCATTTCTGAAATATTTCATCCTTCAAGTTTTTACTCCTTTATCTCAGTTACTTCTCCTCAGTCATGTCCTTTTATTTTCATGAGTTCTCAGTCAGTTGAACG
The DNA here is from genome assembly GCF_003713205.1 of Coffea eugenioides. NCBI lineage: Eukaryota > Viridiplantae > Streptophyta > Magnoliopsida > Gentianales > Rubiaceae > Coffea > Coffea eugenioides. Next base: position 7,774,900 of record NC_040044.1, read on the forward strand.
TAAAAAGATGACTATGCCAACAAAGGCAGTAGGAAAATCAAAAAATGTAGATGACTGGGTTAATCAAGCAAACTCATTAACAATATAACTATATGCACAATCAACCATGTGAAACTTCATATAGGGACAAGAGGTACCCACTATTCTACAACAGTGACTGGACATCTAAAGTCAATGAATATTCTTTTAACCAGAAAGGGATAGAAGATTGAATAGTTAAAGCCACAATGAGATTAAACCCTTTGTGGAGAAAGCACAGATTGATGCCAATCAATATGAAAAACTAGGCCGGAGTTCAGTCAATGGAAAGATCGATGTGTGGGGCCACCATACAAATTTGTTGACCATATTACCCAGTGAATGATGGGCCTTGATAAACTAACTCCTAACAGCTGTAATTTAATGTACATTAAGTACAAACTGATTACCACTTTTGAGTAACCAGTTTGAAGCGATGACCTTGTTCTATCTTTGTCAATTGGATGCCTAAAAGGTCACAGAGTTTTGACTTAATTCCTGTCAATAACAACATGAAGACAACAAATATAAAATTCCGGGAAATGGTATTAAATAACAAATGCAGGTTCTGATGGTTCATCACTGGCTTGAAGAAGGGTCATCAGATGGCAAAAAGTGCTGATCATGTGAGACAACTCCAGAGCAATGAAGTTCTAGATAATGAGCGATGACAAATCATCCCACATGCAAAGGCAGAATATTTGATTGAACGAACAAGTAAGAAAACAAAGTGAAGAGTGGAAAAAGACCTGCTTAATCGCCTTGGGAGAACGTGCATAATTATCAAATACAATTCGTAGGAGACTAGGTTTCTGTAAACAAAAAAGGAGAAAAGAGAAAGAAGACAGAGAACAAACAAGGAGTGAGGAAGACATATATCACTGGAGCTCCTGATGTAGGGGGAACAAAAATAGCTTTTCAAGCTCCACCATGTAAAAAACTAAAGAACAATAAACAGTTGTCTCGACCTTTGGGCATAAGGCAAAAAGCAGAGACACATGCTGCTGAGCATGAGCCAATGTCACTGCAGATTCATTTTGAGTATCAATTTCTGCACCCTTCATGGAGTCGATTTCAGATACCCCTGGCTCTGAAACTTGAGAACCACTAATAGATGTTTCTTGGCTTCCCACCTAAGATTGAAAACAGAAAGAGGGGGAAGAAAAAAAAAAGGAAAGAAGGTGTTAGGAGAGAAACATGTGACGATGAAAAATGGCAATGTCAAAGGTAATTTTGAATAACGGTTGTAACAACTATCAAATATTCAAAAGCTGTCTCGTAAGGACACAGAGTTGGGAGTCATGAAAAGAAAATATTTTCAGAAAACCGCTACATTTAGAAGTGGAAAAACAATGGAGCCCAGTCCCAATTACGTTATGATCAGCTAACCATTTTCTGACACTTATTACACATGCAACCAACTTCAACTAATTCACTGTCTTAAACTATGCAAGGCAAATAGGCGCACAGATTTTAACACCATGTGTCTAGATGATTCAATATGATGAAATGTAAGACCCTCTTGCATTTCAATGCAGCACTAAAAAACAAAGGTATGAATTGGGGCAATCATTTAGACAGGATTTAAGTGTTGAAGACCATGGCAAAACAAAGTCAATAATCATTATAAGCAATACAACCAATCGGTAAATAATCATCTAAAGAGGTTTCCATAGGACATCTCCAACCACAAAACAAGCTATACAAAAATGTTTGTTGTATAATTTCCTAGTTTGTTGTATACATCATTGCAAGAGATGACATATTGGAACAACAAAGCCAACTACCACCTACTCTATTGACAGACCAAAATATTTCTTGAAGGAGAGTTTTTGCTTCCTTACTCCTTTTTAATCTTCTATGCTTACAGCATCACTCGTCAACTATTGCAGAAAAATCTCTTGTTTAAATACTTCACAATCTCAAGTTATATACAGAACTACCATGCAAATGCTTGCATTGTTTAAAGAATTTTTTTTAATTTCATTCTAGTTAGAAAATGAATGATATGAAAACTATAAGAAGCCAAACTTCAAACCTCTGGTTCTGCCCTCTGTTCACTCCCTCCACACTGAGAAAGGCCTACATCTGAAGCACGTTGATCTATGGCTGACAAGAACATTCTCGTTGCAAACTGCTCAATGCTCTCTGAAATGTAACCAAGCACATAGAGTTTTTTTGCCACCTGCCAGTCACAAACGAGTTCAGAAAGCGCAGATGAAGTAAAAAAGGGCAAGTCCTCACGGGCCTAATTAATATTTACATGTACTAAATATTTTTTAAGTTGAAATGCCAACAACATCTACCCAACAGAAATGGAAAGTTGAAATAAAAATGCAATAAACTACTACATCCAACAATGATGCCAAGTCACAAATATTTGCAAGTTGCAAGTATGCATACCAGACGGATAGCTTTTGCTCGAATGTGGTCCTGTGGATGGACGGCACACTGCAAAGTGCAAATGCATCAGTCACAAACAAATATATAAAACAAAAACATAGATGCCAATATGCTACTCTGCACGCCCGTTTGCGTGTTTTTCATGGCACATGAATTTTCCAGATCATTAAATTAACCAGTATATATTGTACATATGACCACATAACAAATTCTAACATTGTGATCTCATAAAACCCTGCCTATCTTCCATTGTAACCATTAAAATACTCCTGGTCCTATGCAGACTTGGAAGAAGAACAATCTGCCGCAAGTTTTTGATTTGTTATGAAAAAGTCACAGTAAACCTCTTTCCTTCTCCCATTTTAGCAAGATTCTGATTTCAGGAGCCCCAAAAAACCTCTTCAAGTTCAAGAAATAGTCTGAACCCAAAGCTTTTAGAATTTAGGAATCAGCTGAAAAGTACTCTCATAATTCGATTCCCACCCCCAAAGCCTGCAACAATGACCGTAGTCATTGTCAACTTCTATATCCAAATATTCTTACATAATTCGTTGCAAACATGCGACCAAGAAAGTTTTAGCCACTTCTCACTTGGTTTATTAGCATTTTGGAGAAACCCCACCTATCCACCCTAGCCATGCACAGATCTGAGCAACAGATGAGCACAAATAAGTTGTGTAATTCTAAGTAAAAACATAGAACTTCAATGTGCAGGCGTTTACTATCTTCATAAGTGAGAAAGAGAACATTCCCACAAAAAAAAAAAAAAGAGACAACTGAGCTAAAGAAGATTCCCAGCACTTGAGCATGCACAAATCAGGAATATTAAAAGCACAATTTGGCTCAGAAATTTCCCATGGTATAAGCACCTTTAAAGCAATATCCAAGCAGGCCTGACGATTAAGTGGCCGCCCCAAAATCAAGCTCCAGACAGCACCCAGACCTTGAGAAACACGGTCATCAGAAGCATCTTTTGCCAAATATCTTTCACAGCACAAGTCATCAAGAAGTTTCATCACAGAATCCGTTAAAAGAGGAACATCACCAAGAAGACGACTGAATGACTTGTCAGTGGCTGGTAAACTCTCCAGCAAGGATTTTGCCTACAAAAGACAAGCTACTTAAGTGATTTCAAATGACAGGAATAGGGCTGCTTAGAGATAGCCGTACCACTCCAGTCAGGAAATTCTCATAGGCAGCAGCAGCAAGTGGCAAGGTTTCTTCTGAATCTGATAACATAAGTGAATGTAGGTGGAAAAGCACATGCAGGACGAGTTCATGCCCCTGAGGTTTAAAAAAAGGTATCAATTGAATAAGTATATATTAGAATCATCTAAACGGAAGTTGACAAGGTAAATTTCTCTAAAACACGGACAGGTATTCATTTAGCCAGTAACGATGAAGTTGCTATCGGCTATGAATATAAAAAATACCTTCGCCTAGAAATATTAAATACAGCTGGCAAGCTAAAAGAATAACTGAAACCTGCCAGACATTTCATAAGCATCTCTTCAAAAATTAATGTTTGAAATACCTGCATGGCATGAAAGAAGCTTTACCAAAACTAATAGAGTACTTTGAAGCGTTCCTTTTCAAAATTATTTGTTTATTTTGGAGAAAGCAAAAACGTGATAGACAAGATATGTAGCTCATGACTGAGTAGTCCATCAGACAAAAGAATTTTGCAAGCAGTCTATGACTGACTACTATAGGATCCTATCCTTCAATTACAGGGCAAAGAAAGTTTTAATCAAAACCAACAGATCTATGCAACAACCTTTATATATTAAGCTGACAGCTGAAAAAAGAAAAGGGGAAGATGTAAAGTTTTTAACCACAACATGAAAGAAATGTAACAGCAACGACTCCAGAAACTAATGAAGTTTATCCTCTTGCAGAGAAGACTAAGGTCTGAGATTGCAAGCATGTATTGTTTTCTCGTTTAATTTGTTGTCCTTTGTCCTTTTTCCTTCTCTTCTGTTCCTATGCTACAATTGAAAATGTACCATAAGCCTGACCATATTAGGCAGCAACCTACACTCAAGAGTTTCGTCAATAATATATTGGTATAACCATGATTTCTTCCTTCGTAGCTTGTGGGAGAGATTTAGATTAGATAGAAACCATGAGGCGAAATTGACAAAATGATGATGGGCCAGAGAGAGAGGGAGAGATGGGACAGAACAAACTCTGAATGCAGACAACATGAATTTCTTAAAAACAGATAATTCAAAACTGAGTTTAAAATTGACCATGTATTATTTTGCTAATGAAATAAGAACTGGTTTCACAATGTGCACATCCAAACAAAAATTCACGGCCAAAGCAAACAAGAAATACACCAAGCACATAAGCCCAGATCTTCCAGTGAAAACATATGGAATCATTGTGCTGGCTGCCAAGAATCAAAATGATAATTTTTGTTGAGCAAAAATCAGATAACAATCTAAACAGAATAAATCATTTTCTCAAAGGCTCAAAAGGAGCAAATTACTTCAATAACCTGATTAGGACCAGTTTCTAACCACCCCACCTAATAGCTTAAAATGTTAGAAAACTCAGTCAATTTCATTATTTGTAAATCCCTTACAGGCCATCCACACTAAGTGCTGGAATCTTTCAATAGGCCAGGCACATGAATTACCAACAGACACTAAATACACTATAAAAAAATCGATTCAAAGAAAGTAACATCAGCACAAGTAAAAAATCGATTTAAAACTGGACTGTAACATCTATACCCTTTTTGCGCTCGTGCGTATCCTAAGAAAATACACTTAATAGCACGAGAATCTAATTTATCCACCCCGGGAGCAAGCTGATGAACAAAGCACACACATCCAAAAATACGAGGAGGCAATTTAAACACAGATTCATGAGGAAAAAGAATGGAGTGAGGTAATTGACCTCCAAGAATATTAGATGGCATGCGATTAATTACATAACATGCAGTTAGAATTGCATCACTCCAAAATTGTTTGGGCACATTCATGTGCAACAACAGTGTTCGAGCAATTTCGATTAAATGTCCAATTTTTCTTTCAACAACTCCATTCTATTGTGGAGTGTGAGGACAAGAGGACTGATGAATAATACCAGACTTAGTCATAAAGATATTAAAAGGAGTGGAAAAATATTCTTTCGCATTATCACTGCGAAGTATACGTACAAACACAGATTCTTTATTTCTGTAACAAATGCACAAAAAATGGAATATAATTCTGAACGATCTTTCATTAAATAAAGCCATGTAACTCTGGAAAAATCATCAACAAAGACTACAAAATATTTAAAACCTAACTTTGAAGTGACTCGACTAGGACCCCAAACATCAGAATGAACTAACAAAAAAGGTTCAGAAACTCGTTTATTGACTCTAGGAGCAAAAAAAACACGATGATGCTTTCCTAACTGACAAAACTCACATTCTAACGAAGATAATTGACTCAAAGTAGGAACCAATTTTTTCAAATTTTGTAAAGACGGATGACCTAAACGACAGTGAATTTCAAGAGGAGAAACAGTAGCAGGACATGCTATCGGACCATTGAAGTTGAGAAAGTAAAGACCATTATGCTCATGCCCTCCACCAATCGTCCTCTTTGTCTTTAAATCCTGAATGACAACAGAATCAGGAAAAAAAGTAACTGTACACTGTAGAAATTTAGTGAGCTTACTAACAGACATTAGATTAAAGGGCAAATTGGGTACGTAAAGAACAGAAGACAGCGGAAGTGATGGATTAATTTCTACAGTGCCTAGTCCTTTAACTTTAGTGGTAGATCTATCAGCTAAAGTAACATGAGGAAAGGGAATAGACTCTTGAAAATTAGAAAAATTTTAGAGGTACCTGACATATGATCAGTAGCTCCGGAATCAATAATCCATGAGTCATTACCTTTTTGTGCTAAAGAAGCAGAGGGAAGAGATGCGTGATTTGTAGCTTGGTACTGTAGGAATTTAACATAATCTTCCTCAGATATAGTAACAGTTTTCTGGGACCCATGTGCTAAAGAACTTGATTCAACTTGATCAGTGATAACCGTATTAACAAACCTTTCAACCATAGCGAATAGCACGTCAAACCAAAGAACGGGTCAAAACTTCTGACGAACGCGTGAACTGTGCGCCGTGAACAGTAACGGCATGAACAGTAACGCGTGAACAGTGCCGCGATGAACAGTGCAGCGTGAACAGTGATTTTGCTAGATGTTTAACCCTAACCCTAGGACTTTAGCTCTGATACCATGATAACAGGTATCTTGGAAGGAAAACATCTAGTCACTGTATTATGAGTGACCAACTAGTATTTATAGGAGTACAAACCTAACAAACTATTTACAAGAATACCCTTACTAATTTATTATCTACAAGAATACTTATATTCTCTTAACAATAACAATTGCACCCAACACTTTCTCCTGCAGTAATACTGCTTAGATTACCATCTCATCTAGATGCCTAAACGTCCGATACAATAATTACATTAAATGGATGCAAAGAGCAATAGTCATGTATTTCTTCATGCATAAGTTAAGAAGTGGGTAAGGACCAAGTAATTCTCAAAATGGATCAATCACCAGATGCCAAAACACAAATTTTCTCAGAGGTTTCTGAATATGAACTAGCTACCCATACACGTAAGCAGAAGTTGGAGGTCAAGAGGGCCCCAAAGGTGATGCATATTGTAACTAAAATGATATTGGAAAGAGAAAGAACCTTTTGGCGATGGTAGTCCAAAGCAAGTTGTTTTAGCAGTGCCACGATACCATCATCAGCAGCAGCATCAATCTGGAGCAAACATCATGCCTCAAAGTCAAAAAGGTATTTAAGATAACATCATCAGCATCACACATTATTTAAGAAGACATCACATTATGAAAATGAAAGAAAAAGACGGGTATTAATGACCTTCATTCATGTATTGTCAAAAGCTACAATTGAAAATTACAACAAACCGAACACACGCTCTAACACGCCAATCAATGTAAAAAAGGTAAAGAACTTCAGGTATCAGCTTTCAACTCCACTTCGTCTTTTATTCCAGGCTAAAACAAAGATCTATATATATAACTCAGCTGAAAGACTAGCCCATGTACAAATCCCAAACCCTCCCCTCCCCCCCCCCCCCCCAAAACAAAACAACCACTCCTCCAATTATTATTATTATTTTTTCACAAAGACAGAAAATCGACCAAGAATGACAATTCAGGATGCTAAAATGAGGCTTAATATGCCAGACTTTGGTTCCGCTTCAACACCTACAACTCTAAATGAAATGATGGTCATTAATTGGTTGGCCTTTCAAAGAAACAGTGTATTATCATGGTCATTCTTCTACAATTATGGGAAAGATATTGGCCTTCCTTTCCACTAAGTAACTCTTTACATTAAAGTATGATAAACTTCTATTAGGGTGTGTCTACAAAGGTAAAATGGGCAAGTATCTTAAGCATCAGACATAATATGCAGAATGCATTTTGCACCCTGTCCTTTTCAGTAAAACCACAACACATAATTACAAGCACATAACCTACAAATCCAGGAGAAAATTTCAAATAACTTTGACAGGAAATGGGCATCATGCAGTGTGCCACACCTATACAGAGGTCCACATTCCTGCAATGCAGGAGAAACACTCAGCGATGTGCAGCTGAGTGTCATAAGTTGTAAATATGACAAGCGAGGCAATATACATGTATACTAACCAATGAAATTAGCAGTACACAGAAGAAAAATTGGCCCACCTGTGCCACCAATCGTGCAAGCAATGCCATGCGCATTTGTTTGTCACCTGGACCTCGCAAATTCTTGTAAGAGCCAAAAATCCGTTCAATTGCCAATGTTGTGGCATTGCTCTGCTGTTTCTCAGTCAAGTTGATATAGGATGGAAGCACGGGCAACTCTACACTTGCATCCTCAGAGGCTTCCATGTCAGAAATAGCAGGAGAAAGTTCATCTGCTTCCAGTGAAGGTGGGGAGTAAACTTCATCCACCATTGTAAATTCTGATGATGACTGTCCCACCAACTCTTGCTCATCAATGAGAGGGACTGATGGAACCTCCAAAGCACCTTTTTCCTCTCCGTCAGGAACAACTTCCCTTGATCCATCCTTCTCAGCTTCCTCTTCAGTAACCGGATCAACATAATATGTCGGCAAAGTTTCTAGTGAACTCAAACCAGCATCAGATTTAGGCATCATGGGAACCAATATACTTTCAGAGCTCAGGTTTCCTGGTGGTGAAAGAGGCTTAATAAAAGGACTAGAAGAATCCACATGAAGTTGTAATCCACTAGTTTGTGTAGCATTTGAATTATCCTCTGAAGCAGAAGCCGCAGGCACACTAACAGATGCCATCATACGCCTTGGGTCAAGACGACGAGGATCCTGGAGAACTTACCAATTGTTAAATTAGCATATTAATATATTCAACATGAATAACAGCAGAAGGAAAACTCCATGGCAATGTTAAAACCATGATTAGGAGGATAACAACAATGATATTAAGCTTACTCTTCGTGGATCGCGCTTTGAATCAGAAGGGAGACTATTGGAAGTAGACATATCAAAAGATGAAGAGCTAATTGCATTTGATGAAGATACAGGCACTTGAGCTGCAACTTCTGGAGCTTCCACGAGAACGGTGGAGCCCACTGGTGCCACACTCTGAGATGGACTGCTTGAATCACCTTGTCGAGCTGAAGTAGATGGTCTAGTTAAAGGAGGAGGGTTTTTAGGCAAGTGTCTCATATTAGTTATGACTATATCAGCCAGCAAATCTGGATGGATATTAGATATTAGAATTTCAAGAGATTCAACACCCCTTTCTCCTTCTGCAATTAGAGCACCAATCATTGCAATCATTTGCTCAACAGCGGTCAAATTGCTGTCCAATAAGGGAACCTTTGGGGACACTCCATTTACATAATCTTGCCCTGAATCATTTTTGTCAACAGATGGAGCTACATGGTTATTAGAGCCATAACGACCTCTTTTTAGAGCTACATCATTGTTATCATCTGGATCTTCATTATCTAAACATAAGGACCTCTTCCTCCCATGATCCACCGAAGCAGGCGAGTGATCTGACAGTTGCTCATCCTGGTAGAAATTAAAATTCAGAAATTAAATGGCAAATAGAATCAACGGTTGAGATTCTTAAAATGCCTACATCTTCTTCTTTGAAGTATATTACCTTGCTCAGCCTAGAGTCACGTGAAGCACGTCCATTAATTCTCATCATCTTTTCAACTTGTCGGAGAGCCTGATCAGCTGCATCCGCAGCATTCATTGCTCTCAAAGCCTTCAGCAATATGTCTCTTGACTGGAAACAAGGGAAAACAAAACTTAGCCTATGATTCGGAAGTGAGCAATGACAAGAACTTGCGGGAAAGATTAAGTAGAGCCAGCGAGGGATTCATTAGGACTTTAGGAGGCATATGTAACTGAAGTGAGGATTATCAGACCCAGCAAAATATTAGGCTTGAAACTATGATTACGCCTCTTCTTTTGGCTTTTAGCTCTTCTTTAATTTTAAAAGGAATCTGCTGAGTGTGAGAATTTCCTCATCAACTTATCTTGAGGAAAATTTATAAAGATATCGACACTACAACTAACATCAAGCATCTCTAAGTTCATTGTCATTTTATACTTTTTGGTAAATTTTTTGCGTATCAATAATTGAATGATCTGGTTTTCATATAAGAATATCAAAGAGAGAATACGAGCATGCACGGTATGCTTCATATTGAAAATTTGAACCAAATATCAGGAAGATATCAAGCATATGGACCATATTGCAAGTAAACCCATGATCAAAGACACCTGAATATCACAGCTCAAACCAAGTACACAGTAACTCTGGGAAGAATAAGTTAAACTTGTTGAACCTAAACCATTGGCTGGAAGAACTTTTGATCCCAAAACTGCTAGAAGTTGTTTAGCCTGGTATTCATACACCATTTAGACGATATCAAGAGAGACAAAGACAGGGTAATAACATGACCTTAACAAGCTGAGACCAAAACCATCACTAAAATTTAAAACTTTGATATTTTAGCAGATTTAAGCAAAATAAGAAGAATAAACAACTTCAAAAAACTGTGATAAATGCAAGAGGCAAGCGGGGTATATTCAAACAAAAAAAAAGAATGCAAACATAATATGCAAAGGAATTTTTGGTAGCATGAGCTTTGCAAATCATAAAACAACTGTGATAAATGACTAAGCAGAGATTGATACTTCCAGCTACTAACTCTGCTGTATTTTCTTTATTATTTGGGTAAAATACCAAAAAATTCCCTGTAGTTTGCCAATTATTCAATTTAACTCCCTCTAATTTGGAAACCTACACTATAACTCCTTGTGGTTTCAACTAAATTCAAAATTGGATGGAAAGCATCCAATCCAACAGTTGTACGTGAAATGTCAATATTACCCCAGTATAAATGAACTCCCTTGATTTGCTGAATGTTCAATTTCACTCCTCTAGTTTGAAAAACTATACTATAACTCCCTGTGGTATCGATTAAATTGAAAATTGAACGGAAGGCATTTCATGTATAGCAAGGGCGATATTGACATTTCACATACAACCGTTAGGCTTTCCGTTCAATTTTTAATTTAGTCGAAACCACAGGGAGTTATTATGTAGGTTTCCAAATCAAAAGGAGTAAAATTGAACATTTAGTAAACCACAAGGAGTCTTTTGGTATTTTACCCTTATTATTTTGATGTCTAACCATCTCAGGTAAACATGCTCGTAATCACTATAAAATGAAAATTTTATGCTTCATCGTTCTTCAAAAATTATTTAATAACAAAATGTCATCAAACAAAAAGGTGATTTAAAAACTCAAATAGTCAAATGATTGTGTCAAAGTAAATAATCTGAAATTCAATAAATCCAAGATAAATAAGGTAAAGAAGCAGACAATAGGGCCAAGAACGCCATTAGACTAGGCTAGGTACCTCCAACATGACCGGGTCGGAACATCTTAGAAAACCCAGAAAAGCAGTTCGTATAGAATACTGGATACTGGCAATATGGCCACCCTTTGTCATCTCAAATTTAGAATCAAAATCAAGCAGTGCTGAAAGTATGGGATTGTAGTTGGTAGGCCGTTTTCTTGCAATAACTGCAAGACTGCAAAAGAAGGAAGCAACAACATATTGAGACGAGGCATCAGGGAAAGAAAAGCTCAATACAACTATATTTAAGAGCTGAACTTGACACAAAAATACAGTCATTAAGTTAATTAATAGAGAAGAATTAGCATTCAAATCCCATAGAAAGAACATGACACCCTTCAACACGACAGTGCAGCTGCACAAGCCATCCAGACATACCACAAATGACCAACAAACAAGAAGAATTTCTGGAGTATAAAGACAGCTTAATCCTACCCAAACCCAAAATACCAAATGTCTCTCATAATATGAAGATCATCTGGGCACAGATTTGCATCTAGTCCGTGTTTTAGCCATATATGCACTATTCTTTCACCATACATACGTATCATGATATAATGTGCAGTTGTGCACTGGCCTTCGCCAGCAGATGGCTTGCCAAATAGTCCATCTTTTCAATAAATCTGCTCTAGTCCAACATGATTGGTTGCAAACTAAAGGATCGGAGGACATTGAGTTTCACTGGACTCAAATTTAAACCAGTTAACAGCAGAGAAGATGCAGGAACAAGTCTGTAGGTGTATCAGTAGAATAACACAACATACACTGAAAAAAGGGGAAACAAAGGGACAAAAAGGTGCTGACAAATTTGGAGAACTTTACAAATTTAATGTAAACATGTTACTCTACAACTAAAAGGCAAACTCACAGTGATTAAGAATAATCCATAAAATAATGAAAACTAGCCACAAATAAACAACGGTTTCAGAAATTAGAGGGAGGATGAGTTTGAAACTGTCTGGACGCTGACTAATTTAACTATCAGATAAGTTCCTGCAAAGCTTCAATTTGAAACAAGCATGAAACACTAAAAGTAAACTATCGATGCTATCACAAATTATGTCCCGTCTTCCCAGGCAAAGGCAAATAATCAAGTTAATTGCCTGTTAGAAAATCGAATTTCTGCCAATTGTCATCTCCGGTAAACCTACCAAGGAGAATATAAAGCTTTTTTCAATACATTCAATAGTTTATAGGTAACAGTTTTCTGTGAGTTTTGAGCAGATCCCATCCTACACTTACAGCAGCGTTGACAACATATCAGATGTGTCAAGGTTGACACCAAATATGAAAACTTCACATCACTGTCATCACTTCAACATATCCAGGATCAACTTTGTTAACGACCTTCTGGCCTTAACTTGATACCCTCTCCTACAATTTTCTAAAAGAACATTCAGGCAATGCTACATTCCACTGGCACCATCAGAGCTCAAGCAACATCCAGATGAAGAACAAGACAGAAAGGCTAATGATTCGACCTCATGAGCGTGCTCCTAAAAGGACCATGCATTCTGTGCCATAATATTCAACCTCTTACAACTACTCATTCATTGTAAACAACCCCAACTCTGGCAGCAACTTAAGGCCTAAATCCTTGTGACATACAACAACTGTTATATAAAACCATTAAGCACAAAAAACTGAAAATTAGCGGCCAGTCTACCATCTTAAAGACAAAGGCAATTAGTGGAACAATTGACAGTATAATTTTTATCTATGGGCACCAGCAAACTAGATTAACAGCAGCAGGAGTTCTGAAGAGTTACGCTGGGCTGCGCTGGGACTTATTTCATGAGAAAGTCAGTGATGCTACAAAGTTTCCAGTTTGATCTAACCTATATGTAGAAACTCAACCTGTTTTATCTTTCCATCACACAGTTGCCACATTCAAGTTTAACACACAAATGCAATCAATGTTTAACACACAAATATGATAGACAGATTTGATAACGCATCCTCCAAACAGAGGATGTGTTATCAAATCTGATCTTGCCTCCTCCATAACATGAGAAACCTGTAACGTACTTTATATCCAATTGTTGCCTTGTTTTCAAGTGAAAATCCCGTTGATAACACTTCCTAAACCTAATCTTGCCTCCTCCATAATTATGTACCATGTTGAAACATCTCAATCACAGTATCAGAAGTTAACAGAAAGGAGATTGACTACTTGGACTATACAGGAAACTGACAGAGAAATGCATAACTGTAACACAAAAAGACCCTATAATTCGCTGCATGGGAAAGCAATTACATGTATCTCACTGCCTATGCCGCAAACACACATTGAGTTCTAAAGTGCCAAAAATCACTTAAATGCTACAATAATTTTGATTAGTCACACATATTAGAAAAACAATATATCAAACAACAGAGCAAGTATTAATAATATGTGCGAAGAGTCAAAAGAAGAGATAAACATATTTTATTCAACACTAAGACTGCATTCTACTAATGCCATTGATCATCCCTAAGCAAATGCTAGACCAGATGCACTAAATTCATTTCAAATTCCAACTTATGTATAACTACTTAACCTCATGTCAAGCAACTTCTCCAATAGTCATATGCACCCAGGCAACAAAACTAGTTATTCCCTCAAGATTAGCAACTGCTTTAACCAAGTGAAACATGGAAGAAACAGCAAATCCATGCATTACAAATGAAAATCGTTCTAGGAAAGTCCTAAAGTAGGACTAGAAAGAGTTTTTCAAGTGAATCTGAGGAGCATGAATCTAATGTGTCAGATTTCTGAATCACAAGAATATGACGGGGTAATAAGTAAAACATTAACTGTAGGCACTTCTACACATCTAAAGTTCAGTGATAGGTCCTCAAATTTCCACCAAACTTCTTCAATGACCCCAACAAAAATTGTATCCTAAATATCCCTCACTTCAACCAACAAGCATTCATCCATGTTGGCTGCTCTCCAACTCTTCCTTTTGGATGTTCCTCTAAGCATGACTCACACTTTAGATGAAAGAAGCTTCCATACCAGTTAAACTTGTACTTCATCTATCAGGGTTAGAAAAAGGCCTAAATCTAATGTTTTCTCAGCTGCTTCATGGGACAATACCAGATGTCATTTAGTTAACATAACAATTATGCTTCTCATTTGTTCAGGTTATTCTCATGGATAATACTTCATAAGAATACTTCTTGTTACTGTGGCTTCTATATATTAATCTTCTCAAGCTGCTAAAATGATTCTGCATACCAAAAAAGCAACACCGACCACCAGAAACTGTTGGTGCTTCAAATGGTCCAATCTCTTTGTTGCCTATAAAACATATATCTGCAGAATTCTTACCAACAGGAAACATTTTCCTGCTCCAATCAACTATTACTTACAAACTGCACTTTTAGCGTCAATTGAATACATGTAATGATTTAATTGTCAATACTGGCTGATATCTAATTCCAACACTGTTGTGACTGAGTCAGCTGTAGTAAAGTACTACAGTTTCATTCCTTTTTCGTTACAAAAGGCAAATAGGTACCATGCTCCTGAAGATTGGCACAACCGATACAGGTTACCTTCATTACAAGTAAAAGAGGAAATGAGTTACTCCCAAATCCTGGTTTTGAGAATGTTCAAGCGCGACTCAAGCAAAGACAGGGTTTCAGTACATAGTTCACTGTATTAAAAGGATATGTGTGTCTTCTTGATGCAAACAAAAAGCTTTGCTCTCGCCGAAAAGTAGTATCAGGTCGTTAGCAAATCACATTATAATGATCTACTTACAGATATAAGATTCACGAAGGAAATTTATATAACCACTCTACAAGGAGGATGTTTCTCAGTGCGGGTTGCCAACATCTGTAGATTTCACCTACTTTTGTTATTAAAGCTATATCAGAATCGAATTTGACATCAAACAACAGGAAGTGGAAGATAAAGATCATGCTCATAGATCTAAGCCCATGAATAGTAGCATATATAACCAACATCCATTAAAAAATTTCATTATCATTGGTAATATATGTGTCAAAGGTCATCAAAAAATAATACATTTACGAACCCTCAGAGTATAACACTCAGCAGCCGCATGCATTTACAGCACAAGTTACTAAACACTGGTAACGGCCTCTCAAAACAATATACATAGCATTCGTTAATTGCTTGTCTGTAACTCCAAAAGTTATCAAAGCAAATGAGATGACCATTTTATCCATTGCTTAGTCCTATCATCCGCCAATGTTGTTGACATCAGCAAACTCATACTTCGGTTATCTGAACCACCAGTTCAGCAATCCCAAGCAACATGCCAATATCTCCTTGTTAAAAAGCTGGAGAGGTTGCTGCAATAGTAACAGAACATGTAGTTGAAAATTTAACTACAACCTGTTTCCAAGCTTCCTCCAAAATTTCAAAAAGTAAATTAATTATTATGTGCAATCAAGAATTTATTTAAAGCTTTACGTATGATGGACGATTATTACTTTCTGCAAAACAAAAGAGGACAAGTGTAACTCATGAGAAAGAAAAGTACTATTCTTCATGTAATGTAGCAAACATAACTTTTAAATCCCAAATGCAAAGGAATCCAGACAATTTCCAATTAGGGAGTATAGCCCTCTACCAAAACTAAAAACTCAAAACCACAAACATCATCGATAATAAGGGATCACATCTATGGACAACAACATTAGTAGCTGGCATCACGACAAGCATCCAAGACAGTTTAAATTTTCTCAAGATTAAGTGCACAAAACACAAAACCTAATTGAATTATTCACAGGAAAACCAAGATTTCCCTCTTTATGTATAACATACAACAACAATAGAAGGTCAAACAACACACATAATCAAAGGGTAAGAAATACCAAATAAGTAAGAAATCGATCAAAACAAGAGGAAAAAAGAACTTAAATGACCACGCTCCATATATCATATCAGTTCTCATAAACCAAAAAGGCACGAAGTAGTTAAAAACTTAAGAAGTCAACCTCTAAAATTTGTCCAAACAACCAAATTGCAGAAAATACAGCTTACTGTAATCATGTTGTTTAACCACCATAACATTGCCAATCAACATATATTTCAACGAAGACAATCCTACACAGATTTCAGTGCTCAGTAACATCATTCGTTTAGAAAGCATAATACCTTTCTTTTTTTTTTGGCCAATGAAATTCCAGCCATGGAATGGATATATTGATCAATCCTCTCAAACTACTCTATTAAGAAGCTATCTAGTTTTCATTGACACAAAAAACTAACTGCATGTTGAAATCTTTTTCTCTACACCACACACACAGAATTTATATTAGTGTCCAGGTCATTCAAGAAATTACACTAGTTAATACATATTTTTTTAACCTTTTAGCCTTCCAACATATTGGATGCAAAACTGGAAATCTTATTTACGGTAATTTCATTCCATGACTTCAAATCATAAAACAAAAGAAGGCAAGATATCACAAATTTTCTCCTTGAATCGAATGAAAGCACAAAAAAAGACATTAAAGCTCACCTATTAACAATAGATATTGTTAATAAACCAGGGAGATTGCTAGCTGATCGCAACAAATCCAATAAAATCCCAAGAGATCTATTTGCATCTGATGTAAGCATAGCTGTATCCAGAACAGGGTGATGACCAGCCAGCCATGAGATATTAAACCCCTGTCCTTCTCTTCCTATACCTACATCGAGGACAGCATCAACATTGCACCAAAGTATCAAAATGAATTGCCTATAACACATTGAACAGTAACTCATAGACAAGTCACATGATAAATAATGACGGTGCAATCTGGAACTCCCAATACAAGCTAATATCTGCATCTTCAGACTATGAGATACAATACCTTCTCCTGCGGATCTTTCAGAGTCATTTCTATCAGGTGTGAAAAGTAAAATTTGTACTTCAAGGAACTTTATTGTCAGAATCTTTATGCCAAGAGGAGCAGCCTATAAAAACATATGCAAACTTTATGTCAGGTATGTGCACCATACTCAACATCTGGAAAATATCATCCGAAAATAAGAGATCAAGCTTGTCTCATATTTCAGCTTAAACAATGTTGCAATTTTCTCCACATCAAAAAAAATGTTATCATATCAGAAGAATACAAACAATTTACATTTGTCATCCAGATTAAGCAAGAGTATCGAAAAGTACAGCATATGTCTTGATTAAAAAGTTGGAAAAAGAAAAACAAATAAACACCTAAGCACATAAAATTATACAATGCTCTTTGACGGAAAATTCACAAACGATACTCAGCACTATGCTACTTTCCTTTACATGCTAGCATTTTGTACCATCAATTAACTGCCTAAAGTCTCTCAGCAATCCTAGAAGTGCTTCTCTCTCATTTAATCTTCTTTTTTGAAAAAGCAAATCACAAAAGCATAAAAAAGTATACCTAAGAACAAAGATCATCTAAGAAATCAAAGAAAGACAACCAAGGTTCTAGACAGGTGGCTTCTTTCCTCCAGAAAAAGATGTGATGCAAAAAAAAAAAAATTCTTCTCAATATCTATTCACTGTGTTTGTAATATTCTATTTCTTTCATTCCATATTAACTGCACAAAAGCTGAAGACTTTTTTAATTCCGTATGATCCAACATTACTTCAAAAAAAGGATATAGATTGCATGACTCATGCTTAGTCATATTCACAATTTTTCTAGCATTTTCTTTTCTTTCTAATGTTAGTATATTCCTCAATATGATTCCTTCAGGAAAATTCACAACAATCTCGCAAATTTCTAGCCTGCTTGTATAGAAATCTTTTTCTAATGCATATTATCCTTCAATTGAAACTACTGACATGTTTGTGTTTCTCCAACTTTAGAAAGTCAGACCAACCTTTAGTCATTGACAAATTTTCCAGCTTTTGCTTTCCCTCCAATGTTAGAACATCCCTCAATCAGATTCTTTGAGGAAAATAACAATAATCTCCAAAAATCTGAAGTCTGCTTTTACGGTATTCTTTTCTTATGCAATATTATCCTTCAATTGCAGCTACTACTACGTTTTACTTTTCTCCAACTTTAGACAATGATAGTCATGTAGTTCAACATAGTGAATTTGATACAAGCTCCCAACTAATAACGCTAATTTCTTAGTCTCTTCTTTTGTATGTCAAAAAAGTTTTTTACATCTACACATTACCAAAAATTTTCTTCACGGAGTAAAATGCAATAAAAAAAGGTAGAATTCAATGCAATTTGGCAGGCAAATGAAGGGGTCTAAGTCAACATAAACTTTGAAAGATACTGACGACCAACTGTAGGCAACAACATTGTGCGATTACAGCTCCTAAGGTGGAGAAGCAGAAAAGCTGAAACTATTGCACTCTTGCCACAAATATGTGCAACCAGATCTTCAAACATGAGAATTCAAAGACAAAACCAAGGCTATGCAACCTTCTGATGACAGAAAGATTGGAAGAGAGAACAGTAAACATGGCAAAGGCTATGGCAATCATGCCTCCAACTCCTTGAATACAGATACTAAATCAGGAAGTCCATTCACAGAGTTGACCAAACTTTTCAGTGTAAACACCTTAAAGTTAATCAATTTCAAACCAAAAACTTAGGTTTTGGCAACTTGTCAGATTGCAAAAGTCACAAAAACTTTCTTTTATGACGTGAAACTGGTGGTAGTAACAATAAGTATGGTTTTAAGATATAAAAAGCATGAATTTAAGTCACAACTAATAGTTATGACATTTGTTGTGACTATGCACACGGTGACCCTCATTTACAAGTCACAAGGAATCAAATAGTCACAAAGATCAATTGTGACATGTGAACAAGGGTCACCGTCTACATAGTCGCAAGCTTAATTGTGACTTGTAAATGAATGTCATGCCATCTTTTTTGACTTAAAATCATACTTTTTATGACTTAAAACCATACTTATTGTTACCACCAGTTTCATGTCATAACAAAACTTTCATGACTTCCCAGGAATCTAACAAGTCACCAAAGGCTAAATCTTCTGCAGTGGATTCCAAACTAAAAACCCAAAACAAAAAGAAAAAAAATAAAAAAAATCCATAGCAGTCAATGCAATTAATACAAGTGAAACATTCAAGGACTGACAAAAAGACATCATACATGGACCATTACCCATACCTCAAAAAGTATGTCAAGAACAGCTTCCTTGAATTTAACCATTGATGTCCAAAGGTCTTCAAGCCACATCTCAACAGTGCCATGCCGGAGAAACTACACAGTTTTCAAGATACAGTTTATGAAAACCCTCATGTAGTAGACAAGATTCCAACTAGAAATGACATAACAGAAGACAGGAGATACTAGATGAATAGGCTTGAGCTTCCAATTTAGCCCATTGAAACTATGAATACATTAAAAACAAAAAAATACAAAGCTCGTCATCTGTACATTGAACGTGTGGCAGCCTTGGTGCAAAATTAGCACCACATGCCCAGCATTAGTGCATCCAACAGGATGGTACTAGTACGTGCATAAATTAAATAACTCCACCTTTAACTGGATTTCTCTCTTCAAATAGTAGTCAAAGATAGATTACGTTTTCCAAAAAGAAATTTGTTGACATATTTGTAAAGATGGAATAGACCCCAGGTCACATGATGCTGCTTCTTCAGGTTAAAAAAAGAAATCAACTAAGAGCTACGGTATTTTTTAATAAGTATAAGATGGTTGTTGGAGAGTACATTTGCAAAACTTAGATAAATAAATCAAATCTAGACTGGGCTATACAACTGAACAAGATAAACATGCTTCAAAGTAAAAAGTGAAATTGAAATGCGCAATAATATTCTATATACAACATAACTATCTTCAGTTCCAGTATGTTATAAGATTATTACTAACACTTATTCCTTCTAAACTATACCTCTCTCTACAGAATTACATTTGTATTTACCTCTTCAATTCAACTATTTATAATAAAAAGGAAAGGATGTAAAGTAATCAGTATCCACCCAGGGCAGTCTTTAATGCTATAAAATAGTAAACCATAAATTGTCCACCAGAAGGTTGAAATTCAACCAAAAACCTTTAGCTAGACATATTGGGATATTAGAAGAAGTAACAAAAAAAAATTTCTAAAAAGGAAATTTATCATAAGTAACTAGTCAAAAAAGTGAGAGAGAGAGAGAGAGAGAGAGAGCTTCATGAGCTAGTAGAGCTTTTTGACATATTTTCAAACACACTATAGAGAGGATACAAACCTGCAATGATAACTCCTCCAACACACTACAAAAGATACCCGTGCCTGTAATTATGGATTGCTTCACGACCATAGCATTTTCATCTTTTAAGAATGTCATTAAAACTGGCATTAGTACGGAAAAATGCTCCAATGCTTTCAACCCAATGTCCTCAATTACACTGCAAACCGTATAGCCAGCAGTCAAAATAATGAAAACAAACATAAACAATGATACAGGAAATCCAATATGGGGGGGAGAAGGGCAGGGGAGCAGGAGAAGAACAGAATCTACATGATGTAAAACAAACATGGCACCTAACGAACCTTATACCAGACACATAAAAAAGGAGCAAAAACAGAAAAACATGAATGTGATATCCTCTTTCTTTTCATCAAAAACATCTCTTTGTTTCTGGTTCATAACTCAAAGCTTTTTTCTGATATGCCTAACAGATAAGTGCCATCAACAATCTGTCAACATGTTGAAACAAATTTTAAGGTCCAGACAAACCACAAGAAGGAAATGGCTCTAATCAACTTGGTCACTGAAACACTTCCATGAGAATGTTCCCTTTTATTTTCTAATAATGTTATTTGCTTACTAAGATAAACCTATTTCCTTACTCTACAAGTTTATCAATGATCTTCCAGTGTATGTCCATAGGAACAACGGCAGCATCTTAGTTACTAAAATAAACACTTCCATGAGAATGTTCCCTTTTATTTTCTAATAATGTTATTTGCTTACTAAGATAAACCTATTTCCTTACTCTACAAGTTTATCAATGATCTGCCAGTGTATGTCCATAGGAACAATGGCAGCATCTTAGTTACTAAGATAAACACTTCCATGAGAATGTTCCCTTTTATTTTCTAATAATGTTATTTGCTTACTAAGATAAACCTATTTCCTTACTCTACAAGTTTATCAATGATCTGCCAGTGTATGTCCATAGGAACAATGGCAGCATCTTAGTTACTAAGATAAACACTTCCATGAGAATGTTCCCTTTTATTTTCTAATAATGTTATTTGCTTACTAAGATAAACCTATTTCCTTACTCTACAAGTTTATCAATGATCCGGCAGTGTATGTCCATAGGAACAACGGCAGCATCTTAGCCCACCACTCAAGCCACAACCTCAATCATCTATGTAAGGTAATTTAATTATAAGTACATTTCCTTACCATGCTCATGTACATAAATTGCATGTACTTATCCATTATACACCATCACCAAAAGTTTCAATTTAAAATGTTAATTCTGTAAATCTAGTGAATTGCATGCTTTCAAAAAATAAAAAAGCAGCATTGTCAGTTTCTTTTTTCTGGCTTAAAATGCCTTCCTACCAAACTGAATGCCAAATAAATGAAGAAAATCCTTTCGAGCATAAAATGCAAATTTCATCAGAACTTAAAACAAAATGGACAAATAAATCAAATTTACACCGGCTATCTATCATCTTATAAAATTATTAAAAATTCATCATCAAAAAAGGATAAAAAACAGATACTAAGAACTTCTTGAATTATACTAGTGAACACAATTAAGTTTCTAAGAACACTCTTTGCATCTCCATTTGAATTGTAAAATGACATTCAACAAAATTTAAGCTAAACCGAGAAGCAGAATAACAAGGTATCAGGGTTACACGTTAAAGAAGACAATGTATTAAACTTTTCCTTTAATATCGGTGAAATTATAAGAATTTCAAATGTAAAACATACTCAACAAGGGTTTTTCGAACGAGACTTTCAGGCGATGACTGAAGCTCGACCAGAAAAGGAAATAGTTCGGCGGCTTGAAACGGCTCAGCTGCTAACAGAATATCTTTTGCTTGCTTCAAAGACGATATCTTTACTGCCAAATCGCCGTGGTTGTTTGCCGCGGCAAGTAAAGCCATCGCCTGCTCCCGCGGCGGTGGTGCCGCCATGCCTCAACCTAATTCCGATTAAATTAAGCTAAATAGTACTAAAAATATTTCTAGGGTTTCGAATGAGAAGCAATTTAAAAATTTTTGTAACGTCAATTACCGGCAGCTCGTTGCAGAGACGTTGTCACCGGGCAGTTTTAAGAAGGGTAATCGGAGAAAGGAGAAAAATCGGAGAATTTTTTGGAACTAAAAAAATTTTGGTTGGGGTCTAGCGGTCCGGGACTATATAGTCATATGGATTGGGCCCAATTGGACAACTTGGATTTGACTGTGCTTCATTCATCTTTTATTTTAGGTCCAAAAATTCTGGATCTTCTAACTTCCGTTTTCTTGGACGGTTTATGAAACAGCCAGGTGGGTTTTATCTCGCAACCATTTTGGACTTAGAGACGAAAATAGAAAAGAACGGAGATTCTGAGGAGGCTAGCAAATCTCACTTGGGTCAATGGGCTTTGTAGTGAAACTCGGGCCGGGGCCGTAAATGTTCTGCCTTGTGACAAAAGAATCATGGTTGCTGGTCAGATTCGACCGATCTAACCAATTAACTGACCTTCAAATTTCTGATTAGACTCCCAAATTTTATCCTCTTCCCCTTCCCCTTTTATAAGGTTTGAAATCTAGTCTAGGAAAAAAAATTGTGATTGCACAATAATGAGATTTTGATTAATGAAATTTGTTATGAGATGGATTTGTGACGTGGCTGACAAATTTTTTAAGAAGAGGAACCACGTGAAGAGGGCAAGAAAGAAGCAATGCATTTGAAATTTTTCATAACCTGCGTGCTTATTTCAGTAGACATCCAAACTTCTTGCGACGTCGTTTTCCTCATTTTAGTCATTTTTACTATTTTTAATGTTATTTCTTTTCGTGTCTAGCTTAGAACTTCTCTATTATAAAATATAAATGTGATAGGGCTTTGTTATTCAAACTTTTAACATTATTAATCAAATATTCCTGATTTTTACCAAATTTTCTCAAGTTCTTTAACGGTTTTTGTGATTTATTTGGGATTTGGTCGTGAGTCATTCCTTTTGTTCTTCAGAAATTGTTCATGAAACAATTTCTTAAAACACATTTTTGTGTCAGTTGGTATTAGAGTAATATTCGCCTATCTTGAAATATTATCAATGGTTGGAAACAAATCCAGAGACAGATCTTTTGCCCTTAAGATAGAGATTCAGGTTATGAATGAGAGCACATGGATGGTTTGAAGTAAGGATGCAATGAACTATGAATTCAGGTGAACCGTATCTAAATATCTGTGAATTTACTTGTGCAATATATGAATAGGATGTGTATCACGGGATAGAATCAACAAGATGAATAGGACAGGAGAGTCACTCCTAAGTTGCCTCTTGTTAACTTGGGTCAATAACCACGACATCAGGATCAGACGAATCAAAATCCTCGCAGAAGACTGAAAAATAAGAAGGATGATTTGTCTGATAAATAGACAGTTATTGCTTTTAGCCCCAATAACCTTAGCTAATGAGGTTTTCAACATTGACAGAGGAAACTGGATGAGTACAAGCTTAAGGTGGATATTCTATCATACAATGGCTATTTAAGCATCGAGGACTTCTTGAATTAGCTTGCAGAGATTGACGAATTCTTTGACTATGTGGAAGTTCTTGAGAACTGCCAAGTCAAGTTTGTGGCTTGTAAATTGAAAGTCGGAGCTCGACATCATGGGAGCAGTTGCAGCATCAAAGACTTCAATAGGAGAAGCAACCAATGAGGGCATGGTTGAAGATAAAACACTTTCTCATTGCTGAATTCCAACCGTCAGATTATGAGCAATTCCTATTTTTGCAATTTCATCATTGTGTTTAGTGTAATCGGACTGTTCATGATTATCATGTTCAGTTCTTATGTTTATTAGCTAGAAACAATGTGTTGAAATCCAAGGGTTAGATTGTTTCAAGATTTTGGATGGATTGAATCACAATATGCATGAAAAGATTGGCATTCAGCCCATACCTACACTATCAGATGTGCACAACCTGACCTTTAAGGTTGAATTGAATTTAGCTAAAAATCGAGCACCTGAAGTGAAAAGTTGCATAGAAATTTTCACTCGAATAGATCTAATACAAAAGAGAGTTAAAGGGACAACCAAAAGGCATAAGGAGTTAGGTACCATGAACACAAAAAGCCAATGGTAAATGAACATGAGGTGCCTAAAAGGCAACCCACGAGGCAACCTTAACCTAACAACACGAAGTTCCCTAACCTGTATGCAAAATTCATGGGGGACAAGTGTAATAAGTGTGAAAAGTTGGGACATACCTCTAATAATTGCCTTGACCAAAGGCAAATAAATCTGGTAGAACATGCTGCCGTTATTGATATAAATGCGTAAAAGACTACGTATGTGAAGCAGAATCCAAAGAAAATGAAAAGACGAGGAGTTCGAGGTTTCCATGTACGTGATTTGTAAGATGCTATAGATATCGAAACAGGAGGAGGAGACACAACATCACAAACTCTTTCAAAATAGGTGTTGCATTTCCAATAAGTTTCTTGATGTGGTTATTGATAGTGATAGTTCTGAAAATATTATATTTAGACAACTTGTTAAGAAGCTTCAATTACCTGTTGAAAAACACCTTGAACCCTACAAAATGGATTAGATTAAAGAGGTAGAAACTATTAAGGTGGTAGATAGGTGTAAAGTACGTTTATCTATCAGCCAATAGTCTAATCTTGTCATGTGTGATACGGTAAATATATATGAATGTTTGCCAATTATTGTTAGGACGTCCTTGATAGTATGAAGTTGATGCTAGCTTTATGTGTAGAAAATGTCCATAAATCTATGAAGGATAATAAAAAGGATCACTTTGGTCCCTAAAAACCAAAGTGAACATTCTAAACATGTGAAGGAAGCCAATGATAGCAAGGAGATGCTTATTGCTACCAATACAAGTTGAATTCATTGCCAATATCAAGGAGCCGTAGGAGGTGACAATGAGCCATAAAGTCATGAGATTGATGTCCTTCATGAGATTTATGAGGATGATGACGATTTCAAGAAGCTATGGCTTGCTTGTAAGATCAAAAGAACACGGAATGACTTTCACATCTATGATGGTTATCTTTTCAAAAGTAATTGGTTTTGCATTCTTTATGTCTCTTTGCATGAGAAACTAATACGGGATTTGCATGGTGGTGGTTTTAGTGGATATTTGGGTATGGCTAAAACTACTTCTAACCTGGAGTCACATCATTGTTGATCATAGTGAAAGCATGATATGTGTGAGTATGCATGGAAGTGCAAAGCTAATCAGGTAGCAAAAAGCAAATCGCAAAATACTAATTTATTTGCTCATTTGCTGGTTCATGAGGGGATTTGGGAGAACTTGCCCAATGATTTCATTGTTAGACTATCTCGTACTCAAAGAAAGGTGGATGGGTTTTCTAAAATAGTGCATGTTATTCCATACCGCAAGATTTCAAATGCTTTACATATTGCACGCCTTTTTTTGCTGAAGTGGTTCGCTTGCATGGAGTACCCAAGTCTATCACGTCCAACAGAGACACCAAATTTTTTAGTCATTTTTGGGTCGCTTTGTGGAAGATATTTGACACATCATTGAACTTCAGCAGTACTGGTCATTCCACAAATGGATAGCAAAATGGAGGTGGTCAAGCATAATTTGAGGAATTTGGTGTGTTGTATTTGTTTCTCAAAGGGAGTTTGCATTCAATAGTGTTGTACATAGTTCTATTGGAAGATCACCATTTTCTATTGTGTACGTTCAACAGTTTAAACATGCAGTGAATCTTGTGAAGTTACCTAATATTTTAGGGTGTAGTGTTGCAATGGGGAAACATAGCTAAAAATGCCCAAACAATTTAGATAGAGATGCGAGGTAAGTTGGAATCTAGAAATGTCAAATTCAAAGTAGCAACAGATAAATTTTGTCGGATTGCAGTGTTTGATGTAAGTCATGAAATGATTTTTTTTTGTGAAAAAAGTGATTTCCTATAGGCAAGTATCACAAGTTACAGCCAAGAAAGTATGAGCCATACAAGATTCTACAAAGGGTAAATTCAAACGCTTATGTGATTGATTTACCTAATTCTATAAGCATCTTAAAAATTTTTAATCCTGTGAATTTATCTTTGTATCATTCACCTTCAGATGTTCATTTGTATCCAGATTTGCACGATAACTTGGGGTCGAGTTTTTCTCAGGTGAGAGGGACTGATGTGGACCATGTGGCTGACAAATTTTTAAAGAAGAGAGATCACATGAAGAAAACACGTTTCCGCATCAATTTGGCTTCCAGTTCAATATAGCCAAAATCTCTTTAGCGAAAATTGCACTTTACTTGGGCCTGGATTCCATCATATTGAGGTTCAATCAACTGTTAAAGGGATTCATGTTATGGAGCATGCTCTTAGTAATCTAAAAAGTTTTTAATGGAGTATGGATATTTAGGGAATGTATTAATAGTGATGCAAGTGAATCCACTTTTGGCTTAGAGCAAGTTGGAGTATCAATGTGCTACCTAAACTAAGCAACGATTTTTTGGTCATCAAGACATGTGAAACCTTTACTGAACCAGTTGTTGACAAGTTACTCCAGCAAGACAGCAGAGCTTGATTAGGGACTAGTTTTCTTGAAGATATATTGGCATTATTTTCTAGCAGACTAGTGTAGTTTGTCATATGCAAATAAAAAAAAAGACGTACTAAGTCACAGAGTTGCATTATTTGCAACAAAACTTAGGAAAGACGTTAGATGAAAGAATGATCTTCTCTTGTGGTTAGTTGAATTATCACAGGCTGACTTGGACAGTTGCCCATCGTACTATAAAAGATTTTTGGTGATTAATAGAATGTTGTCGCTTTGGACCGTGCGACGTGGAAGCCACATCTCATTTTCTCCTTGAGTGAAATTGGGAGTAGTTGGCCATCAGGAGAGTTTTAAAACTCAGACTCTCCTTGAGTGTAAGTCAACAGATCGAATTCCTTGGTTTGTATTCTTGTCCAAAATTTCCTCAAAATTTCATCAACGGGTGCAAAAGGTACCAATCCAGTCTGGTAGCGGGGCTGCATTCTTGTTCAAGATTTCCTGCAAATTTCATCAACGGGTGTAAAAAACACCCATCTGGTTTGGTCTGGTGACGATTCAGTCATTTCTGAATTTCCTATTCATCCCCTTGGATCCACTCATTCTTGTCTAAGAAATGGCTGCATTCTTCTCCAAGATTTTTTGAAAATTTCACCAATGGGTGCAAAAGGCTGATCCGGTGGCGATTCCATCCCCTCTGAATTTCCTATTGACCCCCTTGAATCTACCCCTCTCCCTTAGTGTAGAGTAGGAATAGGTGTAAAATAAAATTTATGGTGTTCGGAAAAAAGAAATCTCTTCTCTTCCTTGAAAAAAAAATCCTCTTCTCATAAAAATAAAACCACCTTCCATTTCCTCTTTTTCCTTCTTTTTTTTTCCTGTTTTGCTTCTATTTTTTGTATACAGGATGAAAGTAAAATAGAAATAACTAGATTTGTAGTTAGATTAAGACACAATGTTGAATGGAATTATAGCTTCCCACTTTGGGTTATACAGTAATTAGATGAAGCTATTCATTTATTTATATTGAAGTTGACGTATAGTTATTTAGATTGTAAATAGGAGTTTTTCTTATAAATTAATGGATGAGTAATTTCCTTACAGAAGGCTACATGTTGGAATTTCGGTTGACTTTTCTAGATTGGTAAAAAAAAAAAAATCTTCTATTCCTTTTCTATTGTTATTTATTTTAGGGTAAAAAACAAAAAAAAACCCCATATAGTAAGTCTAATACAAAGAAAAGCCCCATATGGTTTTAAAATATACAATACGACACCTCATACTTTGAACTAAATTGTAAAGATAACGGAATCCGTTAAACTTAACGGAAATGACTTATTGAAATCTAAAAAAAAATTTATACCTAATTTTTATCAAATATACCTATTCTACCCCTTAACCCTCAATTCTCTCTATTTAGAGAATAAAACAAATGATTTTTTTGAGTCGTCTTTTGCTTAATTATATTAGGGGATTTTGGTCAATTCGTTCATTTCCGTTAAGTTTAACGGATTCCGTCACCTTTACAATTAGTTCAAAGCGTGAGGGTCGTGTTGTATATTTTGAAACCATGGGGGATTTTTCTGTGTATTAAGTTTAGCACATGGGGTTTTTTTGTTTTTTACCCTTTATTTTAGATTCCCAAGCTAGGCGTAATAGCGGGTAATTCAAAGGCGGGTTCTAATAACACTAGGCAAAACTACGCCTTCATAGTTCGTCACTCCTCAGTAGTATAAAAACCGCGCCATCATCCATCTCGAAGAGTCAATAGAGGCAAAAGTGGAAGCCAGCATCAGTCATCGGCGATCAACAACATACTAGTTGCTAAGTAAATTCTTTTCTCCTCTTCCTTTCCTCTCATATTAAACTTGCCCAAAAAGATAAAAATTCCCCGCTCCCCCAAAAGAAGAGGCGATTCATTGCTTATAATTAACGCTAATTATTAACTTTGTAGTATTGGACTATAAAGAACTTATATATAAAGTGAGAATGGGTGGTGGAATTTGTTGTTGGTCTTTCGTCGTTCTTCACGTGGAAATCACGTGCACCGTGGTTGTTGACTTGTTGGTCCTGGAATTCTTGTGCCGGTTTTGTTCCCTTTTATTTTCCAAACTACCTGAAACCCTGTGCTAGAAAACGTGTGCTAGAAACCATGTGTTTTTATCTCTCTCTTCCCCCTCAGTCTCTTCTGGTTCTCTTTTCATTTCTTCCTTTTTTTCGTCATTCTCTCTCTTTTTCTTTTCCTTTGTCATCTTCCTCTTCCTCAGGCAACAAGACTAATAAGGTAATCTTTTTTTCTTTGCAGATTTGCGTTAAATTTTTTTTTATTTTTTTGCACTTCTAGAAGACCTCTGTTCTCCATTGTACTCTTCTTCCTCAGATTCATCTCCTGTTTCCCATTCACAAGTTTCTAACTGTTACATGGTTGTTTTTGTTCAAATTTTCTTATTTTGTTCCGTTTTATTGTTATTGAATATTTCTCTTTTATTTTTGTTAGAAAACCCTTATTTTGTTTCTTTTATTTTTTTGTGTCTAATGTTTTCCGTTTGTTTTGGCTAGAAGTAAAAAGAAATCCGTGTTATTAATTTATCTTTCATTTTTTATGATGTGTTATATTAATGATATGCCAGTGAACCACAAAATCCATTTGGGTGTTTCTGCCTTCCTGCTCATAAACTTTGACAGTGGAATTAGCACATGAAGAGGTAATACTTTGTCTTTTATATCAGTGCTATTTTTTTTTTTTTGCCCTTGATCTGTCCCCTTTTTTTTTGAAACTCCAAAACTTGGGGTTTTTTAATCTTTACTTTTACTACTACGCCTCTTACTTATCCCATTTTCCCTCTTTATGATTTAAGTTTTAATCAAATTCCATAGCTATTTCTACAATAACTGTAAAGAGACGTTTCCTATATTACTAATTGTTGATGTCATCAAATTGGGTGTTGAAAGCTGAAAATTTTTGCTTAGGTTGGATGGTTGGATGTAGTAGTTACGGGAAATAGGACAATTGAAAATTTAAAAGCATGAATTTTTCACTTTATTGATTGGAGCAAGTTCAATTGAATGTTTCTGAAATTTAGTTGATAATGTGAAAGTTTATGTTAAGCTGGCAGTGGAACTGAATCTAATGAGTTACGATGTTGGAGTAATTGGTGTAATCTGTTTAATCTTTTTTTTGCCTCACTATGTTTATGCTGTGCAATTATTTTTTATTATTCGGATAAATTTCTCAATATTTTATCTGCCTAACTGTTTTAACATTGTGGATGATTGTGTTATTTGATAAATTTCTCCAATGGGGAAGGTTAAGAACCTAGATACTTTCAATTTGGAAATTGGGTGTCTAATAGTTTCTGTGTCGTGTTTTGCAGACATCATGATCGTTATCATCTATCGATAGTTTAAAAGTCGCTGCTTATGCATTGTGAACTTTTTTTTTGGTACATTTGATTTTCTCTTCATTGTTTTCTTCCCTTTTTACTCATCTAAAATTTACTTTTTTTTTGTGATTGCAGGTGGAGAAAGTTGGGCTTTTTCCTCTTCAACATTGCTGCAATACTCTAAGATATGGTATATTTTATTTCATTCACTAATAAAAAGTTTACTTTAATGCACTGTGATTTTTAATATTTTTTAACCAAATTTTGATTGTGATTTTCCTGGTTATTCATTACTTGAATGCTCTTTCATGAGCTTCCTTTTCCATTCATTAAGGAGAATGCCTGATTTCTTTATTTGCTTTGCAGCTCTATGCCATCAAATGTTGGATCTGTTTTTGATAGTTCTGTGTGTATTTTGTTGCTGGGTTTCCAGCCACAAATGACCAAAAGCATTGTAAGTCATCAAGGATTTCCATTATTTTAGATTATTGTTTCTAAGTGCCTTTTCCTCATGTCTTTGCATAAATTTTGCCTTTTCATTTTTCTTTTGCTAAAGTACAAGTTTTTCATTAAAATTTTGCTAATTTTGTTCTGAGGGGATTGGCTTGTGTATCTGATAGGATGACATTTTGAGGATATAATATAAATTATATTAAAGTTAGTTCACCACCAAAATGGCTTTTCTTCTCTTCTTTCCTGCTATTCAAGAGGTTTTTTTTATTGTCAATGGAGCTTTTTTCTTCCCTTCTTCGTACCTTTTGGCTGGCTTTCATAGTACAGTTTAGTAGTACAAAATGCAATAAATCTCTTGGTAAAACTTCTTAGTTATATATTTCATGAATCTGAACTGTACAAGCTAACCAATTGCTTTCAACCCTATGTCAATTTTCGCTAAATTTTACTGATCTGATTGTTTCAATTTGGATGGTCAAATTTTTTCTTATTGGATGGGATAATCTGAAATTTAGAAATCGTATGCAGGCGTGGAATATACTTGGCAATGGATGGACTAAAATTGTTAGAGTTGTTATAGGCAGGTAACGGGAATTAATTCATGGTAAATGATCTACTTATTTAGTGTTTTAATATTTGCCTTGCGTTAATGCCTAGATGTTTGAACATCCATTTAAGCCATTGGCAATTTGCGATTGATTAAACAAAATCTGTGCAAGCTTAAAAAAATATGTTTGCAACTCCTTTTTTAAGTGCCATGAGTCTCTGATTATTGATTCTGTCTAACCGTATAGAAAAATGGAACTAATAAAATAGCTATATTTGCATTACCAGATTGCTATAAGTAAGAGTAGCATGCTTGAGAAGTCAATGGAATTCCTTCCCTAAGATACTTGCATCTTGTGTCTTACCTGTATATTATAGCATAACTCATCCAAGAATAGTCTACTTCTATGCTGGGGAACATTTATGATGGAGATTACTTTTGATGTCATTTTCTGAAGATAACATAATATTGCCTTTTGCTTATATTTGTCACTCTCAGGTGCTCCAAGAGAGCTCTAACATTTATTTTTGCAGTAAATTATGGGATTGTATTATTGTACCTTTTAGGTTGATTAATGGATGCATCTTACCCTTTTGACCGTTGAACCTTTTTTTGAAATTCCATCAGTTTTTTGAGATGCCTAATGAATCTATTCAAACCGTTTGTTATAATCTAACTGAGCTGGTCAGCTGATAATGTTTCTAAACCTGGAATTTTTTTTAATTTTATTTTTTTAATGTTGTTTCAGAGTTCTTTGAATTGAAAGGATTTTGGCTGGCTTTAGCATCACTTGATAAACAGGACCTTTCTCCAGGCAGCAAGCCTTTTATGATTTTTATGAAGTTGGCAAAATATTAGAACTTACCAGGAATTTTCAATCTCTTGTATTGTGACATGGAGAAGATTATAGTTGCTAAGTGTGATTTATAGTTGTCTTTCTTTTGTGGGTCTTTTATTTTCTCAATTCTTAAAGAGAATCCCTGCCTAAAATAAAGTCTCCATTTTTCCTTTGTTTCCAGCCTTCAAGCATGACAATGGAAGGGTGCACAAAGAGAAGCACCAAAGATGGTGATAAATCCACACTGGTACAGGCGGTTAACAAAACCTGAGCTGCTTCAATTTTTCAAATTCGCTCGGTTAAAGAACAATTGTTACTCAAATTGATGTTAATTCAGAAATAGTAACTATGATGATATGAAAACAAGTATTATGATATGAAATAGTTATTAATTAGTAGTTATTGATAAGGCTGCTGGAATTAACTCTCCAGAATTCAAATGCCATGCTTACTTTTTATTTTTTTTGGTACTAACAATATTTGGTGTTTTCTTTCCATCACATTGTTAAGTGGTTATTATTATTTTTAATACTTGCTGATAATGTCACATAAATTAGCTAACTACGTCGAATCCAATGCCAATTTTTTTCTTTTTTTTACTTACAAATTTTGTTATTTTCCTAGGGTTTCAGTTTCTTTATACTAATAATAATATTACTATAGTAGATTATGGAATAGTGCTGTTGTGTTTAATAAATTGTTATTAATTAGTAGTTATTGATAAGGCTGCAGGAATTAAGTTTCCTAAATTCAAACCCCATGCTTACATTGTTTTATACTAACGACGGCTCCGTTTGGATTAGCTGTTTTTGGGTTTGTTTTTCAAAAACACCACTGTAGCATTTTGAATCTGAAAAACAAGTCCGTTTGGATTAGTTGTTTTTGGGGTTGTTTTTCAAAAACTATATGAAAAACTTTTACTGTAGATTTTTTAGGATTATTTTTAGAGGTATTTTTGAAACATATTTTTGAGTATTTTTAGAATATTTATAATTTTTATATTTTTATATAAATATACATTTATGCATTTATAATACATTTATATTTACAAATGTATAGATGTATATTATTATAAATGAATAAATTATAAATGAATATTATATAAATGTATAAATTATAAATTATAAATTTTATATTTTTATACAAATATGCATTTATAATACATTTATAGATATTTATAAATACATATATTTATATATTCATATAAAAATATATAAATGTATTATATTATATATAATACATAATATAAATATATTTATAAATGTATAAGTGTATATTATTATAAATGTATAAATGTATAAATTATAAATGAATATTATAAATATATTATAAATTATAAGTGTATATTATTATAAATGTATAAATTAATATATTATAAATATATATTAATATTATGTAGAAATGTATTTATATAATTAATATAAATGTATATATGTATTGATATTATGTATAAATGTAAAATTAATATTATATATATTAATATAAATGTATAAATGTATTATATTATATATAATACATAATATAAATGTATATTTAAATGTATAAGTGTATATTATTAAAAATGTATAAATTATAAATGAATATTATATAAATGTATAAATTAATAAATTATAAATATATATTAATATTATGTAGAAATGTATTAATATAATTAATATAAATATATACATGTATTAATATTATGTATAAATGTAAAATTAATATTATGTATATTAATATAAATGTATAAATGTATTATATTATATATTATACATAATATAAATGTATATTATAAATATACATAAATATTTATATATTATGTATAAATGTACATTTATATAAATGTATAATATATTATATATTATATTATATATAATTTATATAACATATAATATTTATGTAAATATATTATAAATAAATAAAAATATATTATAAATAAAATAAAATATTTATAATATGTATGTATAAATATATAATATTAGAAATGTATAATATATATAATATACATTATTATTAATATAATTTATGTATAATATACATAATTGAAATATACATATTAATATATATTAATATATATTATAAAACAAAATTGAATAAATATATTAATAAATTTATATATAAATAAATGTATTTATATAAATATATAATATTTATTTCAATTGATATAATATATATAATATTATACATAATTGAAATAAATATATTTATATTAATATAATATATATATATAATATACATAATTGAAATATACATATTAAAATACATAATTGAAATATACATATTAAAATATATTAAAATATAATTGAAATATTCATATTAAAATACATAATTAAAATATACAAATTGAAATATACTTATTAAAATATACAAATTAAATATACATAATTGAAATATATTTGGAGTTGTTTTTGATATATTGTTTGGATATGGTGTTTTTTAAGTTGTTTTTGAAATACACATTACTGTAGCATTTGGAATGTGAAAAACAGTTTTTCAAAAACAGGTGCAAAAACACTCAATCCAAACAGTTTTTCCCAAAGTTGCTTTTTTTTTTCAACAATAATAATACTATTATTATAGTAGAATATAAAATTGTGTTGTTACGTTGTTTCTTCCCTTTTTCTTTATTAGTAGCTAATTAATGAAAAATAACGCTGTAGAAATTAAGTATTTCTAGGGAAAGAAAAACACTTGCCGATTTCTTTTTTTTTATAAACTACAATATTTTCTTTTTTTACAAGGTTGTTGCTTTTTTATAATAATGTTATTATTATAATAGAGTATTCTTTCCCTTTTTTTCCCCTTCTTTTATTCTCTTTTTTTACCCAAAGTTTTCTTTTTTTTTTTAAGTAGTTACTAATTAGTAGCTATTGATGCGGCAGTATGAACTGAGTATCCTGATGCAAGAAAACATAATACTATTCTTCTTTCTGTTATGTGAACAACTAATTAAATACTTTAAAAAGTCTTTATATAATAAGCCGATAGAATGTGGATTTAGTATATAAGGGTGTAAATTTAGTCCTTCCCTTATAGTTCTTTCAAACAAAATTTAGAAATTAAATATAAATCAAATATCCAATTATTCTGACCCACACAATATACATATGTGCATAACCAAATACGCATATTAGTAAATCCAAATATATATTACAAAATAACTAATCCAATTTTTATACCTCATTTCAACAAATGATTTAAAAAGTATCTCTATCCAAAAAATAATATCCACACAGATGAAATTTGCATCCTTTTTAATGAAACTCCTTCTTATCCATTACTATGCCATTCACTCTTTTTTATTATGACACTATAGTACTATACCGCCGTAGTTCCATGTATTAGCCCTAAAAATTTGAAACCCTATTTATTATATATTTAATAATTATACCACCTTAATTGCATTCATTATACATAGGAGTGGAAACGAATCGATCTGCTCCCGAGCCACTCGGTCAACGTTCGAGTCGAGCTCCAGCGGCGCGTTTATAACACGAGTGGAGTTCGAGTCATGTGTACGAAAGCTCGAGTGGCTTGCGAGCCATAGGAAATTACATAAATATCTCTACTTATATAACTAATTACTGAATTAGAAACTAGATAACAATTTCTCCGAGGACCAAGACAGTGGAGGACGGTGGACCCAAAGTCACAAACACATCTCCTTCTTCCCACTCGGCTGTTCTGCTGTCCGCATTCTTCTTTCCCCAAATCAAAAGCAAGCCCTAGCCGCTGCTACCACTGTCTTCAAGGCTCAAGCCACTTCTGCCACCACCACTGCCGGCCTTCAATTGAAGAGCCCTTTCTCTCCGACTCGCAGTTTGTTGGCCACTTCTGCCACCACCACTGCCGCCATTTCTCTCCGACTCCCAGTTAGAAGCTACGGTAGGCAAAGCGAACAATCTCCGACTCCCACCACTGCCGCTCTCTCCAACGCCCATTTCATCAGCTCTATTGGTGGAGGGCCTCGCGAACAGGCAAAGCGAACAGGTTGCGCTTTCTCTTCTTCCCTTATTAATTTCCTCTTTCCTGTTAATGGCGACAGAGCTTTCGTTAGAATTAGATCGCCTCTTCTTTCCCATTTCCGTCCCCAATTTCTCTCAATTTATTTAGAATTTATTTGGACTTTCGCATGTATTGAATTGTTTTCTATATCATGATCGGTGAATTAAGATTGTACTGATTATTGATTGGAAGAAGGCTTTCTGTCAATGTACTTTTTTCTCCTTATTTTTTTTTTGAATTTGGATCTGTTATTATTATTAGGGACTGTTTTTTGAAGATTGGTAAGAATATTGGGTTTCTTTTCTTAACTTCTTACATACATTTTCATGGAATATACCTTCTGTTTGATTGAAATACTTTTGGTTTGTAGTTTTTGATTGTTCACTTTTTATTTTCTCATTCTGGGGTAATTTTTAGCTTGTCCTGTTAGAATTTTCAAGCCAATTCGAGCTCTTGTCGAGTTGAGTAAATCGAGCCTTATCGAGTCGAACTTGAGCCAACTTCTTACTTATTCGAGTCGAGCTCGAGTGTACAGTAATCGAGCCTGACTCGATAAGTTCAATGTTTGACTCGGCTCGGCTCGTTTGCACCCTTGATTATACAAAACAAAAAAATCCATAAATTACATGAATATCAACTCATTGTGGGCATCACTTAAATTGTTCACCGTGCGCAAGCACGGTGTTCTTCTGCTAGTTACTATATAAACTCGGAATTCTCTTGCAAGGTTGTTGGGTTTATCGCATTTGGGGAGAATCGTCCCTTCAATCAAAATCATGGAGGGGTGGGATCAGACGACGAAATCAACGCTAACCCAGATCCCATTACTGACCACAAAAGCGGGTCCACGTGACGGGGCGGCGTGGACGCAGCGGCTGAAGGAGGAGTACAAGGCGCTGATAGCTTATACCTCGATGAATAAGTCCAATGATAACGATTGGTTTCGGATCTCCGCTGCTAACCCGGAAGGGACCCGGTGGACCGGCAAGTGTTGGTACGTTCACAACCTCCTCAAGTATGAATTCGACCTCCAGTTCGATATCCCGGTAACTTATCCAGCTACAGCTCCCGAACTTGAGCTGCCTCAATTGGATGGCAAAACTCACAAGGTAATTGGACTGAGTTTTTAAAGTAAAGTTCTGATTTTTTAAAATTAATTTGATTGGTTTTGATGATTTTTCTCTTTTTTGATTTATGAAGATGTATAGAGGTGGGAAGATTTGCTTGACAGTGCATTTCAAACCGCTATGGGCAAAGAATTGGTACGTCTTTCGTTTTTATTGGTTTTGATTTGAATGTTTATATCAATTTTCGTTGTTTCATTAGTGAAGTTTGGTCCAAGTTTTTTTTAATTTTGGGTAATTTATGGAATTTGTCTGCTGCATTTGTATTTTTTGGGGAGTTAAATATTAGAAAAATAGTTTCTCAGGAAGTTGACTAGTGGTTTTGATTGATTACAGATGTGATTGCGTTAATTTTGGATTGTATATGTGTTTTTCTTGTGCTTTCTATGGGGGTAATTAGGATAGACGTTGGTTCTAAGGAATTGAAGTAGTATGCTGTATGGTTACTGGAGATAAAATGGCAAACTGTGGTTTTGCAGGGAGTTGTTTAGTAGGTCGGATTAGCAGTGTAGCAGTGTTGATTTTGGGTTATATTTGCTGGTTCTCTGAAAAAATCTTTGGTATCCATGGATAGTGTCCAATGTCAAAAAACCAGTTAGAAATCAATAAGCTTTCCAGTTCTTTTGCTTTAACTTCTGACCATTTACAGCTATTCTCACTCCATTAAGTATGGGCGTACAAAGGTCTGGAGTGACAGTGGTCTCGGTAACCTACTATACTAGTTGTTGGAATTTAGGGGCAAATCCTGAAGAAGGCGAGAGCTAGCTTAGGGGGCCCCCTCCTAAAGTCATGAGAGTTGGTCAGAAAAGCGTGCTCATAGACTATATTGAGGAGTAAGTAAAGGGCTTCCATGACAATGAGATCCTTCTTATCTGGCATGGCTCGGGTTTGCTTTGATGATGGGTAGGCTTCTTGTGCTTTGGCTTGGGCTGTGGGCTTGGGTTAAGGGATGGACTCTGGAGGAGGTGATAAGCTGGATGGTGGATTCCAGATTATTGAGGAGGGAAGAATAAGGGTACTGACTCGCCTGGTGACTAAAATGGAGGTTAAAAGAGCAGTTTTTAGCATGGTTGACTTTGTAAGGTAGTAAGCATGAGAAATGTGGTTCCTTGTGAAGTAAACGAGTGCATTGTTTCATTATTTAATGCAAAGTTATTGATTATATTTGCATATGTTGGGTAAGATGACTGCAGGGAGAAATACGTAAAGCTTTAGATATGCCATAGTGTGATTATCCTTGCTTCATTCATGTATGATGCTGCAATGAAGGTAGTGGGAGAGTCCCACTCTTTTTGAGTGTTGTTGGCAACTTTTAAAATCTGAATTTAGGTTTTTAATCTTAATTTAATTGTGCTTTCATAGATGATGTCACCATAGGTCTTTTTGTTTTTGTATTTTCTCCTCCCCTTTCTTGGTATGGTATTTTTTTTGTGATTTTAGTGGATTTGATCAAGTTACACTTGTTCTTACACGTGTGATGTTCTTGCAGTCCTAGGTTCGGAATAGCTCATGCACTGTGTTTGGGCCTTGCACCATGGCTTGCAGCAGAGATTCCTATACTTGTGGATTCCGGCATGATTAAACACAAAGATGATGCTGCCTCTTCCAGTGAGGTTTAATTACTTAAAATTGTATCCTAGATGAGATAGACTCGCTATACAAGTTTTGGAGCTCTCAGCTTGGCCTAATTAAATAAATGCCATGCTGTATTGAGATTGTTGATGAGGAGTCTTTGGAGATGTACAAGTCAATCATATATGCTAACAGACTGGTTTGAGAGGCTTCATCTGTGTTTTTTTTTAAAATATATTTTTGGTAACATTAATCGTTGTTCTCTTTTTGAAGTTTCTTTAACTTACTTTTACATTTTCATTCACTAGGGGGGGAGGGTTGGGTTGGGTGGTACGGGGGGGGGAGTGTAAGCAAGAGGTCTTGGGTTCAAGTCCTCCCGCTTACACTAAAAAAAAAAAAAACATTTTCATTCACTAAACATTTCCTGCAAATTGTAAATTTGTGATGTTCGAATAGTTGTTTGTAAACTGCGGAATGTATTTCATCTTTCTGTGCTATGGTGATCAAATTATTTGGGTGAGCCATCAAGGTAATTACTAGAAACTACAATCAGGAATTGTTTCTCTAGGGGTACTACTGTTTAAGGAGTTAAGGGAGGAAAGGATCGACAGAACAGCTAGAGTCAGGTCGTATTTTATTGATATTTATCATTATGAATATGAAGACAGCTTCTTGTGATATCTGCTGATTACCAGTAAAGCTGTGATCTGTTTGATATAAATGCTAAAAGTAATTGTCAAGTTCCTTTTATTAGCTTACTTAATCCACTCTGTTTCCTAGCTTTGTGAACCTAAAGCTGAACCTCCCCTAGTCTAGCTGAATGCTTTAGTGCCATTAAACTTTGTGTCCGCAACTCGTCTTAGCTGTTTGATCTTAATTGAGCAAGTCTTTTCTTTTAGATTTGTCTTACAGTCATTGAGAGTGGGACCCTTTTAAAAGTCGAATATTTTAGCTTACTTGCACTATTAAAGCCGGTGAAGGGATTCCTGTCAAGTCTTTGAAGAAACTAGCAAAGAATATGTTGATTGCATGGCCGTATGCTATGCCCTAATCAACAATTTAAAAGGGTAGACAATCAGCCAAAAAGTTGATTTTATTAACAGAGTATGTTTCCTGCCGATGCTTCTAATTTAAGCCTGATAAGATCACAGAATATTTGAGTCAAGTGGTGGTAAAAGTGTTGCTGAACTGATACTTTGCATACAACAATGATGCTGGTTATTCTAGATTACCGGATTAGGAATTTTCGTTTCTAGATTGACTCAGTAGAAGGGATTGTAAGTAGGAGGTCTTGAAACCTATCACTTAAAAAAAAAAAAAAGGAAGTTTTCCGTGGCTGAAACCATCTTTTCCTGAGCACGTTTCAATGTGAAAAGAGCAGGTTTAATGTACAATTCCTAGCAAATTGGTAGAAGTTCAGCCTATCAACTCATGAGTCCTTTGTCATGTTAATATACGTCGCAGTTGCTGCCTCCTGCCATGCGCAGCAGGTTGCCGCGTTCAATTTGAGTATTTGTTTGTGATGTCCAGTGCTCCCACCACCGTTTGAATTGCCATTTTTAGGAGTTTTCCATTGCTGATCAGCTTTTCACATTATACTAGTAGTATTGTAGCTGTCCTTAAAGATTCTTTTGACGGGATCAATTTCTCCAGCTTATTATAGGTTGAGGGGGGGGGGATAATTAATATAGGCCAAGGAAGATTTTGGTACGTAATCTTTGAAGATTTTGGTACGTAATCTTTGTTCGTCTGCTTGATAGGTACTATGAATTGATTGGGTGAGAACAGTAACGATAAGTACGCTAAATTACAGGCCACGAAATATCGTTCGCTTCAAATAAGTTCCTGTTGAACATTTGAAGATCTTTAATTGAGATTGTGTTGAGTTCAGTGTTCACTGTCGTGAACTTAACGATTAATTAGTTGAATTTAAACTGGGTTTTTTTTTAATTCTTTTAGTTATTTTTACTGGAAGTCTACCTAGGGTGACACCGCAAATTCAAAGATTTTGCCACTTTGCGCGAAGTGCCAACACCGGCACAGATTAATTATGACTTTTTTTTTTTGTTTCGAAAAAATATATACATAACTTGGGCAGTGGTTTGCAACTCTATGAGTAGACGTCATTGGCATCTATTCATAGTTAATTTCAATGGGGTTTTGGAATGATGCAGGGAAAGACATACTTCGTGTGTTGTCTTTACGAATCCAAGGATACTTGGCTCAAGGGCCTGCAAGTGCAAAGCCAAGTTCCTTTTGATTATGGCTTCACAGCTCCGGAGAGTCTATTCTCAAGAAAACTTGAGGGCTTGTAATCTTGTTTAATGGAGTAAAATTTTTCGTCATCATCAATATATGGATGAATTACATCACAGAACAAGCTGATAATGTTTCGAGTTTGAAGCTGCCTCAGTTGCAGCTTGATAGATTCACTGGCAGGAATAAAAGCAGGATGGTTGGTAATGACGCGGAGTTCTCTAATCAGTTACACAGATATATGATATAATCACGGAAACAGACCGTCCTAAACACAATGCTCTATTATTCCACCAACCCTCGAGCACGGCAGTTTTTCCAAAATAGAAATTTGGACCAGCTGCAACAATCTCCTCCATCAGCTTGTTGTCCGCTCAGATCTTGTAGTTTGCGAATACCTCGAAATTTTTCTTGAACAGGCCGCCCAATTTCAGGAGAGCATGTAGGCCTTCTTGTCAGACCACTACAATTCAACAAAGAATAAGGTTAATACAACTAGTACTTGCAGCAGGGAAGTGATCAAGTACTGGAGGGGAAAATGTCAAATTTACGTCAACTTACTGTGTTCTCAGGATTTAGGATTTCTGAAGGGACCCCTTCAATTCCAGTAGGGATCTCCAACCCAAACACCTCCGCCGTGGTGTAATTTGCTTTCAAAAGGGTTCCAGAGTGTATGGCATCAATTATTTTTCTGGTATAGGCTAATTTTATACGACTCCCGGATCCATAGCTGCAGATAGAGAGAAGGTTTTCCAATCATCAGATTTGCTGATCTATAGTCACTCGTGTAGCTGATATGTATACATCACTCATGGAGCTGAGACATATATGTTAGGGGCTGCATGGTTTTACCTCCCTGAGGTTTGACCAAATAACGAATCGATCCCTGAGATTTAACCAAATAACAAAAAAGTCCCTCAACCGTTAGTCTTTGACGTTGACTGTTAGGGTTAATTACATTTACCCCCCTTAGATTTGACCAAATAACGAATCGATCCCTAAAATTTGACCAAATAACAGATTCCTCCCCCACACTAACTTCTGTCACTTATATGTAACGGAAATAGCCAAAAGTCTGAATAACCCTTATTGATTTCCATCAAATTTTTGACCTATCGATTTTTGTGTTTTTAGAAAAAAATTTTGGTTAACAGATAAAATTTTGAATCCAACAAATTATTAATTTATTTAACAGATAAAATCAGAGTAAATTTGATAGACCTTGTAATGCAAAATTTGCCATACGTATTTTGTAATTTGGTGAAATAGTGTGACAAATTTTGGATTATATGGGGTAATACCCATTATCCCATAAAATACCAGTGCTTTACGAATTTTCCCAATTATATGAACAAAGTACCTATTTTTTCAAAAAATAATTTATTTAAAAGATAAAGTAAAATTAAAATTTCAAGCGAATAAGAGGGTTGAAAATGTAGTACGCATTTTTTCTTTCCATAATGTACCGGCTCCTTATTCTTTTCCTATATTATCTAAATGAAGTACCAACTTTCTATTGGCATTTTACTCTATTTATTAGTAACCCATTGTAAAACCAAACTAGCAGAA
Source organism: Coffea eugenioides (assembly GCF_003713205.1). NCBI lineage: Eukaryota > Viridiplantae > Streptophyta > Magnoliopsida > Gentianales > Rubiaceae > Coffea > Coffea eugenioides. Next base: position 7,817,699 of record NC_040044.1, read on the forward strand.
GGCTTTTCTACACAAAATACTTTGTCATGGCCGATTAAATAGTCAAAGGATATTTGAGAATCTGGTAATGGTTTCATTTTTTAAAATCATGTCCGTCTCATTTTTGTGGTGGATTGAGTGAACCTTTACATTGCTTCTATAAATTTTCTTTCATCGCTCAATTGTCGGTTTTCTTTTTTCACTCTACTTTTTTTCCATTCCTTTCTTTGCTTTTCACATTTAATTTCTTTTTTGTTTTCTAAGCTTTCCTTCTTTCTTCATTTTCTTTCTTTTGTTCCTTTATGCGCATATTTTATCAAGTTTGATTATTACATGCTTGGTTTTTTTTCTTTTATACTGGTTAAAAACTGTTTTATTTAAGTAATAAACTCTTAGTTTAATTCGTTATTATTGAAACCACCTTCAATTTTTTAAAGGTAAGTTTTCTCTAACTACAAGTTTTACAAAGAGGGTAAATATGATATTTTACTACTTCTATTTAAGTGTCTTTGACGAGATTACTTAAAAAGGAGGTACATGTAATATTACCACACCACAGGGATTGCTCTACATAACTCTAAAAAGGATCCCCACAAATGTGGCTAAACTGCTCATCATAGAATATTGTTAACACTATTGATAATGTGTTGCAGCCTATTAATGGAGATATTCAGTGGCCACAGTCAGACATGCTGGAGTTGGACCCACCAACAAGTGTCACTCAACCTGGTAGGCCAAAGAAAGCTAGAAAGAGAGATGTTACAGAAGGAAAAGATCATGGCAAAAGGTTGCGAAAGAGGGTCGTAATCCACTGTAGAAAGTGTGGAGGGATTGGACATAATGCTAAAACTTGCAAGAATCCTCCTAAGTCATCTACTAAACAGTAACCTTCTCAACAACCACCACCTACTGGACAACCATGTAATCAGCAGCAGCACAAAGCACCAACAAAAAGACAATGTGTGCGTTTGCACTTCATTATAACTTTCAGCCTGTTTGTGACCTTTTTTTGTGATCTGAAATGCTTTCTTTAATATGTAGGTAAGCAAGAATCAGGGACAAAGAAATCAGCAAAAAACTCAGCAGCAGCCAACACATCAACCTCAGTCCCAGCCTTCTCAGCAGCCACCAACACATCAACCTCAGTCCCAGCATCCACTCAAACACCAGTTCATAGGCACAAGAGAAGTAATCAAAAAGGCCACTACAGAAGCAGACAAGGTTTATTAATCTCAACTATGCTTATTTGGGCAAAGATCACCTTTCAATGTTGGAACTGGCAGGGAGGGTGGAGAAAGAGGAAGAGGCAGGGGAAGGGGAAGAGGAAAGGGTCCATCTGGAACAAGTTCTTGAAGTATTGCTGGACCTGCAAATATTTTTGTGTGATTTTGTTGACTGTAAATGGATATAACTAGAATGTTGAAACTATAAATGATATTTTTTTGAATTGGCTTTTGTGGGGAATCAAAGCATGTGCCTATGCTTGGTATCTAGCAATATGGACACAGGTCACTACTTTTTGTGTATTTGTCTGTTTCCTATGAAAGTGATTGTTGACTGTATTTACAGGCAAACATCATTGTAATTTTCTTTTGCTAATTATATTCTAATGTTATGCAGTTGCTATCTTATATTTGTATGGTTTGGTATAGCAATTTTTGTTGACTAGGTAAATCAAATACATCCAACAAAACCCATGACATGCGAATTGGGATAAATAATTCTCATCACATTACTTGTCGAAAATTACAGTTAGCATTGATTGGGTTCAACCACACTTTTACACTAATCTGTGGGTATAACAAAGACTTGTTTAAGCTAAACAATACAATATACTTCTCTCTAACCATCTGCATCATACACCATAGATCCATTTGCTCCATCCATGATCCTCAAAACTGGCAGTACCGATGGCAATATGTTACACTTACACACTGCCCTTCATGTATCGCCTTCAATTTGCATAATCCCATTACATTTATTCCCAATTTGGAGTATCCCAAGAGAGACTCCACCTGCAATTTTTTTCTCTGTAAGCACTATTATTACAGCAACCAGCCAACTTACCACAAGAACCCTTACAAGGAACTTATTCAACCATTTCTGCCACCGCAGCTGCTCCTTTGTTTCTCTCAATTTTGCCTTCAACTTGGCAGCTTTTGCCTCGGATCTCGCAGCTGCAGTTTCAAATTCGTCTTTTTGCTTTTCTGTTGCATTGATCCTCTTTAGAAGGCCTGGTATCAGCTCAATAGAACGACGGCACATCTCGTCGTCAATCCAATTCCAATACCCGCAGCCACCAACTTCTTCTGAGCAAACGGCGTACCTTCTTCCTGGATTTCTATCAGTCCAAGAAGTAATCATCTTCGTGACTTTATCGCAACGACAAGTAGGAAGTAGAGGGCCGCGATATTTGCGCATTTTTTTCTTCTCTTCACAAAACTTTTACCTTCTCCCCTTTTTTTTTTCCTTTCAGACTTCTCTCTTGCTTCAATGTCGATGATTTTTTGGCCTGATTTGCCACTCCTTGTTGCTTCAATGTCGATGATACCCAAACCCGACAGTGCTGATTCTCTCTTGCTCTTCTCCCTCCGCAAAGATCCTTAAGGAAAGATGAAAATGGGTAAGGAAAATGTCGGAAAGATTTTCTCTTGCCACTCCATTGTTGCTTCCATTGTTGCTGTGAAGTTTCGACTAGCAGTTGGGTTGGATTGGGTTGGGTTAGGAAAATGGAGGGAGGGAGGAGTTGTGCCCTTTTTGCTTGGAATATGCGGACAAAAATGCCCTTTGAAGAAGCACACTTGCATTCGTGTGAATTGATCCTCCGGTTGCAAAATCGGAGAAACTGGTTTAAAGGGCCACGATTTTCCACTTTTACAAGTTCAAGGGCTTAAAGTCAGCAAAAAATAGATGAGGAGTTTAATTTTACCTAGACAAAGAGTTAAAGGGCCAATTGGATAATTTGCCCTTAATATAATGTCATCCAGGCTGCAATTACGGTCATCTCGAACCTTCTCTTGAAACTTTCTGCTCAGATAAGTTGAAATTGCATGCTTGTTAGTGTACTATCTGCCGCAATGGTGCTCTCCCTTTAGTGTTTTGATCTGAAAGTGTCAATCCTATTAACTCTGCTTGCATGAATCCTCCAAGAACATCCTTTTGCACATTTGGCAGTTATCCTTCAACTATCATTGATAACATATAAAACTTTATATCCCTCTCTAATGTTCCATTCCACAAGTGCTTCTCTAAATTTTGTAAAATGAGTGAATTTCTTCCCAACCTTTAATTCAAATTTTGGCTTGTTAAACTTCACTGCAGCATTGAAATATGAGTAGTCAGACCCATTTTCATCATCGGAATGTAGGAAGTCTTCTTCTGCAGTCACAGGTTCATTTCATTCCCATTCCTCAGTGTCAGGGCCAATAGGTTGGTCCCCTCCATACTGATGCTGTGCTGTGGACTCCTCACCTTCTGGTTTCTGATGTTTTTGCTGTTGCTCATTCAAGTCATCAGTTTGCTGATTTGTTTGAGGTACAGTTGAACCAGCAGTTGCAAAGATGTTCTCATCTTCTGCAAATTTTAGACCCTCTCTCAACCAATCCGGATCAGGTTCTTCGTTTCCTTCACTGTGGTGCTGTTCTCTGTTGACTTGATTTGGTTCTCTGTCAGAATTACCTTGCTGCTCCTCTTTATTGACTGTGTCTGCTTCTCTGTCAAAGTTACCTTGATTTTCACATTCTTCTGCACTTTGGTTCACTGAAGAAACCTCTTGCTGGCTGTCGACAGCATCTATTCTGGTATTCTGCTGAAATAATTTTCTTACAGATTTTTCTGCTGCTCTCTTCACATGTTGCACCACAGTTTGTCTCTTCCTCACTAGAGTTTTACCACCCTTTCTTTTGTTTTTCTTAGTTGTTTCGAAGGAATTTTGTGTGCCATTATTAGCTTCTACATCAGCTGTGCCATCTAAGTCATTTTCTTGCCCTATTGTATCTCTAACATATGGTTCAAAATCAGTCAAATCAACAGGATTTTGTAAAACTCCAGCACGATTTCTAGTCAGATCTGAATTGATTTCTGAAGAATTCTCATTATACGGCAAAGCAAGTGGACCATCATTCGTCACTCTTTCGAATAAGAGCTTGCCATCTGGTGAGACAATTTTGATAGGGGTCTGACCTACCTCTACATATATATGCATATAAGGAAGTCCTTCATAACAGGTAGTCAACAATTCTATGTCCACGTCATCATTTATTGGGATAACACCTACATCCACATCATGGTCTGGAATGGAATACCAAAATTTTGCACATGCCGCTTGTTTTTCAATTTTGGAGTACAGGTTCAACAATGAAAATGCTGATAATTCATCAGGGTCGCATTTGTAAAACACTCTCACTAAATCACTTATATACCTAATCTTGGGATGATGTATAAACCACCCACCATAGTGTATGTGGATATCCACTGTCCTAAAAGGATCTGACATGGTCCCTAAGCTAAATTATTTAATCAACACTTTCAGAATTCAAATATAGATTAATAAACTATATTAAGCTACATCACACTTTCAGATTACAACAACAATTAGTTAGACCCGACACATATTATTTAATCAACACTTTCAGATTATTATTTCCTCCCGACATCAACCACATACTCCGAAAAAGACTCACATACTCCAAAAAAACTAAAAAAGTTAAGAACTTTACATTTTGATATTCCATTTTCTCGATAAATCATGTACATATGGACCACCAACTATAAAAATGATAGAAACCGTACATTTAAACTCCAATATATAGTGGAAAAGGAATAAACAAATTGAAAAAATAATACAAATCCTAAACACCAAATGGACTGAATATTGAACAATAAGTTCTGATTCTTACCTAGAAATGTCGAACAAGCTTCACGATTAGATACAACCACATATCTGACCTTCCCTTCTTCGCTACCGGATGCGACCTTGTTTTAGAATTTTTTTCTTACACAGGATGAACGAGAGAGAGTTAGTTCTTGATTCTCTCTCCCTCTCTATTATAAATGAGGGTATTTTGGGTATTCGACCTGCAGCCGGTAACTCAGCCGGTTCAGAAGTCAATTTTCACTTTAGTTATGAAGTTTAGGGTGTTTATGTGGAAGTTTCTAAACGATAGGGGGGTAAGGTGTCTTTTCGTGAAACCATAAAGGGGTTCCGTGTATTTTATAAGAGTGCACAACGAGGACATGTGAGTTATATCATATGTTAATGGCTAGTTTGGGAGCTTAGGATAGAAATAGGATAGAAAATATTGGTCATTAAAGAGAAGAAAGAAAGACCCAAGTTTCATTCGCAGTTATTTGAGAGCTTAATGAAGGAAAAAGGTGATTTCTTTTTATTTGGGAGTCGGAGAAAAGGAAAAGAAATAAACTTGTAGTAATTAATTTTATAAGTGTGCCTTTTATATGAGTCATATACAGTAGTTGTTAAGGGTAAAGATTGTCATATTAAAACATTGATTAAAACATCGTTTCCTTCTTTCCATATCAACCCATTTTTGAGTAGCATACATTTTGGTTTGAGAGGAAAGGTATGATCCTTCCATTTTTGGTATTTTCATTCTATTGCTCTCAAACAAACGAAAAGATTATGCTTTCTGTCCAAAACTTTCTTTTTTTTTTCTTTTCTTTTTTTGCCTGTTTCTTCTCTCTCAAAGAAGCTGTAAAAGATACATTTTGTATATGTACATAGAATAAATGGAAATTCAATCTCTCCTTCAAAATGATGCGAGATACTCAGTCATTTGAATTTGTTTATTGAATTTATTCTATCTATAATTGTGTAGTCAATATCAATGACATCTTTCTTATTTCTTTCTTTAACATTTCAATGTCTCTGGCATATACATATCATGCATATGATGTAGCATATGAATCCTAATATCAAGAAGTTTAAATTTCATGATTTAATCATTTCATGTAAAGCAATCATAATAGTGATTTCTTTTTATGATGGTAGTTATAGGGAATGATAAACTTATGTGCTTAATAATGTAGAAGATTAGATACTCAATTTCTTAAATGTTTTTTCCTTTCAATATTATTTTCTATAATATGATGGATTTTGTTACAGTTAAGCACGAAAAGTTAAAAAGAAAATAGTCTTCTTATTTACACAAAAATTGAAATTACATATGCTCAATGATTGAGTGTTTGCTCTATAGAGGTCAAGAGTTTAAATCCCCTTCTCTTATAAGTATTAAAGGGAATGGTTTGTGTATAATTAATACTTCGACAACATTTTTAAAACTAAATAACTTATTTTGTTATTATGCCCCTACTCCTTGTCAATAGAGGCCTAAAGCGATAAATAAGCCAATCGACTCCAATTCGAAAGTAGCTCAAGTTTGGTTCATTTTGTGAGGGTGCTTAAAATTACATTTGAATGTGATTGAAATACTATTCAAATCAAGGTCAATAAGTTTTTTGTCAATCAAAGTTTGGAATAGTTTGACTCAGTTATAAGTAAATATTATTTTAGCCTCGTCAAACTGATAACAAAAAAATTGAGAAAAAAAGATAATAAAAAAATTGAGCAATATTGTGATTTAGTTCTATAAATTGACAAATCTATCTTGATTTCTTATTTATAGGTAAATATCATTTTGACCCCATCAAAGTGATAATAAAAAATCAAAAAATATTTTCATTTAGTTCTATTAATTAACAAACCTACCTTGAGCTTTTATCGAGATAAATTGGCTCCCACTGTCAACCTAGTGTGGCCTATTGAGCGTTCAACATTCTGTATGGGTATAATTCACGAACAGAGAACTCATTAAGGAGTAAAATGAAAATTCAGGAAAATCCATATCCATATGCGCAATTTTTACCTAAAGAGCCCCCCTTCTCTTCAAAATCTAAAAACTAGTCCTACTAAACAGTTTCAGTGTTTTGGTGCATCCAACTTCCAAGTCCACTGAGTCCCAACCATGGTGGCTGCCATGAACTCCCTCTTCCTGTTCCGGTAAGGCTCTTAATGCTTGAAGAACCCCAAAGTATCTCTATCCATTCCCTGCTCTTTATTAATATTTGGTTTTTTTTGCTTTCTTGATTTTAAATGGATTCTACAGTGGCCCTCTGACTATAAGAGCTCTGGCTTTTGTCAAAGCTTCCAATTCCATCCCAATAAGAAGCCTTCCTCTATTTCATCGCCCCCCTTTTAGCTTTCGCAGGTACGAGAACCCACTGGCAAGATTAATTCTTTCCATTAAATTCCCCTTTTATTATTTTTTTTATGCTGTAAAAGAAGTTGTGGTGGGAAATGCCTTGTTTTTAGACCATTTTTCATGTACTTAATAGATAATAGCATATTTTTGTTGTCTGGAGCAATGCAGTCTTGGGCGGGGGGGGGGGGGGGGGTGAAGGAAAGAAGGGAGGGAGGGGATGGAAAAAGATAGAATGGGTTCTGTTATCTGGGGAAGAAAAGAAAAGGCAAGCAAAAACATGTGGAATTTAGCCCCATGGGACTTACCAAGGTCAAGAATGCAGAATTAAAATATTGCTTTATATTAACAGCCGTTGTCGTCTATTTATATGGTTGCAGCCGGAGCGTGAAGCTTTTGCATTTTATCATCTGAAGTTTGATGCTGTTATGAGATTGTTGGTCTAATAATGGATAATTTGGATAACTTGGAGTAGTTATGGATAGAAGGGAGTTCACATTTAGCTGAGTTGAATGTGAATTGAGTATCAATTGAATTCTGACTTCAGTTTTCTGAATTTTGCTCGTGTGTCTTTAATGGGAGTGTTAGTACTCTTCAATTCCGAGTTGAATGTGACTAACTTTTGATGCATCTTCACTGTAGAAGCATTCTTTCGTTTGACTTTTTTGTTTTTTCTTTTGGTTTGGCATTTGGAAGAACCATGTCCTCTACCGGTGCCACAAATGATGAAGAAACTTCTGCTCGAGTAGCTGCAGCAGATGCTGATACTGGAGGACCAACCATGTATTCTTCTTCTATATCAATTTAAAGTATTTCTTTTTTGTCGTCTTCATAACCATATCTATTTCAGTTAAATGCCTCGGATACATTCTAGAATTGGAGAATAGAGCATGAAGCTGAATGCTACATGCTTCTTTTATGTGCTTGACCTTATTATGTCTACCAATGCTAGACTTGTCCAGGGCAGAAGAAAAATAAAAAAGTGGACTAAAGAATGAAGCAATTAATTGTAGGTTACTTTAGGTAGAGTTTTGGAGAAGGTTATAAGAAACTAATGCATCTGTTTTAGATTTTGGCCCTGTATAACAGAATGGTTGGCAAAGTGAAATCTGTTGGAGACTTTTGCGAAAATTATTGCTCTCTTGTCAGTGTTCTTAGAGCTAACAAAACCAGTTATAATGTTTCAGATAGTGTCAGTTTTTTATTTTTAGAAACCAGAAAACAAAGCATTAAACAGATGTTTCGTGGTTGTATAACATCTGGTTTACCATGTCTGAAAAAGGAAAGTAGTTTTCAAGAACATGAATGGACAATTCCTGTTCTATAATGCTGAAAAAATCTATTTCTTGATGAACTCAATTAATATGATTCATATCAGCTACACCACAGATATCTTAACAAGGATGAAGTTAACATATCTATTCTTTCATTCTCATGTCTAAAGATGTAGAAAGAAGAAACAAATGTTTGTTAAGGAAATTTCCTTGGCTTTTAGTGTCCACACATTCTAAATTGATGCTAAAATCTGTTGCCATCTGTCATTCTTTGGTTATGGTTCTTCATCAGATATGACAAGATTATTGCAAAGGAAATTCCTTCCACCATAGTATATGAGGATGACAAGGTTCTGGCATTTCGAGATATCAACCCACAGGCTCCAGTGCATGTTTTAGTCATACCAAAATCAAGGGATGGGTTAACACAGCTTGGCAAGGTAATTTTTCTTTCCTTCTCTTTCATCTGTCGTTTCAACAAAAGGACTTTTGCTGCTTATTTTAAGATATACATTTTGCTTGGTATTTGATGAAGTATACAAGAATACTACTGTTTTACTTTCTTGAAGAAATAATGAAGTGATAATACAGGCCTAGATTCTGGAAATTGTTAAGGGTTGCTGCCATGCTGATTGCTTCATTGGAAGAGAAATACAAACGAAATACAGAAATTAGTTGCAGGGCAAGAATAGAAAAAAAATTCTCTTTGTACAATATAACAACAGGATAACATGGAATTGGTTCACCAAAACCCATTTACTACATGCCAAGCATTCGTGGACATTTTTCAGATTTATATTTTTATCCAGGAGACAGCTCAATGTATGATCCCAGAGATCATAAGATATGCGGCGTATTTGCTGGTATCCCAATCTTTGGAAAATATCTTCTGCAATTACTTATTAGGAATGTCATTCTGGTCTTCCCATGGTGTAGAATTTGTATGTTGTTTGGTTATCTATTAGTTCTGTATGTGTTTGCATGTATGCATGTAAAAGGCGCAAAGAATGACTTCCTATTAGTGCCAGGAGGCAACATATCGGCAGGCATGTTTACCTTAATCAGATATTTATCGTCGCTTGACAAGCTAGATTTCCTAAATTATACATTTCTATAGATTCAAGTCATTCTAGGCTTGATAGTGACTACATTCAGTGTCATGCTTAACATTAAGTTGCCCCTTTTGTTGACATAACTCGTATTTTCACTCAAAGAAATTCATGAATTCATTGTATGTGGTGGAATGTTTATGTAGTGAACAAAAGATTCATTGGCTGAGTTCCAACACTTTGGCAGGCTGAAAAAAGACATGGAGAAATACTGGGTGAGCTTCTCTATGCAGCCAAAATTGTGGCCGAAAAAGAAGGCATTGTCGATGGTTTTCGTGTTGTTATTAATAGTGGGCCAACAGCATGTAAGTGTCATTTATAATTTTGCTTTTTCTGTGTGTGTGTTTTAATTGGAACAAGTACACTAGTGCCAATTCAGTGAAGAGAAAATTGGCTCTCTACATCTTCTAACCTGAGCAAATGGAAGTCTAAAAGGCATGGTTTTAAGTCCAAACTGCTTTTTTCTTACCAATCACAACATTTGCTCCCTCATGCAAAATTTTTTGACTTGCTTCTTCTTATATACAGGTCAATCCGTCTACCATCTGCACTTGCACGTACTTGGTGGAAGGCAGATGGCATGGCCACCAGGCTGAGATCAGGTTCATATGCTTTGACATCTTTTTTTCCTTTTGTGATCTTTTCCTCCCTCCTTGTAACACAATGGTCCTTTCTTTTGATCCCAAAAGAGCACAAGAAAAGAGTATCCCGATTGTGACAGTTTTATCTTGTATTTTCTTGTTTGCAAGAGTATCCATCTGAATTTGCTTGTCTATGTGAAACTTTAGATGCTTAATGGGATACTCTGCTCATCCCATCCAACAATGATCTTCCTTAAATTAACTTTTCTTTGTTATTAAGCCATAACGCATTAGTCCGGCCAGCTTTCTCACAGATAAAGATGGTTGAGTGCTTTTCAAGTTCTCTGCAGAAGCACTCATCTATCTCCAGCTTTTACTTTGTGTTTTTCGTAACGTAGGTTCAACTGCTTGTCACTCTTAGTTTTCCTCTTTGCTGCAAACCACATATTCTAATCCATTCTGACTTTTGAGCTATGAACTCACAACTCATAATTACATCTCATGCAGTCGTGTTGACATCAAGCACCTCCCGATTTTTGAACTTATCTTTTTCATGTTTCTTTGCATTTGGTTGTGACTTCTATCAATCAATACCTGATGTTTTTACAAAATTTAGGTCTAGCAGTGAATACAAACATACAGCACCTTGAGGGGCCATAACTTAGCCCAATGCCCACCCCTCTCATGATCTCATCCCATCCCATCCCAATGCCCACATCCTTCAAAACAAAGATAGATCAGCTATCTAAGAGATGGGTAACAGAAAGGAGGGCAACGGCAATGGAAGAGCACTCAAATGTTTGCATCAGAAAGTCGACTACTGCACTGGGCCAACTGTTACCCGGATCCTTGCCCCAGAAAACTTATGAATTACACAATGACTTAGAAATAATTATCAAGGCCAAATTGATTTAATTGCTGTGGTTTTTAATGTCATAATGTACAACTCATTTCTTTACATAAACAACTAATTCCTGCTTCTATTAACTCAACATTTTGCGAAAAGGACAAAAATATCAGGCATAATACATTTGATGAGACCCTTCTAGTTTTGTGACCGGAGTGACAGCGGAGAAAGAATGAACGAATCAGACAGGATAACTAGATCAGTCTCCGGAAAAGAATAGTCACTCCCCTGACCATATGAGAGGCGGTGCTTCCGTGCTGATGTACAGTTGCCACAATTCCAGTGACGCAATTCGCCAATAGGCAATAATCATAGTGTCGTCTGGATTCCTGACTGGTTTGAACAAAGACAAGAACAATCTGGTTCTGTCAAATCCCTCTTCACAAGCCGTTTGTCACGGTTCTTCATCAGATTAACCAGGGGTAGCTTCTGTGATACTTGGCGCCAGATTTCTTTCACTGTCCCATTTGGATCTTCGTATTCAAAGTAATGCTTAACCTGAAAGAGAAATAACTTTGAGAACAAGTTTTGCACAATTTACACAAAAGTATGTCACTCTAGCCTATTTATTCAGCAAATCTCTAAACAAAATACTGAGGGCAGATTTTGTACTTTGCATATCTGTTCTCTATATTTTCTTCTTGCTTTCATCTTTTGGCGGTAATTAATGACGGAACGCATTATGACATTAAACAGGTGTATCAATTTTAATTTCCCTTTCTCCTTCTGCCACAGGTTTTTCTTTACTTATGATAGAGAGAGAGCGAGAGAGAGGGACAGAGCGGGAGTACCTTCTTCAAATTCCGTTGAAATTCCAAAATCCTCTCTGTGCTTACTGTCCTGAGCAATTTCACTAAGTATCCTGGCTGCACAGCGGTATTTGTATCGACAAAAATTGCAACTTTCCTGTAGTCTATGACATCTTCAAAAGGCAACTCGATATAGTCGCTTACAACAACAGGTATACACAAGCTCACAATAGCATCAAAAAGCCGACAAGCTGATGGAGTATCACCCGCTGGATGCAAACAGAACTTTGAAGTGTGCATCCCTCTTGTTGCCTCTCTGCGAGATTCTCTGGACTGTGCACCGTGTTTTATGATAACATCTTCTTCATTCTCAAGCAGTTGGAACAGCAAGTCACGGACCTTTCCCCCCTGGAATTGCAATATTGGAAGCTTAGCAAACGCTAATCAACCGACATGACTTTATCAAAAGAAATGGAAACGAAAAAAAAACCACACAACATGCAGATAACTATTGCATGAGCAATGAAAATTAGCAAAAGTCTACAGTACTAAACAAAGGAACTTTGCATCCTTCATTGGACATGAACTTCTTTTCAATTGGAGTTGGTTATTAATGAGCCATAGACCTCTTACAAACACTAGGGTCCACAAGGAGCAGAATTTGGCATCACCAACTCCAAATCCCACACTAGAATCTTGTATGCAAAGTAGCAGCTACCATGAAAGTTGCAACGACTAATTTGGAAGACTCAAGTTCCCATTCTGGTTCAAGAAGAGGGCAAGGGAGATATAGAGTTGCAAAGATGTGAATGGTCATTCTCAGGTAATGAGCATCAGTCTATATCTGACTTCATCCAAGCTTTAAGTTATATGTGTTAAACTGGTGGATCTGGCTATTTAATTGATGGACAAAGTACTTATGAAGTAAAAATTTACCATCCTATTGTTAAAGTCATGGGTCAACCATGGTTAATTTATTTAGTTGGAGCAAATGAGCTTTCCTCATATGATATTATGTAGATGTATAAAATTCAAAAGGGTCCCTAGAAGAGTAAAAGAATGCCACTATCGGAAGATTTTAAAGTTTAAAAAGATTACCAACTTAATTACGAAGATATAGATCCAAATCTAAGGGCTACTCATGAACACAGACCAAATAAGATGCAATTAACACCCACAGAATAATGTGTCATGCAACCAATAGTTTTGGATTGCTAATTCTTTTCAGATAAATTTGTCCTATTTATGTTTCGACTGACTAATTAAAGCTTTATGAGAGAGTTTATGCATATATGTTATAACTACATATAAAATGTTAGGCAACACTTTGCATTCTTCTCCAACTAAATTTTTACCATACGAGAAAATAATAAACCACCTCCCTCCACGGGATATATTTTCCCATATGCATTGGATAACATCTTTAAGTAGCGTAAATTTTACATCCAAAATTAACCAAAGCTGAGATGATAGGATTCAAAATTCTCTTATATGAAAGCAATGGACCATAGAAGCCTGAAAACTTCACAACTTAACAATTTAGATTAAAGCAAAACTAGAAATTTAGTCGGGTATGCATTATTATGTAGTCAAATGTAAAGCAAAGAAAATATGGTAATTAGCCCAAAATCTTCTTTCGTATTAAATACTGAAAGAATCTTGTTCTTCTGACATTTATAAGGTGAAATATTCACTTGAAGCGACATGGATTATCTTTCAGTGAACCAAATAAGCGATGCATCAATTGGAACAATTGAACTTGAAACAATACAGAGGAATTCAGAGTGGTTAACGGAAAATAGATATGAAGACCAAAAAGTATGTGTTTCATTAGTGTTGAAATAGGAAGAATCTTTGACCTACAAGAGTACTTCTCCACTCCCTGAAGCATGGATTCTAAAGTACAAAATCAGCAAAACAAATGTTACACCTTCTGGTTTCCAGAAACTTTTTGCATCATGGTGCGGATAATAAGCACAAACAAATTGTAGAATGTCATAAAAAATCTACTGAAAAAAGGCTTTACCTTGGGACTTCTACTAAATAGAAGCTCAACAACCATAACTACCACACATCAGGTAAGCTGAACCTTGTTGGAGATATTCTGAAAATGCACCACAAATCATGTGTTGATTTTCAGCGATAAATTCAGTTTCACGGTGACCACTCAGATTAATCAACACAAAAGATACTTATCAATCTGCTAACTCATTCCAAGCAAGTGCAACAATAGCTAGTCTACTTCACTCAAGCTTGCTACATGTAATAGCAGTCTATAAACAAAAGATCCGTCTAAATCAAAAAATCTATTTTCTGTCTTCAGAATAGGTGGTAGTACAGGAAATACAATATGAAACCTTTTGAAAAACAACTGTAAAGAAGTTACCTCCTTTCGATATCTGTTCCCCATAAAGAAAAGCAGTTTATCACGATTCTCAACCCCAATATTGCCTAAATATGAATTAATTCGATGTGAGTACGGCAAAATCACATCTTTCACAAGTGATCCCTGATTGTGTGTCAATCTCCCAAAGTCTGAAACTAACAACACCCCATTCTTCACCCTATCCACCACCTTGTACAAAGCATTAGGATCCTGACATATAAACACATGGTCCCACCCATTATTCCTCTTCCAATACTCCTGATTTTCCAACCACTCTATTAAAGATTCCTGTAACAACAATAAAATAAACATCAGATTACAGAAGGACTTAAAAAGAAAAATCAATGAAGAAGAACAAATAAGCATTTATTGGCACAAAAAAAAATCCAGAAGATAAAATGCAACCCAATAGAACCAATTCAATGCTTATCTCCATTTGAGCTAATAATTCAGTGGAAGACATACTACTGCTGAGTCAATATCTCTAGAAGCAGGAAAAAAACCAAAATTATCAACTAAAAGTCGACAAAATAGAACCTAGAAATTCAGAAATAAAAAAAAATGTTGCACATGTTAGGTCCAGCATAAGCATTCAAGTACAAGTTTGAAGATAGATAGTGAAAACTCCATGTTGTTGGTCCATTCAATGTCATGGTTGCCTCAATTCAATGCCGTCACCTTTTAAAATGAACTAAATGCGTGCAAAATTTAACAGCAAATTTAACAGCGATTATACTGTGTACCCGACAATCCCTGACAAACAGCCAATCATTCAGATAAAATGGTGCAAACTCAGGCTATAAATAGCTCGATTAGATAAACTAAAAGAATCATGATTAAACTGGAATAAGCTGAAGAGTTTACATAAGACGACTAAGAATGCATATTTCTTCCAACAAAAACAGCCAGTAGTTCAATTAAGATTACTAAGATAACAAATCTACCCTCTTAAAAACGGTCAATGGAAGAATAAATATCGAAAAAAAAAAACTTTCACAAAATCAAGCCAAAAGCAAAAAACATTACATAGACATTTCAACTTAATCTCCTCTGCAAGTCAAGAAACTCAATTAAATTCAACTCAATAGTAAAACAGCACTAAAAAAAAAAACCACCTGCATTTCCTCATCACTATACAACGACGGAGCCGCCGCACCCAGAGTCCCCGGCCGATTCAAGTTAACCACGAGACTGAGTGACGAGAAGAACGGGACGTAAAAAAGATCAGCCTGGTCAGGATCATAAACCCGAGCAACAGCCGAGTCAACTCGGTCACGACTCGGCCGATTCAAGTCCCTAAACAAGTACCACTCGGCAGAATGCTGGTGGCCGGGATACTTGAGCAACGCATCGTCGGTTTTAGCCTCACCTCCCCGGGACTTCTCGTATCTCTCAATCACCCCGTAAGTAAACTTCCTGGGCAAATCGTACACGTAAACCTTCACCTTGTTCGCCTTATCATCGCCGTAACCATCATGAATTTTCTGCTGGAGGTAGAAATTGGGGGAGGAGAAAGCGAAGTAGAGGGCAAAGAGGGAGAAGGAGAGGAGGGAAGCCAAGGTTAGGGTGGGTTTGATAAAGGATTTGCGTGGCATCTTGTGGGAGGAGGAGGAAGAAGAATTGGGTAAAACATTGAAGAAGGGGGATTTGGAATTGGGAGGAGGTGATCTGATTTTGGGCCTTGGGTTCATCTCATAGTAGTAAAAGTTCTTTTGTCTGGGCGAATTTCAGACAATCAGATCTTGCAACTGTAGTTTTTTAGCAGTCTGGTGGCAAGTAAAATCCACACCACGACACTGAGCCCCGCAGTGTAGGCGTCCTGGATTGGAGACAGGTTCTTATTTTCGAGGGTTAATTCCACTTTGTCCCCTCAAACTTTGGGCGATTACCCACTTCAGTCCCTTAACTTCAAAATGGGACACTTAAATCCCTAAACTTATGAATTGCTCCCAGTTAAGGAAAATTGTTGACAGAATCCTGATTGCCGTTGGTGGTCGAAGTGCGTGGCAAACACTCTCCGTTAATGAAGATGGGGGAATATTGTTACTGAAAATGATAAGGACATAAACGTAAATTTGGGTCGTAAATTAAGGACAAACAAAGACAAATTCCAGAGAAGGGAAAGTGCGAAACAGTCAGAGAGTGGTCGTTTCTTTCCTCTGTCTTGGATGAAAAAATAGAGAGGAGGGGTAAAACCAAAGTGTGTAAAAATCCGAATGATTGTTGCTGAAAAACACTGAAGATTGCAAGAATGGGAAGAAAGCGAGTCAATGTGAGAGAAAAAGCGTCCGCGTCCGCAGCGAAACAATGGAAAGCAAAAGAGAATTGTACAGGCATATAGCCTTTTTTATTTTGCAGATACAATCAAATTGGGCAGTAAAAGCCTCTGTTTTGCTAGTCCAGATGTGGCGAACTTTTGTTCAACTCATATAGTCCATTGGAACTAAGAATTTTTTTGTTAATATGGAATTTTTGTTAGCCTCTGTTTTTGGTAGCCTCTGTTGTGGAACTCATATAGCCTTTGTCTTGCTAGTCCAGATGGGTGAAATTTAGAGGCTGTTAATGTGGAATTTTTGTCATTCCTGGTATTGCTATTATGTATTGGATGATTTGTTGAATGATCAAAGGTTTTTGCTGAAAATTTTATGTTCTGAGTTGATTGCTGTTGTTAATGTGACATAGATTACTTGCAATAAACTTTACAAATTGGGACACTAAAATCCCTAAACAACAAATTCTGATTACATAGCAGGTCCAACGTTCACAATTATGGGACATAGCAGGTCCACTATATCCCTAAATTTGATACAATACATTTAAAACCCATCTACCACCACTCAGGTCATTTCACAAATACATTCATCAGACAAAGCTTTCACCAGTCACAAAAATTCAAAACAATGTGGTACATGTTCACAAGCAAGATGGTTAAAATCCCGACTGTATAATAACGCTGAAACCCGCAAGCGGGATTCTGTGTTTTTCCTACTTCAACGTTACCTCGCATGCGGGTTAATGTTATATTTTATGGCGAGAAGAAAAAATTGGTAATTAGGATAAAAATATGGATAAAAATAATTGGATAACGCAACCGACCCAATTAACCCATCTACCACCACTCAGGTCATTTCACAAATACATTCATCAGACAAAGCTTTCGTCCTGTCACAAAAATTCAAAGCAATGTGGTACATGTTCACAAGCAAGCAGGTTAAAATCCCGCCTGCATAATAACGCTGAAACCCGCAAGCGGGTTTCTGTCTTTTTACTATTTCATTGTTACCTCGCATGCGGGTTAATATTATATTTGATAGCGAGAAGAAAAAATTGGTAATTAGGCTTTTTGGGCATTATAAGTCAATATTTAAATTAATGACAGTTAAAAAAAAGGGTTGTATAAATTGGCAGTTAAGTTTTCAAAATTAATTTAGACGAATTTGTAAAAAGTTAGAATAAATAGGTTGTAAACGAGCAATTGGGTTGTCAAACTCGTTTTTTGACATTTCTATTGAACTACATTTACCCATACCGGCCATGAATAGATGGGTATGCGAATCTTAAAATTTTACTTATGGATATAAATAATTGGGTAACGCGACCGACCCAATTAACCCATCTACCACCACTCAGGTCATTTCACAAATACATTCATCAGACAAAGCTTTCACCTGTCACAAAAATTCAAAGCAATGTAGCACATGTTCACAAGCAAGATGGTTAACATCCCGACAGCATAAAACGCTGAAACCCGCAAGCGGGATTCTGAAAGTGCTGGTAATTACATAGTCAGCAAAAGCAAGAATTTCCTTCCTGCACCACTCAAAAGGTCCACTACTTAGCAATGACAGACAAAGGTGGTCCCATATTTGAGCAAACAAAACGGGCAGTCCGGCATAAGCGGTTGCTTCTTCTACAACTCATTTTGGACCTTCTCCCCCAGATTTGAACAAAAACAACCACATGACAATGGCAACCCAGTGGATAATCAAGTACATCCTTAGCTTCCTTACTTTCGATTGTTGGCACCTTGAATTTTCTTTCAACCTATCCAACTCAGCTTCCATCTTGTTCATCGACCTTAGCAGTCCAGGTATTATTTCTTTTGACCTTTGACACATCTCAGGATCAACCCAATCCCAGTATATGCAGCCTCCTTGTTCCTAGTTTGACAAGAACATTATGTTTGCAGACAAGATTAGGTGGCTGCAATTCATACAAACCCAAAATAAAAAACAAGTATAAACACAAAACCCTAATTTCCCTTACTCTGTACTTGGCACATCGACAAAACCTTCTTCCTGGGTTCATGGCAGTCCATGATGTCATCATCAATGTTTGCTTTCCACAATCACAAAATTGCCTCACCATTTCTCTTTGTTTGTTGAACCATGCGTTGGGTTCTCCTTTTCTTCTTCCTGCCCTGTGGATAGCAGAATGACAGCTTGGGTCTCTCAGCATACCGACCTGAAGTGCCCTTTTATGATTTGGATCGGGTCTACATTATCCATCTGAAGTGGGTAGCATGGAGGGAAACTTTCCCTCCATATTTCACCATTTTTTTTTAATCTATATATGTGATTTTTTGTGAATTTTCATTGTTGCCCTCAGTCAAAGGACAGTGTTTGCCACGCACTTCGACCACCAACGGCAATCAGGATTCTGTCAACAATTTTCCTTAACTGGGAGCAATTCATAAGTTTAGGGATTTAAGTGTCCCATTTTGAAGTTAAGGGACTGAAGTGGGTAATCGCCCAAAGTTTGAGGGGACAAAGTGGAATTAACCCTATTTTCGAGCATGAATAACTTATCATTTAATAGCCTTGTGGTGGGCAAGTTTTGGCATAACATTGGCCAAAATTAGGTTATTTTTAAGGGTTTGTCTAATGACGGTTCTATCTTTTTTTTTTTTTTTCTGAAACGTTAGTAGACTTTCATAGATCTAGTAAAAGAGTTTACATGTCGAGCAACGGCTCGTTAAGCTGTACAACTTGTGTTCAAAAACACAGAGGAAGTGATGCTTCCTCATCCAATAAAATGCCTAAGGCATATAAGCTAGCATTAGCACTAGCAGAACTATCATCATTCTTATCTAAACAAAAAGAGCACATTCGAAACAATGGCTTTAAACAAAATATGTCCTCTAAGATCATTGTTAACCTGCCATCCAACGCTTTCCCAAGCAATATTTGTCTCAGCACTTCTTTGTTTTGGACCCTTACTTTGATGTTGCGCCATCCCCTATGCAACGCTTTGCATAACACTAATCTGATTGCTGCAGCCGCGTCCATGTTTTTGGTTCCATGACTTCTGTCCTTTAGTGCCCATGATTCTGTTGTGTCATGTGACCATGTCCTGATCTCAACCCCTATACCTACCACAGCAGGTTTGAGTAGGGTAGTTGTTGTCACTGAATGACGGTTCTATCCAAATGGGCATTCGTTAACATATACTTCAACGTATACTTTTTTTTTTTTTTTTACTTCAACGTATACTTCATGTATCATATTTTTTTATTTAAAAATATAAAATTAATTAGAAAAAGTAAATATATGAGAGAAGATAGATAAGATAAGTTAGGAAATGATGAGAACATGGGATCAACAATGTTCAAATCATACGTTTGGTTGATCCATTGAAGCTCAACAAACCCGCATCCCTTCCTTAGTTTTAGTGTGTTTATGTTAGTTATAACTGCTAGTAACTCATCATGTTTGAGCATTTTCTTAGTGTCGTTTGTTTGAGTTAATTCTAGCAATATTCGTTGGATACTAGTGTTTGGATTGTAAATTATTTGAAATATTTTTACTGTAGCACTTTTTGTGATGTGATGTATGTGAGATAAAAAAATAATTGGGAAGATAAAAAAGTGTATTGAAAATTATAATGGTGATGTAAGCAAATATATTTGGACAAATAATCTCCTGTCCAAACACACGTGTTAGTTAAGAGTTAACTTGAGTCGTTAGTTTGATGGAAATACACGGCTAAGGTCATGTTGACCATAGTTGAGCCAATTTAGAGTTAAGTTTAGGGCTGCAAACGAATCGAGCCGCTCGCGAGAATCGAGCCGCTCGCGAGCCGCTCGAATTGAGCTCGAGTCGAGTTCGAGTCGGCTCGAATCGAAATTGAGCTCGAACTCGAGTTCAAAATATTAAGCTCGCGAGCTCGAGTATATATATATATATATATATATATATATTTTTATTTTAAGTATATATATATATATTTTTTATTTTAAGTATATATATATTTTAAATTTTAATAGTAAAATTACATATATATCCTTAATATTTTATTATTTATTAAGAAAAAATATTATTTTATTTATTTTTTAAAAAATAAAATAATTATTTTTTATTTTTTTCGAGCTCGAAATTGTCAGCTCGTCAAGCTCGAGCTCGAACTCGAGTTCAATGAAATTATGTCGAGGCTCGGTTCGATTAGATCAAAACTCGACTCGACTCGACTCGTTTGCAGCCCTAGTTAGGTTTTATTAGCTTTAGCCGAACTAGAGTTAGATTTCAGAGTCTTGTAAAGGCTATAAATAAGTCTTAAGTTTTTTTTTTATGTTTTTATTATTAGACATAGAATAAGAATTTGAGAAAATTTCAAATTTCTTTCTTGTGAGAAAGAACTCTTTTGGCTTGTGAAAGCCGACCTTGAGAATTTTAGAGTAGACCTAAGATGATCTTCAACTTATCAATCATAATTGCTTCGATTGTGGCGTCGTTCTACCATCTTAATCTTTCTTGAGCGGTCCAAGATTGATTAAGGACATCCATCCCAAATGTTGAGCCTCAATTCTAGATCCGGCTTTGTGGTTCACGTTTTTGATTCGTTTTGACGTATCGAGAATCGTATTAGTTGGTATCAGAGTTAGTTGGAGGTATCAACATTATATCATTTTTTGTTTTGTTTATTTTCTTGTTGTCTTCTTAAGTTTTCCTTGTTTCAAATTTGTCTGCGTTTGTTTTGCTTGTGTCGTTAGGTTTCTTGCTAGGGTTTCGTTTGTTTCAACCTTGTTGTTGGAATTTGTGTAGTCCCATTCATGTCTTGTTTTGTATTTTTGTCCGTTTCTGTATCTTGTCTTGTTTGTGTCAAAGTTTGTCCGAAGTACCTTGTGTTGAGTCGCTAGGGTTTGCATCTTTTTTAGTTGTCCGTGTTTCTTCCCTTACTGTCCGTGTGTTGTTTCTTTGTTCAAATCATGTTTTGTCTTGTTTCGTGTTTGATTGTTTTGTTTCGTGGAGTCTTGTGTTGTCTAGAGTCAAAAATAACAAAAAATTTCTGGTTGTACCTCTTTTCTTAGATAATCCGTGGCTATTTTCCTTGTGTTTCAAATGTAATCTATGGCTGGTTCTCTTGTTGATTGGAAGTACTTGTAGTTCTGAATTTCTAGACCTAAAATCTTGAATTTCTTGAACTTTCTTGAACAATTTCATGAAAATCTTGAAGTTCTTGAGTGGCAAAGTAGGGTTTCTTGAGAATTTTGAATCAAAGTTTCCAAATCTTGAACTTTTGAAAATCCTAAGTTCATTTTCTTGAACTTGAAGTTGCGGCATTCTTGTTTCTTAAAATTTGGTGATCCGAAGTGAAAAGAAAAGAAAGGAAAAAGAATCTGATCAGTAAAAAAAAAGGGAAACACAATCGGATCACAACCTAGAGTTTAGAAACAAGAAGACAAATTTGGAAAACCAAAGTTGACTTGAAATTTGTTTCCAAATTCAGGACTTTTATTCCTTGTTGGGTTTGGTTTACTTTTTCCAACTGCAAATCCAAAATATACTTAGAAAACATCCTAAAACAGTAGCTTGCTTCTTAGGATTGAATCCAAAGCCATTTGGATTAGCTTCCAAAATTTCCAGCAACAAACACAATCAGGTAGAGTCATGTCTAGGTTCCAAAAATTTCTACTGAGTTGAGCGTGATAATGAGATTGTGGGGCATGAGGTAAAAATCGAGAGAAGTGACAAAGAAAAAGAGAGTGAACATTCAAAAGAGTTGAGTGGAGAAAATCCTACAAGTGAATCGGCCATAGTGGAAATAAATGAGAGAAAGCAAATATTTATTGCAAAATCTAAGGATGTGAGGAGAGCTTATGGTTTTACTAACGATATTAACTTTGCTTTGGTTAGTGTTTCTTATTTTGTGTAGGTTAAGCAAAGTGTAATCGCATTAATCTTAAATTGTTCCATTCCTATATTCATTGGAGAGTTAAAGAGCTTTCATGGAGTTTACGTCTTAAGTGTTGTTTCTTGTTGCTATCAACATATAATTAATCTCTCATCTAGGGTTAGTTTACTTGTTGATAAGCCAAATGTCATTTCAAAGGCGTAACTACACTTGAGTTTTGTTCTAAACTTCCATATTATTTAGATAATGATGTTCCATACTTTCATTGTCAATTTTTTGGTCTTTACATGATGAAATTTGTCTCTTATTTGCAGATTTTAAAGCTTTCCATTTTTGTCTTGTTCCACCTGTGCAAGTTGTGACGGCTAAACAACAACTAGTGGTGGATTTTACAACTTTGCACAACCAGATTTGGGGGTTTGCTAGCCTAATTGAGTATTGTTATGAAGATCCTTAACTAGTAGATGCAAATGGTAAATTTTCGAGTGATTTCACATCTACAAATACTTATTGGGTGACTCCTTGCATAGGTTCAGATTTCACAAACCATTCCAAAAGGCTGATTCGAGCGCTTATGGAAAATGGTTATAAGGGACAAAGAGCAAAGTGGCTCTATAACCAGCTTCGTGCGCATTGGTTCATACCTTTGTTGAAGACTTTACTTGTGTGCTTCTTGCAACTACATAAGCGACATGTGATAGGGTGTTAATTGTTAGTAATTTTATTGTTAATTTTCCCCTTTGTCCTTACCAAATATTGTTTTAATTATTAATATCTACTTATATTTGGTATCTGGACCTAATTTCAGGGAATGGAACAGAAAATTACAAAAAAAAGAGGGACTTTCTGAAGCAAATTACTTCACACGTGGGAGTCTTCTGCAAAGCTCTATCAACGTGGCCCACAAGAAGGAATTCGGCAGGGTCCCACCTTTGGTACCCTTTTCTCTTAATTTGGCAAAAACAACTAGGGGGTATTGAGTCATTTTTAGCTTTGGAAGGAAAGAAACGTAGGAAGCTTTGGCAGTTGCTTGTTCCTTATCCGGCGGGACCACGGAGAGAAGTGAGGCAATTTGTTTTAGATTAGGAAACAATTCTTTTCCTTTGGTCGGGCAATTATTCACGGGTCGCTGCTTTATCTTTGGGAATTGGGAGTTTTTCCCGTTGTTCTTACTTTATCGTTTTTCCTTATCTCAATTTCGGTGACAATGGCCGCAATTACTTCTGCAATTTTGCATGGGATTTCCTCCATGAAGATGAACTAATTCATTTTTTCTAGTCGAAGATCAATTTGAGAACTCGGTTCCGAACATCTGTGAGATCTAATTATTTTACTTATTTCTTTTATTTATTGGTATTTGTGCGTTTCCTGATTTAATTGCTTATGCTTGTTATGTTATTTGAATGTCAAGGGCCCGATATTCGAATTAACTTAATGATCTAATGCCAAATTAATTGATTGAATCCGTAATTGTTCAATTGATTAATACCAGTGGCGACTAGCGTGATTGGTTTCATGTTAGGGAAACGTATGATCTAATTTAAACAAACCCTCGTAGCGTGTTTGTTGGTTAGGGTTGGGCTTTTCTAATTATTAATGCAATCGAGTAATTAAATCCTATGGTCGTACCTAGGGTTATTTCTTGGTTAGGGAAGTAGTTAACGGTCGTACCTTGACTATCGAGAAATTAAGGAAAGGCTGGTTGTTCATCGCGTGTATGACAACTATAACCAATCTAGTAATGAGTAATTGAATTATCTCTGTATCGATGATCAGTTGAATGGACCGTGTCTGAAAAGTTGCACCTTTGGCTAGAGTCGTATTGGTTATTGATTAATTCCTGTTTATTTCTATTAGTTGTTTCATTAGTTAGTTAATTAGTTATTTTATATTTTTCAAAAATCCCTCATGCACTGAACTCTGGAAGAAACGAATTATCCCCAGTCCCTGTGGATTCGACCCTGCTCACCGCTATATACAAAATTTGTATTTTTCTTGAGTAGGTAATTATTATTGCACAGGCTCGACACCCTGTCAACATGCAACTTGGTATGTTCTCACAAAGGTGTTGCCTGAGCTGTTACATTCTTTCCAATATATTGATTTGTGGGCAAATTGCTTTCAAGAGGAAGGGAATGGTGAGAACATGGGATCAATGATGTTCAAGTCATACGTTTGGTTGATCCATTGAAGCTCAACAAACCCGCATCCCTTCCTTAGTTTTAGTGTGTTTATGTTAGTTATAATTGTTATCAAGTCATCATATTTGAGTGTTTTCTTAGTGTCATTTGTTTGAGTTAATTCCAGCAATATTAGTTGGATAACTAGTGTTAGTTAAGAGTTAACTCAAGTCATTAGTTTGATGGAAATACGCGGCTAAGGTCATGTTGACAATAATTGAGCCGATTTAGAGTTAGGTTTTATTAGCTTAAGCTGGACTAGAGTTAGGTTTTTGAGTCTTGTAAAGACTATAAATAAGTTTCACGTTCTTTTACATTTTTATTATTAGACATGGAATAAGAATTAGAGAAATTTTCAGATTTCTTTCTTGTGAGAAAGAACTTTCTTGGCTTGTGAAAGCCAACCTTGAGAATTTTAGAGTAGTCCTAAGGTGATTTCCGACTTATCAATCAAGTAATCATCTTGATTGTGGTTAGGGATGGCAATGGGGCGGGGGTGGGGCGGGGGAGCCTTCCCCCATCCCCCGCCCCATTGTGAACTTACTCCCCCCGTCCCCCGCCCCATCCCCCGCCCCTTGCCCCCCACCCCCGCCCCGCCCCCGCCCCATTTCCCCCACGGTCCCCCGCGGTCCCCCGTTTCATATGCTTTGATATTTCATATGGGTTTTCTACGGTGGCAGCAGAGTCAAATTATCCATTCATTTTTCACATATTTCAAAGAATATTCAGCAACTGAACTACCAAAAAAAACACAGTGTACAATATAAAAACCAATAATAAAAAACAAGTATAATATTTGTCCTGCAAAGCCTTTTCCCCTAATTATTTGAAGAAGACCAGAACTAATAGAAACAACAGGACAAAATTTTTAAGTAAAATATTTGTGCTCTAATTATTTGAAGTGAAATATGCACTCTGAAGTTCCAGGCCAAGTCACGCATGAATCATGATTAACCAAAGCCAAATGAAACAACCAATCAAACTCCATCAGTTAGAGTTCTCAATCTACCCATAAAAAAAAATGCCCAAATGAACCAACCCAAGTCAAAGGAAAAGACCAGAAACAACGGGACAAAATTTTTAAACACCCCGTTCCCGTCCAAAATGAAAGGCACAGGTTTTGGAAACAAATCTAGAATTACAGAGCTTTGCCACTTACAGCTTCCTCAAGCCTCACAATCTCAAACTTCAATCTGGTCCCACATTAATGGAATTGATCTGGTCACAATCTCAAACTTCAATCTGGCCCCACATTCAATCTGGTCCTCACAATTACAGAGCAGCATCCAAGTGAGGTCTGCCCAGGTGCTCCAGCCGGAACGTGTTGGGGAGGAATTGGAAGCAGGTGAGGACGCTTAGGGAGTCGGCGAGGAACGCGAGCAAGAAGAGGAGCACGACGGGGGAGGAGCAGCGGAAGAGGAAGAGGGAAATAAAGAAGGCGTAAGCAGCGCAAGTTGCTCAAGCTTCTTCCTGATGGGCTTAAGAAAAACAGGAAGATGGCAAAAGAGATGCCCAGTGAGGATGAAATTTAGGGTTGCCTGGTACGTGTATATGTGTATATACACGTGTATATGTGTATATGTATATATATATATATATATATATATATTTTTTTTTTAATGCGGGGGACGGGGCGGGGGATGGGGCGGGGGAATGTACCCCCGTCCCCCGCCCCGGTTTTAAACGGGGGAATAAAATTACCCCCCGTCCCCGCCCCAGCCCCCGCCCCACCCCCCGCCCCGACAGTCCCCCGCGGGGCGGGTGCCCGCCGGTCACCCGCCCCATTGCCATCCCTAATTGTGGTGTTGTTATACCCATTTTAATCTTTCTTGAGCGATCCAAGATTGATTAAGAATATCCATCCTAAACATTGAATCTCAATTCTAGATCCAGGCTTGTGGTCAACGTTCTTGATTTGTCTTGGCGTATCGAAAATCGTATCAGGAAGGTATAAATTAAATGCAAAGGAGGTTGTTAGTATGTGTATATATATGATGTTAAGTGAATATTAATTGAATGAATTTTAAATATGTTAACGAGTGGCTAATAGGCATCTGCTAGAAAAACACTAATTTAAAAAGGATTTGTGTGACAAATGTATGTTACATTAGAAAAGTGGCTAAACAAGAGTAATAGTAGATAGCAATGTTAAATTAGGAAAGTATTTAAATGAGAGTCATATATAGTGAGTGTACATTCAAATAGATTCGATGTTTCTGTATTTAGGGATGGCAACGGTCCCACCCCCGCCTCCCATCTCTCGCAGGATAGGGGTGGCAATTTCCGACACGACCCAAAAACACGACATGAACCTAATACGAAATTAATGGGTTTGAGTTGAGGTTTCGAGGGTTTGGGTCAGAATCGGGTCGAACCCGATGAACCCGAAAAGAAAACAGGTCGATTTCGGGTCAACCCGTAGGTGACCTGATATGACCCGATATGACCCGTTATGACCCGATATGACCCGTTTACGAATTAAAAATAATTTAATAAACATAAAAATTATTTTATCTAACTAAACTAAGTTATTGTTTTTTTTCAAAGGCATTAATTACTTAATCCTAAATGAATTTATTTAACTTGTGTGAAGTTGAAATTATTATATTTGAACAAATAATATATTATATTATTTTTTACTGTTATACTGTTATAATTTATTTTATATTTGGTTTGGGATAAAACACTTTTACGGTGTTTAATTTAATTTAGATTTGGTTTGGAATTATTTATTTAAATTTTTATTACTTGATTATGTAATTAATTTTGTGAGAAATTGATTTTATTAGAAATTACAGTGATAAATTAATAAATTAAAATTAAGTTTCGGGTCATTTCGGGTTGACTCGCTAACCCGCCAACCCGAAATTTTCGGGTTCGTGTCAGGTATCCTGACCCGTTTCGGGTTGGTGGGTCAGGTTCGGGTCAGCGGGTTTTCTGTTATACCCGGATCTCAATCCGACCCGCCAACCCGAATTCGACCCGATTGCCACCCCTATCGCGGGACTAATAAAAATTTGTTGTATAATTTTATTATAGTCAAATTTTAACAAATAATCAAGTACTAACATATCAATACATCTCAAAATTATTATCTATTGTAATTTCACAATTGAAACTCATAAAAATAATCAAACAAAAACTATTTGAATACAATCCAATATGATGAAACAAATACAACTAAAATAGTCAAATTTTCACTTTTGATACAAATACAATCACTAAATCATTATTGTATTTTTGTTGACAAAAAAGTGTTGTTGTATCAAGTGTAATTAGGAATTTAGTATAAATATATTAGTAAATTTATTATAACTAATTAATAATTTCTATTAGTAGACATGTATAATTGATAATATCAATTACATATACTAATATACAATATATAATATATATAACTAATAATAATATTATTATAAATTTGTAACTAATTAAATTAAATATTATATAATAATTATATACATACATATATATGTACTTATATATGTATTAATTTTTTTAACGGGTGGCGGGATGGGGATCAGGGCAGAGGAGCCCCGTTTCTAAACAGGGGGAAAAAATTCCCTTGCCCCGCCCTGCCCTACCCCCACCCCATTAGGCCCCGCGGGGCGGATGCCCGCAATTGCCATCCCTATATGTATTTATCACGGTCCAAATCTGATTGCATCCCTTCAGTCCAATTTGAGTCTATTTTAATTTTTTTTATCTTGAAATTAACGGTTCAGATTGGCCTAAGAAGATGCATGATAGGACCATGAAAAGCAATAGAGTAGATTATAGAGGATCTGTGCTCATTGCTAGTTAAACACGAATGTTTGATCTTAAGCAAGGCATAAGTTAACCTTTGCACCAATTTATCCTAAATTTTCAAATAGATAGTCATAAAGCCACTAACTCCCAATCCACTTGAGACCTTATTATTTCTGCATTTGACTATATACATAATAATAACTTAACTTGGAGTCGTTAAAATAAACAAATGGTTTATTTAACGGGTGTTCATAGGGCACTTGTATTGTACCGAAACATATCTAATCCAACTCAAACTCTTTCTACGAGAGCCAAGGGCTGATTTGCCACACTTCAGCAGCATACTATTTTTCCAGCATACATTTCTTGGTAGATCTCCAAATTTTTTAGTCACCCAATAACAAGAGTTTGTTTCCATACTAGGCATCTCAACAACTCGAGGGCTTGAAAGTGCACTTTTTTTCTTTGACGACCTTCCTTGCTTCCTATAATTGGATTATGTAGCTTGTCATTTAATGAAGTTTAGGCTTCAATGGATGTGATACTAGAGGTATATGATATCATGTATCACACCAACATATTTCTCCATGGATCCAAGCAGTCCAGTGGGACTGCAATCATAAGGAAAAGAAATCAGACATACTGTTGATTTCTAAAGCACAAAGTGCAAAAACCAGACAGTGAGTGGATTTCCTGCAACTTAATTTCCTTATATGGAATTGTTGGGAAGTAAAGAAATGTTACCAGTAATGCCTGTAATAGTGATGTTACAAATTAAACAATGCAAAGTCTAGATAATAGTAGTAATTTTTAACTGAGTTGACAACAGTTAGTGAAGAAGACAATCAATACCAAGAACATTAGATCTGATGATGGACTGCTATCACCAAAACAAACTAAACCACCTAACTTGAAGCTTGACTCAGAGCATTAGTTGGTTGTTCATAATCTGTTCACAGAAATATCTGCAATAAAGCGCCCAAACGAGATTAATGAGGAGCCACCATCCATCAATGCCTTTCTACCCTTTTCTCCTAAATCTTTGACCCTCTGTCTTACTGGATTTTCAGAATCCATTAACCAGTTAATGGCTTTCTCTATTTTATCTGCCACTACAATCTCATCAGAGTTTTCAAAGCGGTAATCCAATGTCAATTCTACAGCTAGTTCCAGATCCTTCACCAACTGAAATGCATTAGATTGCTGCTCACCATAAACAGGCCATGTTGCAATAGGTACACCATTCCACAAGCTTTCCAGGATAGAATTCCAACCACAATGAGAAACAAAGCCTCCAACTGCATGATGTCTCAAAATCTCCACTTGTGGTGCCCAACCACACACCAGTCCTCTATCCTTCGTCCTTTCCAGAAACCCTTTTGGCAGAACATCTGAAAAATTGGCGTAGACTTTTGGTTTTGCAGTGAAGTCTTTTGGTGGTGAAGGCTGGACAGACCACAAGAATCTATGTCCACTCTGCTTTAGAGCAATTGCTATTTCTGCTAACTGGGGTGGCTCAAAACCTCCAATGCTTCCAAAGCAGAGAAAAACCACAGACGACGAGGGCTGATCATCAAGCCATTTCATAATCTTTCGATCAGACTCAGAAAGCTTTTTTGTTATGTCAAGGTTTATCACAGGTCCAACTGTGTAAACTTGAGGTGATTCCTTATCTGATGTTAGAAAATTAATGGCATGGGATTCTAATTCTGCAAATGTGTTTATGATGAATCCTTTTGCCTTTTGAAACCGCGTACCATGACTTATGAATGACGAATAACCACCATGTTTATTGAACAGAAAAGATGGTAAAACTCCAGAGGGTACAAGGTTAGCAAATGCTGGAATCGGGATCAGAGATGCTAAATTCAGTTCCAATCAGGGAATGACGAATTGGGAGGTAAAGAACAAGGCCAAGAAACGCAGCACTTGAGGTGCAGAAGACATAAGAAGGAATACCAAGCTCATTCGCTACATCAATCATTGAACTGCAAAATAAATCAATCACTAACCCTGCAAGGTGAGTTCCTGATTTGGGCAGAACATGGTTAATTATTGCATCTTTGACAAGACACTTATGCTTCTCTATGTAAGCAGCAAAGTAGCTCTCATTTGAACTCTTCAATTCGGAAGGTGGTGGATCTACCTTAGGTAAGCTGATGAATTGTATATTAGAGCTACTAACAGAGGCAGCCAATTCTTGAATGAAGGAATCAAGATCTAGTGATGATGACTTCATGAGTAGTACAGTTACTGATATTCCTCGGTCAACTTCAGATAGGCGCTTTGCAAATTCGATCTCGGAAACAATATGACCTCTTCCTGGTGCTGCAACAAAGACCAGCTCATTCTTCATATTTTCAGGTGTTAAAGTTTTAGGAATTCTTGGTTCACTTTCTCTTGGGGGAAGCAACAGATTCAGGCTGTGTTCTGTGCTGATTGGCTCACAACCTCAAAAACTGTGGCAAAGAACGATGGAAAACGGTGAAGTTTCCGATTCCATCAGTTTCCATAGGATTTGACCTTACTTAAGTTTATTGCAGTAAGCCTCCCCAAGGTTTACTCTCATTCGCTGGTTATCCCTTAAGGTATTTTTTGAGCCAGTTCTAATCCCTCTATTAAGTGTTACTGTTCTGTATTTACCTTGCTATAAATAAGATGCAACATGCCTAGTTTAGGAGCACATCCTCTGTTGCCAAGTTTCAGTACACAATTGGGGCACCAGTGACCAAAAAGTGGAAATTGCACATGTGGTCAAAGGATAATAAAATTTGAAAGCAGATAGGGTTTATGGGAAAAGCTTGCACCTGTGGTCTAACTTCTTAAAGTTTGATCTTCATTAGTCAACCCCTCCCCTAGCTTTTTTGTTTTTTCAAAGTTGTGGAACAACTTTTCTCCCTCAGATAAAGTCGGTACTTGCGGTCACTGGAAATATTTGGACGACGTGATTGAGGTACATACCTTTTACAAAAGTGCAAGAACATTTGAAATCATGGGTAAACTATTAATAACTCTCTCGTAGTTTCATCTATAACCATATTATATTCTAACATTTTAAAATATTCATTTCACCTCTCTACAATTTTATGTAAATTAAAAATTTAAAGAAAAATAGTCTATGTAATGTCATAATTAGTTGAAATACCAATATTGCTTTTACTTAAATACTAAATTAAACAATGACTTAGCCAGCTTGTACAAAACCATAAGAGGACTGCACAGATAAATACAAAAATTATAGGAGATAAAGTGGATATTTACACAAATTATGAGGAGTTAAGTGGATATTATGATTTTATCATGCGCACCTTTTAAAGCATGTATGATCTAATTGCCGTAATTAATTACATATTCAATTCATTTTTCACTTTACGTAAAACTATAAAGGAGTTATGTGGCCATTTATAAACTTTATACATAATTATTGGGGGGGGGGGGTTGTTACATGTAATTTACCCTGAAATCATTGATCAATTAAAGGTACAAGTCTAGTGTACCCCAGTTCATGGCTGTCTCCAAAATATCTCTGAAATCTTGTAATCCTGCTTGAATGCTAGTGGTCTTTACTGAAGCTTTAAAAATCATAATGGATTTCCAAGAGGCTAGTATTCCTGAGAATTGTAAACGCAGAGAGAGAGAGAGAGAGAGAGAGATATCAATAAGGTGTTGCATTCAGTAGATAAGTCTTCTTTAATGCTCAGCTAAAATGGAAGAATACATTTAATGAAATGGAAAGACCTGGATTTATTGGATGGAATGACTGTTGAAGTAGTGAGTACAATGAAAAGAATACATATGAATCCAACAGTAGTCCATAATTATTTTCATTTAGCTGATCTAGAAAAGAACATCTGTAGGTTCCTGGGCAAATATTCCTGAACCATAACTTGAATGAAACATGTCAGCTACCAGGGGAAACTGAGAAAATGCAAATAACAAGACAGGAATACAAGCAGCTAGCGCCACTGGAATGATAATCCATGCTATCTTATGGCCATGTACAATTGAAAAGCTTGCACTAAAAGCTATAAGCATGGAAGCTATGGAGAAGAAGAGTGTCATAAGGCCAATGATCAACCTCTTTGGTAATGTTTCCATGAAATCTACTTCTGCATACCGTGAAGTGAGAATAGACAAGAACATCAAGATTGAAGTCACTGATGAGAAGAGAGTAAGTGCATCGGATATGGAAAAGATTATGAAAGCTTTGTCTTTGAGAAAAATTGGTGTGCCTGTCTCATCATTATTGCCTCCAGGTACTGTGAAGATGGCTGCAAACATCACAGTGGTTATGAGTGTAGCAACAAGCATACATGATGAGGCAGTATCCTTCATCCACCTTTCTCCACTTTTAAGTAATGCCTTGTGCTCCTGAGTGAATAACATATGTGGCATTCGTCCTTCTGAATCCCTCATCTCCTTATACAACGGTTGGACATTCTTCTCTACCTCCTTTTAATGGTCAAAGTAATAACATAGTTAAACAATTACAGAAAGCAAGTTAAATCTAGGAAAGTAGACAACATGTGTGAACTAAGTCAGTTACCTTAAGCCATAGTAACTCTCTCTGCATTTGTAGGGCTGCTCCTGAAACTATGTTTAATCTATTTGGGGCTGCTAACTTAGCAGCAAGGTGTAATATGTTACTGTTATTTGTGCTTTTGTAAGATGTAATCAAATCTTTAAGAGCTCCTATTTGGTAAATTAGTTTAAAGATCCTTTCTTGGCGGTGTATGACTGCAATGTGAAAGAAGCTTTGGCTTTGTTCATCCACCTTCCAAATGAGATCAGGATAGGAGCGCAGTAGCTCAACAATGAACTCAAAGTTTCCACACTCCGCAGCAACAAAAAGAGGTCTTGATGGACCTCTGAGTAACTTCCCAATTTGCGAGTCATCCAACAACATAACCTGTTTCCAAATGCATTTCAATAACTCGAGAGCTTGGAAGTGCTTCAGTTTTCTCTCAAATACTTCTTGGATTCCTAACATTCGTAAAACAAAACCTAGCCCACTTAGCTGATTCAAGTCAGTTGCTCAAAAAAGAAAAAACAAGAACTGTTGTTAACAATGCATTACCTATCTTTTCTGTTGCACGATGAAGAAGTCTATCGAACAATAGGTGCGCTGCAAAGATATATTTAGGAATATGTTCACTAACTGTAAAATAGATCAAATGCTGACTGATACTCAGTTTTTACTTTATAATGCTGAGTTCCCAGAAAATGGAGATAAATAGAGTAGTTTCTTGGAGCAGAAAATACTTGTCTCTCCCTTAGATTCTGTCAGTCAGAAATTTTATCCCCTCCAACATATGGTGTAAATGTATACGCTTCAGCATTTACTCACCTCTGGTACATTTGTCATTCTGGTCTACCGTCTTGCTAAACTTATAAGAAGATTTCTTCCATAGGTGCAGTTTGACCCCTGAGAAAATATCTTAGCACATGTAACTGCTTGGTGACCACTAGTATAATTGGTTCACATGAAAATGCATAAATTCTGACTGCTAGTTTGTTTTCCCTACACATAACTAATCTTCAACACCATGCCAATAATTGCATGATAACTGCACTGGTGTAAAGACACTTTGTCTTGCATATCAAGGTTTCATTTTAGCAGTTTCAGTGCATGTGTGAGAGGAAGTGAGTGTGCAGGGCATACCATGACCTTGCATTCTTATTCAGAGTTTTCTATTCCTTTAATATTTTCTTATAGTTGGCATGAAAGGAAAGTTGTTCTGAGCATGGCTTACTACGGTAGAAATGGCAATGCTTGATAACCTTATTCATTTATACCATAGACAAAAGAAACATGTCAAAACAAATTTAGTCTTCCATAACCTGAAATTTCAACTGATTGAAAGTAATAGATTTGCTGGACGAACTTGAATTGCAAGACATACTTTTACTAGAAAATACACAAAGGAGACTATGGTTGAAGGTGTCAATGGGAATAGATTAACCTACAAGGGTAAATGCATCTCTGCCAGACTCCCAGTCCATTCTTGGAACAGAATGCTGAAGGCTTTCGTGCCAAAACATGAAGTGCTGTCTCCCCGTTAGGATCACGTTCAACTGCCAATTCTGGTTTGCATTGAATTATATGCAGAGCTACATCTGAGGACAGCAAGGGAAACCAAATGAGCCTTATCCACTTACCCTTGGAATTAGTCAAATATTAAATGATAATATTGTCTTACCATATAGATCGGTACTTATAGTTGCAATAATCAGGCTAACGTAGTCTTCTTTGGTTAAACATTGAGGATCAGTTACTGACACAAGATACCACACCATATCTCTATAACCTAGTAAGGCTGCCATGTGAAGGGGTGTAACTCCTTTACTACCCCTCACCATTGGCAATTCATTATTCTTTGCCACCATCAATTCTGCAATCCTTGTAATTCCAGATGCTGCTGCAAAGCAAAGTGCCGTGTTACCAAATTTGTTTTGTGCAGCCAATTCTGGTGGATCCATTAATTCAACCAACTCCTCAACAAACTTGACTTGTTTGGCACCAGCAGCAATGTGGAGAGCTCTTTCCCAGCCTTTAGTGATTGTTGCGGTTAAAGCCCCAGGATGCCTTGTCATAAATGCTTTAGCCCTTTCCCAATCACCCTTAAGTGCAGCTTGGTACAAGGGTACGTAAATGGTAAGATTTTTGGCAGATGGAGTGCCTGCATTTCAAAACCACAAGAGTCATAAATATAATCCACTGATCCTGGAACTTAGCACTTTTAAGAGCGCCAAAGTTGCAGTCTAAACACACGCCAAAGGAATTTTCTTTAGACTAACTGCAAAAATCAAATTTTGGTGAAATAAATGGAATTTATTCTACTTGTCTCCTGTCTGAGATGTATTCAAAACATTAATCGTCCAATAGCATAGTAGGTTGCGTCAGAAGTTCTGCAAAAGAACTCTTAAAAGACTTTACTCACTCAGGAATATGAAAAGTCTGTGACAAGAGTGATAGACTCAATGGTATACACCAAGGGTAGATTATATCCTAATTATCAATCCCTTCATCCCTCTTCCTAGAATGAGGTTATATTCTTGCTGTGATGAATTCCACCTCTCCCACTCTTTTTCCTGCCCGCAGCCCCACGCAAACACTGGCCACACAAACAGCCGCTTCAGAAAAGAACTTGAATAGAAACTCTTTTCTTCATTGTTCCATTTGATAATGCAACAGAGTTAATTGTAAAACAACCCCTCAAGTGGTTGTTTGTGATCCGACTAATCGTTCTTCCCAAGCTCCTAACTTCAGAACATGCATCTTTGTACCCTAACAATCTATTAAGATTAGCTTTTTTTTTTCCAACAAGTAATGCTTGACCATAATCTTAATCATACAATATGACTTGAAAAATGTATAGTGTTGAAAGGCAAAATATGAACAAAAATGCCATACATTGAAGACAAATGAGAAGGGCTTTCGGTAAATTGTGTGAAACAGAAGCATAAATTCAAGAATCAAGAGCAAAATTGAACAAGAAATACTCAACTGGCTTCCCAGTATGGAGGATGGAGCATCTGTGCAGAAACAGTCCTATTATCAAGTTCCATCCCATTCTGGATGATGTGATCAGATTGATCTCCAACGGGTACATTGTAAGAAAGCAGAACCGAAACAACATGTTGTGGAATGGTGGCAGTAGCATAGCCGGTTGCCTGATCAGAAGTTCCTGAGCCTGGACCAGAGAAGCTCTCAGGGAAGCATGATTGTATCGATAGAGTTCTTTCCAATTGCAGCTTCCTCACACCTGCCATTTTCTTTAACAACAAGCTTAACGTGGTAAACTTGTAGTTAAGTTAGTCCTGCGTTTACTTCACAGGTATAAATCAATGTGGCAAAAGAAGCAAAAGCATTTTAGAGATCGTAGGAATGAAAGGTTTAATAGAGCAAATGAACTGAACAAGTCAACCAAGTCACTTACTGGAAATTTCCTTTCTGTGTACTGTTACCGAGTTAGGTGATAACTGATAAGGCATTTTTAGAAACTTTTTTCTCAAAATAAAATTGATTTTGAGACTTTTTGGATCATTCTAATTGGGTCATATTAACTCAAGTCATACTAATCTTGACTTTGTTAATTGCGCTATTAATGCGGACATTTGTTGATCATAAAATTTATGGTTGTTTACAAATTAAAAAAAAAAAGAAGAGAGAAAATTTTGAGAAAATACGAGAACTTTGCAGGTTTTTGCTTTGAGATAATGAATTTAACAAAGAATGAAAGACACTAAGCTGATAATTTGGTATTCATTGGAAACCTTTGCTTTCTTGGCTATTCTCCAAACCAAAATAAAGTCTATCACTTCTTTCTTATATCTTCTTCCTCCTTTTCTTTCCTCATGGAGGAGCCAAAGTCCAGTCTTCATGGAATTAAACTTTTGCTTACTTTTCTCAGAGCAAGTAAAATAGTTTCTCATACATACAAGTGACTAATAGAACAAATTTGGACCTCAGGAAATGTTGGCATCAGCATACCAATTCCATCCTCACCATATAACACGCTATTCCTTCCTTCTCCAAAAAATGAAGCAATACTTTCTCAGGCATTTCTTAGATATGGTGGCAACGTAGTTGGGACGTTCGTACGTGGAAAAACTTTGCAAGGCCTTTCATTTTCTTTCCAACACAAACAAAGACGATTACGTCTTTGAAACACGGTATACATTTCGAAAAGTCAAAATGGATGTTAGAATTATTTGTCAAGTTCCCTAAGAGATCAGTTTGCATAAAAAATGTCCTTCTCTTGCAAAAAGTTTTCTCCAAATACAGAACGTGTTATCCTCTAGAGAGAGAGGATTATATTGCATGGTAGAATGGGGAGATCCTCTAAGTAAAGGGACACATCTACAAACATTAAAATTTAATTTGGTGAAATTGAGACAAAAAAAAAAAAAAAGGAAAAAATGCATTAAGAATATAAAAAAAGTCTCATGGTGTCGTAGGTTTGCGCTCTCCCAATAATTTCTTTTGGGATAATTTCAAAAAGCTCCCTTGAGATTTGTAACAATTTCATTTTGCATCCCTGAACTTCAAAAAATATCACTTGTCTCCCTTGTTTTTAAATTTTTGTAACATTGCCAACCCATTTCAAAATATATTATTAAAAAAGTTCATTTGTGGATAGAGAATATATTTTCATTCTAATATTGTCCCTTTTCTTGTGAACCATTTTGTTTACATAACAAATATAGTTAATCGCTTAAATTTTGAACACTTGGCCAATGTGATTTTTAATTAGGAATTACAAAGTGCTAATCATGTTGAAAGACCTATTATTAATTTTTGTGCCGTTAGTTTGCACAAGAAATATGATAAAATTTTGAAATTCTAAATAATTTAGAAAATTCTTAAAAATTGCCCGAGAATTTTACAATGAAGATAACAACATTTTGCACCTTGAAAACTCCTCAAATGAGTTTTTAAATTTATAGTTAAGAATTTTATCTTATTTAAGTTTTCGAGCCATTGATCTAGTCAAAGAATTGGAGAATTCAAAAAATTTGTACACAATTCATAAATCCTTAATGTCATCCATAACTACTTTCGAATTAAAAAATATGACTTGTTGTCTTTGAAAAAACCTCAAAATGAGTTTGTGAACATAAACATTTTGTCTTTTTATGATTTACATGCCATCGATCTAGAAAAGAAATTCAGAAAATCTTAAAAAATTAAAAATTTTGAAAAACCTTTCAAACTAACCAAAAACACTTTACAATAAAGGAATAATCTTCTTTTTTTGTCTTTATTACACATTTGTATAGTATATCTTTATTTTAACATTTTATAACATGCTTACAATTTTGATAAAAAAGTAAGACAACAAAGGGCACTTTTAGAATGAAAACATCTCCTCTATCCAAAAAATGAGTTGCTAAATATAATGTTTTCAAATGGGTTGACAATGTTACAATAAGTTTAAAATAAGGGAGACAAGTGATATTTTTCAAAGTTGAGGGATGCTAAGTGAAACTTTCAGAAACCTCAAAGGAGATTTATGAAATTATCCCATTTCTTTTCAACTGGTGTCGTAGGTTTGTGCCCTTCCCATAATTTCCTTTCTAGTGGATGCTCACTATGACAATAAAAGCACGCAAGAAATTGTAAAAAAGAACAGAGAAGAAAAGAAAGAAACAGAGTGTTGGCCATAAAAATGCAAAAGCTTTCCTTTCAATGTGTGAACAAGTTATTACCACGAGGATGGAATTTGACGTGAGATTTGTACGAAGACCCGCCAGGACCACGAAAATTAACATGTAGGTCCCTCTATAGGACCAAGACATTACCAAGAAACTCTGTTGGTGGTTGACCATTAAAATAAATAAACTCCAACAAAAGGGCCTGAGTGGAAGAAGACGAGGGAACTTCCAAGACGTTGAGTGTAAATTTTGCTGTTCATACGACCCTATTGTATTCCAAAACGGCCCAAAATCATCCTGAATCTTTTTGTGGCCTAAAATCATTTTGGGTTGTTTTCCATTTTCTGGGGAAAAAAAATGCAAATGGAGTCTTTGGGATCTGAAACAAAATGGTTCTCCATTATTTTAGTGAAACCAAATCTATGTGGAATAGAATGTCCATTTCTTTTGATATTTCATTCATAGTAAAACTTTCTGAAATTGACACTTTACTTAAGAAGATCTTTAGTTTTAATCTCCTAATGTATGATCTATCAACGAGACAGCTCGCCCTACGGGCGTGCTTCACCTGCATTTGTAGCTACAGAGATAGCTCGAAAGGAGATACGAAATATCGAACTGAACTTCGTAGATTCATAGAAAACTATCAATAGACCTGCATGCCCGCATGTACTATGTTGTCCAAAAAAGAAACTTACTAGCGCACAAATGCCGACTATAGTAGCTAAAGAAGTTCAAGCTATTAGAGCTTGGAGTTGCTGGATATAGATGTACCCGACTGAACTAGAGTTAAGAGTTCTTCCTCTTAACTGAAGTAATTCTTCCAATAGAGCTATTGAGCTAGCAGTTAGAAGATACCCTCGGGAGGGTGTTGGGAGGGGGGAGAGCGAAATGAGGGGGGTAGTGTTCCTTTCCTTTCCTTTGCTTACTATATGTACTATAATGACATGCTCTATATACAAAAAGAAAACATCGATTTCACTAGAACAAAACGAGGGTTTGAAGACCCACTTAATAGACTATACCTCAAAGGGTCTCCTATATATGGCAATTAGGGGTAGAGAAAATGTGGGGAGGGATGGGAAGCTTAATAATAATAATAATAAAGAGAGATGGAAATTAGTTTAATTAAATCTAGCTATATATAAGCCAACTATTCACTTATTGGGCAAACAACAAAATTCTACATGGTTGTCCTTTTGAATTTTAAGTAACGAAAGTTTGCTCTGAGTTTCAAGCTCCGAGCACAATATATAGCACCTTAGAGGATCCATATTCATATTGATAAACTTAAGTTTAATTACTTTCAGTAGCAAACACTTGGGTACGTAGATGTTTTATGTAGATCTAGTGATTCAAAATTTATCACACTGTCTCACAAATTCAACTATTGAAGATGTGACAAAATTTGAGTCAT
Source organism: Coffea eugenioides (assembly GCF_003713205.1). Classification (NCBI taxonomy): domain Eukaryota; kingdom Viridiplantae; phylum Streptophyta; class Magnoliopsida; order Gentianales; family Rubiaceae; genus Coffea; species Coffea eugenioides. The sequence goes on from NC_040044.1 coordinate 7,857,533, forward strand.
TAGGTTTATAAGACCACCAGATTTACCCAAAATTTTGCCACTTTTAGCTATGGAGAAAACCTAAGATAAATTATTGAAATTTCCAAGTTTTAGCTTTGCTTAAAGCCAGGATAAAGATTTTAGCACAAACGCTAATTAAACCTAAGGTTAATGGCCATGAAATTTGTGCAGAGCTTAGATTTTCTTTTGTAGCATAAACAAAAATTTATTGTGAAACAATAGCTTTGATATATGTATTTACACTGAAAAATCCTGTTATATCCATGGTTTGAAGATGCCCATGAGCCTATATCTTTTACCTATCTAGAGGACTTTGAATCTCCATACTTGTAAATTAGTTTAATTACACGTCTGGAAATACACCAAATTGACTGCCTCTCAAGTCTGAGCCAATCTTGATGGCAAAATTCTCAGCCAATCTTAATGGCCAAAGTCTCAGCCAATCATCAGGAGAGGCATTGGTGGTTCATTGACTAAATTGTAACTAATCCTTGAATCCACATTCTGATAAACTACAGGCAAACACTTGAAAGGCCTAGGTTCTGCATAAAATAGTAGGTTGAAAATTAACCAGCTCAAGTATTAATTGTTCTTATCTGGTTTGAGATTTTGTGCAATGAAGCTGGGAGAAATAGAATATGGATATATATTATTTCTGGCCATGGGACATTTTATTCTCTTTCTTTACATTAGTAACATAATAATCAACATTGAAAGCTAGCTCTCTATTTCTTGAACCTGATTTTTTTCCTATTATGCTGATTGTGGTTTTGTTAAGCTAGCTGAATCATCATATTAAGGCACAACACTACTACGTACATGACCAAATGTCATTAAAGAAAAAATTGTGGCATCATGCATTAAAAAATTTTCCCCTTATAGAATGCACAAATATGATGTATATATACAGTGTATTATTAATCTGGTACAATAAAGTGTCCACAGTCCAGGCAATGCCATTCCAAAAGGGGGTGACATTTCCATCCTAATCAGGCAATGTAGAAAGAGATTTTCCCCTGGAGCTGTAATATGGTAAGGAAACTTAAAAACATATATTAACATCATAAAACTTTTATTGAGATAATAATTACAAAAATCTCTACTAAGTTTGTGCTATCAAAGAATAATTTAGACAGGAACAAAGTAGAAGATAAGGCAGATTAAACTTGGAAAGTCCCATTAATTTACATACCAAAATGCTCATTAAATTGAGGTATGAGTACATTCACATTTGATTTTGTCTCATTAGCACTATAAAACTGCCTCCTTAGCCAACTGGGATATGTTCTCAAGAGTTGTCATTTCTTCCTTCTTCATCAATAGCAATCTTTATTTTCTGTCTAGCTTTTGGGCTCTTTTGAATTTATCTCTTCTTGTATCTTTTGAGAAATGGCATCTCACTTTAGTCAGAATTCCTATGATATCACTAGCACCTGGGCGATAACACCCTTTGTTCCCATACCTGGCTTGAATGAACAAAGAGATGGTGACAATCAAAGAAAAGAGTTTTCTAACACTCAAGTAGTTTTCTTGTTCCTTTCTCTTAAAAGATAGAAAAAAAAATCTAGAATTTGTTAAAGTTTTAACTTCTCATTTACATTTAGCTTCGATATAGATTTCATTCTTCTTGCACGTTTTGGAATTGACTTGCACCATTTTTGCATTTGGCAGCAGTTGGATGTAGCAGTGCAACAAGAAAATGCAAATGCAGTGGTAATGGCCGATCCCGTTTCCGTTGTGTGGCCAGAAAATGCTGTTAGACCTGAGGTATTGTTGCAAGGACTTCTTTTAAAAGTCGAAATGATTTATATATATATATATATATATATATATATATATATATTGAGCAAGTCGAAATGATATTAATTTGATGTTAGACGAAAAAGGTCAATAAGCTAATACTGTGGCAAGGTTTTTTCACGCAACAACTAATTACAAGAAAAATTTCTCAAATAAGTCATTCAACTTGAAGATCTGTCAGTAATAACCATTCTTTCAATCGTGTCAACTACATGAATTGGATTTTATTATCTTGAGGTGAAATTATTTTCATCCTAAAAGGATTTTGAAAATTGAGAACGAAAAAGAAAAATTTCAAACAACTTAAAATGTGGGCAAAGAAATGGAAAATAGAGAGAGAGGAAAATAAGAGCAAAGAAAAAAGGCACTTCGGGATGGATTTGTAATTGTAGATTTGCAAGTCATTTGGCAATCACAATGGTTTAATGGTCTCTTAAGGTTTTTTGCCATTGAGTTAATTGGATCCCTTCTTTTTGCAAAACAGTTCATTTTCATGCCTTGAAATTGAGATTGAAGAAATATGATTGTATTCTTTATTTTTTTCTTTCCCCCAAAAAAAAAAAATTGCACAAATTTCGAATGTCCCATATTCACTAATACTACCTCCGAACCATGAACAGCACCAGCCACCAGTACTGGTTGAAGAACAACGTCTAATGCTGCCTCCCAGCCATGAACAGCAGCAGCCACCTGAACTGGATGAAGAACAAGGTCAACAGAAGAAAGAAAGGGGAAGACGTCTAAGTTCAGCAAAAATTGTAGCTGTTTCATCCGTTTACTTCAAATTTGTCAAACTACCTGAAGATTCCATGAATCAGGCTGCCTTAGTGTTATGCAATGATGTGAGTTCATCCCTAGGCCAGCTTTCTTTAGACTTCCAAAACCATAAATAGTTAAAATATATCATGCCATGGTTTTGTAACGTTGTTGTCCCTGTGACTATATATATACGTGTGTGTGTGTGTGTGTGTGTACAGGTTGAGTCTTCTGACTATGATGTGGAAGACATGGCACCAGGCGTGAATCAGGAGGCCCTGTTACCATTCCCTGACCTGCTGAAAGGATGGAAGATGGAAACGAGACAACGCCCCAATGGTGCAAGAGATAAGGTACATTGCATTTTCAACTCAAGTAGCACTAGGCTTTGCTTAAGTAGAAATTTGTCCATTTATGGATTATGTTTGTATCAGAAAAGTTATAGGTGTAAATTAACCACAAGAAATTAGCAATATAATGATAATTAGGACTGTACATATATACAACTATTCTTGTTTTTCTGTCTCGTTTTCATTTAGGATAGATTTAGGATAAATACAATTCGTATGGACCGACTATTTTGTACGCCTTAATGTGTAAACTTGGCTTGGCAAAATAGTTGCATAGGATTTGGTTTTAGTTTTTACAATACCATTACTTTTTAGGAAAAAAATAAACGGAAAAGCTAATAATTGGTGAAGGCTTTTCTGTACTTTGTAGCATGTTGGATGTAGAAATGATGAACAGTTTTTGTACTGCAGTTTTATTCTCATCCGACGAGCCCAAGAACATTTCGATCTGTAATCGAAGTGGTAGACTACATAAAAAGCATCAATAAGTTGGAAGATGCAGAAGAGCATGAGGTGTAATTAACTTGATTTACTTACTTCAAGTACTCTACAATATTTTACACTTGTAGTACCAGTAGTTATATTCACAAAAAATTTTCACCGGTCCAAAATCCTATTGATCTCCATATTGCCTCTTGTTTTTTTTTTGGGGGCAGGGACGACACAACTATGTTAAATTATCGGAACCATCCTCATCTGATAAGGGTAAAAGGAAACAGAAAGGGTTCGAAGATGGATCAAACTTCAAGGTCACGAGAAGCTTCCCAGGTGATAATGCAGAGAAGACACCACTGCAAATCGAATTGGAGGAATTCTTTGCCACTGCCTACAACAATCTGATGAACCAGCTCCCACCTACACCTGAGGCTAAGAAGGTTGAGAAGAAGAATAAAAACCCTGTGGCTAAGAAGGTGGAGAAGAAGAAAAACAACCAGCCCATTTCAGCCAATGCACGAGAAAAATGGCTTGGAGGTTTAAGAGAAGGAGGAAATGGGAGCAAACATCAAGAGGGTGTTGATAATCAAAGTCCTGAGGAGATTGAGGAGATGATAAATGAGCTTCAGGGAATTGGAGCAGATATCCCTCAAATTGAATGTCTCCCAAATTTAGAGCCGCAAAATTTCCAGCAAGGTGGGATCAATCCAGAGGTGCCAAATCGGCATTGCCAAGCTAAAAGTATAGACCAGCGGATGATTGACGACAAGATGGTTGAGCTTTATCAGGCAGCATTTGGCAATCCTGAAAATCTCCAAGATCCAGTGCCACCAAACTTTCTGCAATCTGGGAATCAACAGCTGCACCGAAATCCTTAGCAAACCGTGCATATGGAGTTGCCGGATTTTCAGCAACTTTCTAATGAAGATATTGATGATGTTCTAGGAGCAGTGATTTGATTGACAGAGGAAAAAAAAAAAGAACTAGCAAGTGAAAATTCTTAGGGAAGATTTAGATAGATGCAAGGTTTAATTTCATAATGAATTCACAGTTCACTCACAAAAATATTCATACCATTCTGTTTTTTCTTCACCTTTATATCTGCTTCAGTTTCATAAAAGACTGGATGCAATTGAATAGTTACTCTGGTAGCTGTTTCCATTTTCATAGCGGATGTTCAACTGAATGTATAGTCCTTCAAAAAAAAAAAAAAAGGGAACTTGAGCAAAATTCAGTTTGAGCATAAATTTCTTTACCCATAGCTTTCTTTTTATGCTTTAGCTAGACTATTTATGCTTTAAATTAGGAGTAAATGGGAAGATCTGACAAGAAAGAATTTGTGAGTTGACAATTGCCATGTTTTGTTCATATTAAGCCGTGTTTGAAGCAGGAGAAATTTTGAAGTAGGAAATTTAATCAAATTCAGTATTTAGTATGAGAATCCTTTAATTCTTTAATGAGATATCAACATGAGAGTAGCAATTACACTTACTGATTGAAAATTAAAGCAACGTCACGACACTATGGCTCCTAAAGAAGAAAAAAGGTATTATGACTAGAAAATTTAAGAATCCCATTCAATTTCATAAATGTTTTTGTTTCCATAGACTGGAATATAACTTGCTTATAAGTGTACAAGCCTGCTTTCATGGGAATTCAAATCCATTAACAGTGGGCGTGAATCAACTTACTTTGATAAATCAGATGTAAAAAAAAAAAAAATAAAGATAAAGAAAGAAGAGAAAGAATCACAATGATAGCAAAACTAAGATTATACATCTCAAGGTAAAATCTCCTGTACATTTTACGATTTCAAAGTTAAATTGTATCACATAGCAATAGTGGACAGGCATCTGGAGCTAACCTATTGCTATCATTTTCGGTTGTCCACGAAGTTGTAGTATCAGCTAAAAAAACAGATTCACACTCTCCTTTCTCGAACACTTGGCTGTGAACAGTTGAACCATTTGCCGCCCTTCTAATGTTTTCTAACTCAATGGCTACTTCCTTCATAGTTGGCCTGTTTTTCCCATTTGAGTCTAGGCATCTTTGAGCCAGTTTAGCAACAGAAATAACCTCTTCCTTAATGCTCTCATCTAGAAGTTGACAATCAAGAATACTGTCAAGACGATTTTCATCCATCATCGTTGAAAACCTTGTGGCCAAATTTAAGTTACCATCTTCTTCTGATTCAGACGATGATATGGGCTTTTTTCTTGTCAAGAGCTCAACAAGAACAACCCCAAAACTATAGACATCACTTTTCTCTGTAAATTGGCTTGACTGAAAGTATTCCGGATCCAAGTAGCCAAAAGTTCCTTTAACGAGTGTAGTTAGATGAGTTTTATCAGCTCCGATGGATCTTGAAGTTCCAAAATCTGATACCTTGGCTATGTACTTTTCATCCAGAAGTATGTTGCTTGACTTGATATCTCTATGGTAGATAGGAATTGAGATTGCCGAGTGTAGATATGCCAATGCTCCTGCTATTTCACCTGCTATTCTTAATCTGAAGTTCCAAGTGAAAGGGAACTCATCATCGATATGATTATGAATGAGGCTAGAGAGAGTTCCATTAGGAATGAATTCATATACCAATAAAGGAACTTCTGTCTCTAAGCAACAGCCTAGTAGTTTTACCACATTCCTGTGATTGACTTGTGAAAGAATGACAACCTCATTGATGAATGGTTCTAACTGGCTTTCATCCACCTTCATTGACTTTTTGATTGCCACAATTTTTCCATCGGTTAGCATTCCTTTGTAAACTGTTCCTTGCCCGCCTCTTCCAAGTATTCGATCTTCACTGAATTGGTCACTGGCCTTGGCCAACTCATTTTCTTTGAAAATCCTTGTTCTTTTAATGACACTATCATCAGCAGATAATTGCCGCTGTAATAAAAGACCTCCATTTCTTTTAAAAAACTTATTCCTGATCCTTTTGTTTCTTCTTCTCTTTACTAGTTTGTACACGGCAAAACTAGCAGCTATGAGAAATAAAACACCTATGCTTATAAAAACACCTGCAAAATTTATAATGGCATGATGGTTTGTTTTTGTCAATTTGGTAGACTAATGTATGTTATCACAGTTATTTGATAAGTCAAGGTCTACTATGGTGCATGTTTGAAAACAAGGAATTTGTTTAATTTAATTTGTTTTAAAACGCCTTCTTAATAGTTAATTGATGTTCTACCCATGGACTTTGTTTCCTATTGAGTGACTGGTTCAAATGTTCTACCACTTGTACTTCTTTGTCACAGGTTGAAGTAAAAAGTTGGAAAGGGTAGACGGGTGGAAAATGGAAAGGATAAAAGATATAAAAAGGTATGGGAGAGGAAGAACTAGTACTTAACTAATCTAGCCATCTAAGGAAAAATTATTCAAGTCAACGATGGCATATTTTCTCTTATGTAAAGATCTTTGAATTACCTAGTGCAAGAAGGCGTAGAATTTGAAACCAAGGAATATTTTCAGTCTTGATTACTAATTGATTTTCTACCTAAACAGGGGCAAATAACCGTTCCAAACTTCTAAAGATCAAGATTTAGCTAATAGAATAGTAACTATGAAATTTACAGTTTGAATAACGTCACGTAAATGTAACAAAAATGACATGTAATTTTTATAGAAGGGCAATTTTTTTTCTACCATATCTTAATTTTCAATGTTCTATTGCTATCAGTGTTTTCAGAACCGGACCGGACCGGCCGGTTCGACCGGTTGGACCGCGAACCGGCCATGTCACCGGTCCGGTCTAATGCTAAAGCCGGAAGTTCATGGAGAACCGTTGAAACCCGGACGAACCGTGTGAACCGTGAACCGGCGGTTTTTTAAATTTTTCAACAAAATATCAAGAATGGTGTAGCATGATTCGAACCTGGGTCTCCAGATTTGCATATGACAATCTTACCGCTAGACTGTAGTTAAGTTTGTTGAGAATTCTACTTGACTAAAAAATATATTAAAACATCAAGTTCTTCTCTTATTTTTTTTTTTCAATTTTTTCTTCTTAACCATTTTTAACCCAAATATCCACAACAAGATTTTCTCAAGTCTTCACCATTATTATCAGGTTATTATCTTTAGCAGATTGTAAACAAGTTGAAAATTTCAACTTTTCTTGTTTTCCAACATCTTGGTAAGTTTAATTTTTTTTCTTTTCAAGGCTTTTTTTTTCTATATTACTATCTTTAGTTGATTTTTTTGCATTTTCTTCTTTTTCCCCTCAATTTTCATATGTTTCCCTCATTTTTTGTTTTATTTTTATTTGATTAATTAAGGATGAAATTTTTGCAAAAGTAGTGCACATCCATGTAGGAATTGGGTAGGAATTACAAATAATAACATTGGGCTGGTAAAAAATATGGTAGTTGGCACATAATCGAAGCTATTGATAATTGAATTTAAAATAATTAATGGTATAGGATCATTGAATTTAATATAACATGTTAATTAGTAATGTTTAGTAGCAATTAATTTTTTATGTGTTTAACTGTATATTTGTTTTTCAAAAATTTTTAGTTTTTTTTTTAGTTTGAGCAATTAGATTTATATTTTTATAATAAAATTTTAACTTTTTCAGCTTAAGTTGATTAAATTGTGAAGGTGGTGTGGTTACTTATCATGCCACTCATAAAAGTTTGCTATTCAAATGGTTTGTCTTAACTTGAACTCTTTTATGGATTTTGTTAAGGGTTGTAAAAGAATTTCAATATTTAATTTATTTATTTTTTGTGTTTTTATTTGTGATAATTGGTGAACATTTGGATTGTATCTATTTATATTTATAATGAATTTATGAAAACTTGTGGTGAATTATGATATTTTAATTATATTTATCATTCCATGTTTTATGTATAACTTTTACGAAATTTATTATTATCATAACTTAAATTAAGTTATGTTGGTAAAGTTCAAGTGTAGAATGAAATCTGCTTAGTACTTAACACTAAAAAAAAAAAAAAAACAGTGATCCTATGAACCGGCCGGTTGGACCGGTCGGACCACGAACCGGCAACCTCTCCGGTTCACTGACCGGTCCGAGTTTAAAAACATTGATTGCTATTGGACTAGAGACTCTTCTTTGGTGATTGAATTGTCCTACCATTATGACATGTGTTTCTTGGTCATAGGATTTTGAAGGAAGCTTGAAGGAAAAAGGAGGAAAGGGGTAGGGAGATGGAAAATGGTAAAGAGAGAGAAGAAATTAAAGAATGAGGGGAAGAAGAACTAGTCAGAATAAGTGCCTAGGGAGTAAAGTCAATGAATAACACATCATTTTTACCTTTTATCCCATAGATACACATTTAGAAATGTTAAAATCAAGCATATGTACATCATCAAGCTCCTTATTGCAATCTAATATCATTCTAAGAACACCAAAGTTATAATCTCGCAGTAAAACAAAGAACTGAAGGGTTTCTTACCAATAAGTACAGCTGCTTTCACGTTCGTCTTAAATCCTTCATACGCAAACAAATAGATATTGTTACACAAAATGTTCCTTATTTAATCAGATGCAGAAAAGTAACAAGAAAAGAATGGAAATAGAAACCCATATTTTGATATCTTACTAGGGCTGCCGCATTCTGATTGTAGGTATGGATTGATATCTGAGCCGCAAAATGCACATACAAAATTTTCCACATGTTCCCCGGAATCCAAGTAAAAAGAGCCACTGACGTAAGTACAATTAACAACGGCGGTCGCATCAGCTTGTGATAGAGTCCAGGCCAAAACAACCGGAATAAATTGCAAGGATTCTGAAAATTTCTCTGGTAACCAGTTTTGATCCACCAAAAACGTAGTTGAGCACTGTCCTGATCTGTTGAATCTTGAACCCCTGAAATTCAGATTGTATTTTGAGAGGTAGAAAGGAATTATTGTTTCACAACAATTCACCCCATAACACCTCGATGAACTATTAGTTGCTAGATCAGAAGCGTTGAATTCACAAGTGGACGTGCAACCGGACAAGATCTTGTTGTCTGCTTGATTTAGTACAGAATTTCCACACCCAAAAAGCATCATTTTGTTGTATATTTGTGAGTAGAAGAAAGGGGTTCCGGCAAGATCGGAGCTAATCCAGCTGGTGCTGCTACCATTTCTCTGGGCTTGATCAGCGTTGCAAAAACTAGCTAACGAGGAATTTACTGTGACTGTTTGGTTTTCTAACGATATGTTCAACACTTCAAGATTGAGGTTGCTTAGATATGGCTTGGAAGAATTGCAAATTATGATGTATGATTGATTGACAGCGCAGCGACGACTCAGCCCGAATGGGTAGGGGATGAGAACATTGCCACAGGAATCACTGCATCCTGGCTTAGCTAATGATGCTCCAGTTGTTGGGCATATAGGAAAGGTGATGATCCAAGCTAACAAGATCAGTAGAGAGGAGAATAAGCATTTTGAACCCATTGATCACTCACGAGTACTGATGATTGAAGTACGTGCAAAAAAAAGTTTTATCTAATCCTAGTAGTTTTTGGTTTATACTAAGTGGGAGTTGTGTAGCAATTTGGAAAAGAGTTTTCAGGGATAGAGCCTGGATGAACACAAGGCTCATCTCTTAAACTAATATATATGGACAGCAATGAGATGTAGCAGTTGCAAGTCAACACTGTTCTTTCTATCTTTACAACATAATAATGGACATCTGTACTCTCAATCAAAATGAAAATTGGCTTTTCCTGCATAAAATTTGAGAGGCATGGAGATCAAATTCGTTAAGCTATCTTCTCAGCAAAAAAAAAAAAAAAAAAAAAGGGTCAACTTTCATTTGGAATAGGCCACTAGATCTGACCTGATTATTCCTTTACCTTAGCATGAGGATGAAGTGAGATGGACAGCCAGTAAAGTACATCTAGGGTACTTCCGGTCAAGTCGGCAATGAAAATTTTGAAACAAATGTTGGGAAGGTAGTAGGCTGGAGGATGGTAGTCCGGGCTTCTCCTTTGTTTAATGGATGCTGTGCAAAAGGGAGCTTAGGTCTGTAGAAAAAGCTAAAGAATTGGGGAATGACTTTTGACTTCTGACTAATGTGAACTTTGAAAGAGCTAGCATGTAGAAACCTTGGACCAAAATCAATGAATATAAATTTAATTTTCTTTTTTTTTTTATTTATTTGAGCAAAATTCAGTTTAAATAAAAAAAAAAAAAATTGTTTCTTTCATCATTGGCTTTTTAGCTTCATCCTTTTCATGCTTCTGAGGAAGAACTATTGTGACTTGTGATGTTTTGTTCATTAAGCCATGTATGGATCAGCAGAAAGTGTCAAAGTAGGAGATTTAATGAGTTGAAACTGATTGAAGGAATTGATTACACTTATGAATTGAATGTGAGAGCAGTTACAACATTCATGGTCACTTAAAGAGAAATAAAATATACTACGCCTAGCAATTGTAAGAAGGTTAAATTACGTGTAACCCCTTGTGGAATTACAAATCATCAAATGACCCCCCTTATGTTACAAAATATCTACTTTATCCCTTGTAGTTTCATGTGAAATGAAAACTTGACGAAAATGTAAAAAACCATTAAGGTGTTAAAACGTTTGTTAATTGAAATATCAATACTGCCCTTATTTGAATGCTAAACCAGATAACAACCCAAACTTCTTGCATAAATCCATAAGGTGATTATGTGGATAAATATAAAAAATATAAGGGGTAGAGTGGATAGTCATGTAAATCATAAGGGATATTAAGTGGATATCATGATTTCCATCACATACATGTTTTGGAGCTCGTGTAGTCCAACACTGTAACCACCGTTGCTTTCCGTTTATTCGCTTTACGAAAAATCACATAGAGATAATGTGGATATTTCAAAATTTTAGGGAAGTCATATGCAATATATAGAATCAAGGCGGATTATAAGTAATTTATCCTTTCAAGAACCTTTTTCATCCCGAAAGTGTTTTCCATTTCTATCTATTATGTCTTCTTGATAAAACATAGTAGTCTACAATTAATTTGTGTGAAGAAGCAATTGCTTGGTCGGATCAGATTAAATAAAGTGGATGACACGATTAATAAAATTAAAGGGGTCGCATCCCTCCCCGTGTACGGGATTTGCTATAAAAAAAAAAAATAAAGTGGATGACACAAATTTGAACCATCTATTATACAGAAAAACATTTGAAATCAATTACGTGCATATGGTAATTAATAGTTTAACAATATGCCCTCCTCACTATTTAATCATATGATCGAGCAGCTCGTTTGTTAATTTTCAATTGCATGAATTTTGTGACACTCGAGGCCACATTCCTTAAGCTCTCTCTCCAATACTTTAAAAATATCTCATTATTACATATAAGAATTCAACAAAACATGACGAATGAGAGCTTCCTTTATGAGGCCAAAGAGTCAAAAAGGAAAGGAAAAAGATGAGCGAATATAATAGCCCTAGAACTTATGTGCAGCCGGTTAATCATGATCCTGTAATTGCATGATTAAGCATGATGAATACTCAAAGAATTCAACTTTTGTAACTGCACTATACTATAAAATCCAAAAATGCTACATTTGATCTCTTTCTCTGATTAAAAATATTTTATTTTTGTACTTGCAACAAATCATTTGGTAAAAATGCATGTCAACGTTTTGTGATGTAACTATGCATGTAACTCTATATACAATGAGCATATATATCTGTGTACAACAATTTAGTTACAGATGCACATCAAGTTTGGGAGTAAGAATTGCAGTTATATGCCTGTAAACGAAATCCTTAACTATGACTTTGTTTAACTTGTAAATCTTTTGAGTTCTACTAATATGTGATGAAGATGGTGTACTCTTGACTAGGCAATTCCAGATGGGTTCATGCCTGGAATGGAGTGGTCAAAACAAGCTCAAATCATCTCCTAAATTTCCCTTCTTTGGTTCATAGTTTTCAGGCAGGGTTGCTAAACTGCCATGGACCATTTACTTTCCTCAAGCAGATACTTTTCATCATGACTTACGAATTTGAGGCTTGAAATGGTAAAATTGTGCCATTTCTATAAATTAAGAGTAATATGGCAATAAAGAACATAGATAATTTTCATTTTAAATAGCAAGAATTTAGTAATTTACATGCTTACTATATATTGTAAATTGTACATGCACTCTGTCATTACTTGGATTTTTGACTAAAATTTTAGAGTAAGATCTTAAAAAAAACTGAGATCTCTAGACAAAATCTCCAATTAATTCTACAATCTCAAAATTTTTTTAATACAACCATAATTTCATTTCGTTCCATGAAATCTATGATAAAGGCGTAAGATACACTAAAATAGGTACAAGAAACAAATAGATGTGAAAAATCAAATAGAGATAAGCAAGATTTGAAAAATTAGCAAAGATTACGCTAGGACACTCCAAAAACTATTCCAAATTTGGATAAAGATCAGCAATAAATTAAATCCAAGAAATTTTAGATCTGAAACTCAAATTTAACAAATAAAATATTAGAAAGGACTAAAAAAAGACTTTTACTAAAAAGTTCTAAAAGAGAAAAAAACCTTCACTAAAAATACTAGAAGAAAAAAAATAAATTCTCAGACCCTAAGAGAAGAAATTTATCACAAGGGTACCTATAAGAGCTCCAATTATGGTGAGTGGTGCGGTTGTAGAAGAGTAGTAGACCATTAGCGTAGGAAAGAAAATTATTACAGTGAGAGGAGACATATGATAGGAGAAATCTTCGACTAAGACATCTTAGGTGAGCTTTTATGATACAAAAAGCAAAAGAAAGCCGTAAGAGGGAAAGACAGATACCAGTTGGTCTCCCTCGCATGGAAGAAGAAGCTAGCCTTTCTGCAAGGAGACAATTTGATTTAGAGAGAAGGAGAATTGCTTCCAATTCAAAGTTAAATCCTGTAATCTAATAATGGATTAGCATCAGCAGCGAAGCTAATGGTATCCCTTTCAGTTGTCCATGAAGGATTTGTGTTAGCAAACGATACAAATTCAGGTTCTCTGAACACATGGCTGTGAATAGGTGATTGAATAGTTGAACCATTTGCCGTCATTTGAATGTTTTCCAACTCGATGGCTACTTCCTTCATAGTTGGCCTGTTTTTCCCATTTGAGTCTAGGCATCTTTGAGCCAGTTTAGCAACAGCCATAACCACTTCCTCCATGCTCTCATCAAGAAGTTGACGATCAAGGATACTGTCAAGACGATTTTCATCCATCATCGTCAAAAACCTTGTGGCCAAGTTTAAGTGAATACCCTCTTCTGATTCAGAAAATGATATGGGCTTTTTCCTTGTCAAGAGCTCAACAAGAACAACTCCGAAACTATAGACATCACTTTTCTCTGTAAATTGGCTTGACCGAAAGTATTCTGGATCCAAGTAGCCGAAAGTTCCTTTGACGAGTGTAGTTAGATGAGTTTTATCAGCTCCAATGGACCTCGAAGTTCCAAAATCCGATATTTTGGCTGTGTACTTTTCATCCAAAAGTATGTTGCTGGACTTAATATCTCTATGGTATATGGGAATTGAGATTGCCGAGTGTAGATATGCCAAAGCTCCTGCTACTTCACCTGCTATTCTTAATCTGAAGTTCCAAGTGAAGGGGAACTCGTCATCGATATGATTATGAATGAGGCTAGAGAGAGTTCCATTAGGAATGAATTCATATACCAATAAAGGAACTTCTGTCTCCAAGCAACAACCTAGTAGTTTTACCACATTCCTGTGATTGACTTGTGAAAGAATGACAACCTCATTGATGAATGGCTCTAATTGGCTTTCATCCACCTTCATTGACTTTTTGATTGCTACAATTTTTCCATCGGTTAGCATTCCTTTGTAAACTGTTCCTTGCCCACCTCGTCCAAGTATGCGATCCTCACTGAATTGGTCACTGGCCTTAGCCAACTCATTTCTGCAAAAATCCTTGTCCTTTCCATGGCACTATCATCAGTATGTAACTGCTGTTCCAACAGAAGACCCCCATTTCGTTTAAAGATTTTCTTCTTGATCCTTCTGTTTCTTCTCCTTTTTACTAGTTCGTACATGGTAGAAGTAGCAGCTATGATAAGTAACGCACCTATGCTTGTGAAAACACCTGCAAAATTTCATAATCGTACGATGGTTTGTGTGAGTTATTTCATTTGTTTTCTTGGTCAGCGCCAAAACAATTTGACCACAGTTTTGCCTCATCAGCTCTACCAAGTTCAAAGTGTAAATAGTTGTGTAACTAATTTGCAAAAGACGTTACGAATTTTCAGCTAATAGTTGATCGGTAGACCAACACAAATTCCCATAGTGATTTGCTAAGTAAAGGTTTAGTGTCGTACAAGTCTGAAAACAAGACATAGTGTCTTAGTTCTGCATAATTTTTATTAGTCCAGATACTCCTCTTATCCTCCTCTGGGTATTCTTTGTCACATAATTTCAAAGGAAGCTTGAAAAAAGAAAGAGGAATAAAAAAAGGGTAAAATACGCGTTATCCCCTGTGATTTAGTGATTTTTTATATAACCCTTTAGTTTTAAAAATTATACATAACTCCTTCATAGATTGCATTAAAGTGTCAATGTGATGGAAATAATCCTCTGTAACGGAACTCAAGGAAATGTCGAGAATATCCTTGTTTGAAAACTAAAATTGTTGAAGTAATCAAAATATATAAATTTAATATGCATGACACTTTAACTCTTTATGGTTTTATATTTTACTACATGATCCACTTATGGCTTATTGTTTTAACGCATAATTCCCTTACAATTTTCAAAATATATACATAACTCCCCTGTGGTTATTTAACAATTTTCAACTTCACAAAGGGTACTTTTGACATTTTAGTTTACTTCATTATGAAATGTAAATTCCGTGACTTTGACACTTTATTCCAAATTATAAGAGGGTTATGTATATTTTTTGAAATTAGAGAGGGGTTATATGAAAAATCACTGAACTACAGGAGATAAATTGTATTTTACCCCAGAAAAATGGAAAAGCAAAACAAGAAATACTAAGAGAAAAAAGGAAAAAGAAGAATCAGTTAAAGATTCAAAGTAAATACTTAATTATAATCAAAAATAAAAAAAGTACTTAATCATTCTAGGGAATAATATATTCTAACCAACTTTGGCAGAGCCTTGCTAAGTTACTTTAAAATTATATGTGGGTCATTTCAATTTCCATGAAGTTCACAAAATTTCAAATTCTTCTAAAAAAAAGCTGATATTATTCTACATAATGTCTAAACCTTAAGGAATACATTCACTTCTATATGTCAATATAAACTTTGCTCCCAAAGATTAGGACGGCCAAAAGGACTATGCTCCCACAATCATGCTTTTGTTTCTCTCTCTACTCTATGAGAAAATACGATTTATTACCCGTTAAAGATGCATTTAGGAAAGTTGAAGTCGGGAACATACATATTATCACAATTCTCTATGGATCCAATATTTTGCTTTCTCTTAAGGCTTATTCTATGAAAGAAGAGATACCAAAATTATTGTTGAAGGAAAACAAAGAATTAAAGGCTGTCTCACCTACAAGAGCTTGTTTCCGGGCGTCCTTCGTCCTCGAGTTAGCATCAATAGGTATCCCTACACAGACAAAAAGAAATTGGAAGACAAGGTTGATTTAGAAAAGTGTTTAAATGCAATGTCACTCCATCGTACCTGACCTTACGCATTGTGGTGATAGATATGGGTTAGTATCAGGGAAATACATGCCAATTCCGCAAACTGGACAAGCAAAAGATTGGACGTATGCCTCGGAATTCAGGTAGAGACTGTCAATGTAGGGGAAGCAATCACAAGCCGCTGTCGCATCGGCTTTTGATAGAGTCCAGGTCAAAACAACCGGAATAAGTTGCAAAAATTCCGAAAATTTCTCCGGTAACCAGTTTTTATCTACCAGGAACATAGATGGGCAGTACCCTGAGCGGTTAACTGTTGAGCCCCTGAAATTCAGGTTGTATTTGGTGAGATAGAAAGGAATTGTTGATTCACAACTATTAACCCCGTAACAGCTTGTAGCTCTAGTTGTTTGATCAGAACTGTTGAGTTCACATGTCGACGTACACCCGCACAAAATCTTTCTGTCTTCTTGGTTTAGTACAGCATTTCCACACCCAAAAAGCACCAGTTTGTTGTACTTTTGAGCGTACAAGAAAGGGGTTCCCACAAGATCGGAGCTAATCCAACTGGTGCTGTTCTTCTGGGCTTGATGAGAGATGCAAAAATTAGTCAACGGGGCATTTACCGTGACTGTTTGGTTCCATAGCGATATATTCAACACTTCCAGGCTGAGGCTGCTTAGATATGGCTTGGAAGAATTGCAAATTATGATGTATGATCTTTTAAGAGCGCAGCCAGGACTCAGCCCGAACGGGTAGGGGATGAGAACATCGCCACAAGTATCATTGCACCCTGGCTTAGCTAATGATGCTCCAATTGTCGGGCATATAGGAAAGGTGATTATCCAACCTAACAAGAAGAGGAGAGAGGAGAGTAAGTATTTTGAACTCATTGATCACTAGTACTGAGGATGGATATATGTTGTGTACAGACGGTTTTCTCGAGTTTTAGTTGTAGATCTTGAATGAAGACAAGCCTCATGGCTCAACCTATGTAGACAGTAATGTTCTGAATAGCAGTAATGGCTCAAACTATAGATCTGGTAATTACTTGACTACCAGATGATGATTTGACATCTGTAAGAATGTACCCAAAAAAAAAAAAAAATAAACAAGAAGAACATTGACTTTTTCTCAAGCAGATCCTAAGAAGCAACATCCAGGGGAATTGCATCTTTCTGCCAAAAGAAAACAAAATTGAGTTGCATCTGTTCCAAGGACCATTGGACCCTTAAAAAGTCTTTGTTTAGGAGTATTCAAATTTCTTACACCACAAAATCCGGAACGTTTCAAAGTTCATATAAGTTAATTTCAGAGAAATGGGATTGTTAAATAATGAAGATGATGTAAATTTGAATAGGATTAATCTTTCCTACACTGACAGCATATACATTATCAGCGTTGAATGAATGATAACTATGCAAAATTATGAATCAAGCGGTGATAGTGTATACACTGTCAGTGTATATAAGATTTACTCATTTGAATAATTTATTATAGAGAAAATAAAACATTTGTAATGAGGTTGACATTTACGCCCATCAACTATTACACATGATAATGTTTTTAAAAGTACCCCCTGTTTAGTGCTTATCAATCATGGTTGTGAACCTCCTTTGTTAATTTTCAATTGCATAAATTTTGTGAACCTTGGAAACTAGCAAAACATTGATAGGTTGCAATTTTATCATTTATTTTATTATTAAATTCCTCTACTACCTGATCCGATGTGGATTAATTGTTAGATTCTACTCATTTTTAGTATTTTACATATATTTCAGGGAGTAGAACGAAAATATGATAATAAGTGCCAATTTGACAGGAAAGGAGTCCAAGTCACAAAGCTTATTCCCGGGACATTGTTGGCAAAGAAAAACTTTTGCCCATTTTAATAATTGCTGAAGGGGAGAGGACGGCTAAATATTATTTTCCTTGGCCGCCGCACAGCAGGAGGTGGGGGGTAGAAATTAGAATGAAACGCAGAGTACTGGCACTACTTGGGAGGCGTAGCCTCTGACTTTTCTTTGGGGGAGTTTTTCCTTCTTCGTACGAGGGACCTCTAGCTTAGCTTTTTCTTTTGACTTTCTCTTTTTAGCTTTTGGTAGTGGAGTTCTCCTACGCATGTCAGGAACCTTACGAAGAATTGAATCATCCTCTGTAGTTGCTGGTTTTTCCTTATTCAATCGCTCAAATTGAATTCTCATGAACAAGGCTAATGGCCGCTACTGTTGCTTCAATTTCCTGTGGGCTTTATTCATTAAAGATGAACTAATTCCCTTACTCTAGTCAAGGAACAATGAAAACTTTGGTTCGCCTAAAAATTGTGAGATCGATTTAATTTTATCTTTTCCTTTTATTTATTAATATTCGCATATTCTCTGATTACAGTGCTTATGATTGTTCAATTAATTGGTTGTCGTGGATTCGGATAATTAGTTAATTTGATAATCTATTGTCAATTGGGGCGTTAAATCCGTAATTGTTTAATTACCCTGAAATAGTGACAACTGACATGATTAGGTTTGTACCAGGGGAATATGCGGGCTAACCTAAAATAACCCTAGTAGTGCGTTATTTGGTTAGAATAGGGCTCCTTTAGTACGTAAGGCGATTGGGGAATTAAATCTTACGGGCGTACTTAGGATTATTCCTCAATTAAAGCAGTGATTAACGGATGTACCTTAATCACCGACACCGTAAGGACGGGTTGACTGTCATCGCTTGTTTGGTGGTTATAACCTATTTATTAATACATAATTGGAATTGCTTGTGCATCGATGATCAATTGGGTGAACCATTGCTGAAGTTATTTCTTGGGTAGACCCTTAATTATTTTTACTCTGATTTTAGTGAATTGTCATTTAATTTCTAGTTAGCTATTTACTTTTATTCGAACCTTTTTGATTGTCATCGTTTATACAAAAACACCCCCTTGTTAATTTGAACTCCAAAAGAAACAATTACTCCCAATCCTTGTGGATTCGACTCCACTTATCACTATCTACAAAAATTACCTTTAGTTTGAGCAGGTTTTTATTATTGCACAGGCTCGACAACTTATCAATTTTTTACGCCGTTGCCGGGGATCAAACCCAGGTCACCCGCGTGACAGGCGAGAATACTCACCACTATACTAGCAAAACATCAATTGCACGACGAGCAGATCCATTTCTGATCAACTGAAAAGATTTTCTGTTTGCAGCCACAACCTGATGTAAATTGGATTAGGGCCTCATAAGTTCAAGAAAAAATCTCAGCAAAAAGGGGTTATGTCATGGGTATGAATAGAATATTAAACAAAGCATCATGACTGAGTAATCATATGGAAAACAATAAAATTAGATAATGTTATGATCCCGTTAATGTCATTGAACTAGTCAAATTAGGTAGTAATTACTTTTAAATGCTGTTAATGGTTTGAGTCGGTTATAGCTGTAATTGTTTTACTTTTTTTTTTCAGTGGGTTTGACTTGCAGGTGCACAATTGAGCGGCTGTCCCCAGTTTAAGAGGGACGAGGGGCTGGAGCGGTTGTCAGACAACCGCTTATAAACTTTTCATGGCCAAGATGTGGTGGGCCCATCATCAACGGCCAAAACGAAGCCACGTCGCAAAGTTATATCAGCTGAAGAAGACGGCGTCGTTTTATTGAGTGGCAAATAAAAAAAATAAAAATTTTGGAAGCGGATGGAGCATCGTCGTTAAACGGCGTCAAATTTATCCCGCCCAAATTATTAATGAAAAGTTTCTTTTAATCAGAAATCCCCATTTCACTTTTCCCATTTCCCAAACCCTTTCCCCGTTGTCTGCTAATGCAAAAAATCTATCCACAAAAGAACTGCCATTTCACTCCACAAAATCACTCACATTTCACTCCCCGTTCTCTGCTAATTTCCAAAACAACTGCCTGAATTCCTCCTAAAGAAGACCCACGGTGTTTTTTGGAGAAGGAGAAACTGCATAATCCAAGGCAAGATGGGATCTTTTACACTCTCTGCTCCTATGTTGCCCTTGTAATTTCTTCCTGCTTACAAATCTTTTGAGGAGGTTCGTAATGTCTCTGTAATTTCGTTGTTACGAACTAGTAATTTCGTTGTTACGAACTAGTAATTTCGTTGTTACGAACTAGTAATTTCGTTGTTACTAGTTCGTAATCGGTAATAATTTCGTTGTTAGCTAGATATTACCGGTTCGTAATGTCTCCTTCCTGATTTTTTATTTTTATCTTGTAACAAACTAGTAATTTCTCTGTAATGTCTCCTGTAATGTCTCCGTTTTCACTAGGGTTTTTCTTTACCCCTCTCAATTATGTTGGTTGAATTTTTCAATTTTTAATGTCAATTCTTTTCTGCCTAAGTTGTTGTGGTTAATTTCGATTTTAATTAATTTATTTAATTGCAAAATTATTGAAAATCTAGTAATCAATCAAAAGAACCCGCAATATTAGAAGAACGAAAGGAAAAGATGAGAAATTGACAAAAAAAATCTGATCCTGTTTTGTTTAGTTTTGCATTATATTCTGTTCAAGCTAATTGTAAGTTTTTTTTTTTCTTTTGGCAATCATGATATGCTAAAATATTTGGTTTTTTGCCTATTGATGGGCAAGCTGAATTTAAGGTTTCCAGAAGCTCGAAAAGTTTCTTTTGCCTTTGCCGTTGTTGTCTTGTTCATTAAATTTTAAATTTTTTGAGTAGTAGATTAAATCAACTTAAACTCTATCTAAAACCGTAGTGGCCTGAGCCCAAAATTATAAGTGAAGATGCGGAAGGAGAAAGAAAATGAGAACTTAAGCTGCATTGCTATCATTTTCAGGATGGTGATGCTGTGCTAAGGTTTTCAAAGCCAAATAAGTATTGGGTTGAAAGCTCGCAGAAAAGGGTAAGTTTTGTGCTTAAATTTCTCAGACATGAGCTTGCTGAGAAAGGCTGATGTTGTGGACTTTATCTAGATAGATGATTACTTATTTTTTTGTGCAAAGCAGTTAGTGAAAGTGTTTTCAATTAGGAGAAGTTTTGCTCTTCTTCTACCAGTTGTGGGAAAATTTGTTTCAAATCATTAAAACATTTTAAACATGATAATCCTGGCCACCATATCTTAGCATATGTCCTTATATTTCCTGAAACTATATTCTTCGTTATTTACAGAATAAGGTTTATGTGGGTCTAATATCTAAGAGTTTGAGAATACTCAAATTCTACATAGATATATATGCCTAATATCATTGTAGCAAGACTGAGTAGCCTGGTGGTCCATCACATTAATGACATTTACAATGATCTTGTTGATGGTGAATGTTGGCTTCTGAGTGGAGTATTGAATTGTTGATGCTAAGTTGTGATCTAATAAAGCCACTTCGGACTCAGATTTCTGAAGTAAAATCTTCATTAAAAGAAAATATAGTAACATAAAGGCGGTACTTTTTTGTTTTCAGTGATCACTGCATGGCTATGACACAGTTTCAGCAAATATAGCTCCTGGTTATATTTGTTAGATAAAGGATTACTAGATGGAGGTGATGGGCGGAACATCCTATGTGGTTATAATATGGGCCTCGAGTTCTACACTAGTAATCATTTAGAGCATTGTTTATTATATTTTGACTTGCATCTGATTTGTGTAGTAACAGAAAGTTTGATATCACTTGTAGAGTAGGTGACTTTAATGTTCCATATGGATAACTTATACATGTTTCTTTCCAAAATTTCCAGATAGCCCTTTGGAATTATCTATACCTAATTGAATATGGTAGGCATGGACATAACACTTTAACCTTATTTTATTATGTGTGGTGAAGATGTGACTTATTTGCAGTATGTGTATGTGTATTGGTTTCCCAGGAACATCTGGGCTGCAGCGTTCTTAACTGCCCCTGCCCCGAGTTTTTTGTCATATAATAGAAGACTAGACAAGGTTTTCAAACGCTCAAGAAATAAACTTGTTTGGGTACTTGAAATATTAAGTTTTGAACTGACACAAAAATGTTCTTGTTAACTTTATGCATGTATGTTTCTTTGCATATCTTATTTTGTATACAAACTATCTAGGGATGTCTTCATTGATATCTATAATCTAAGTGTATTATGTTCAGTCAAAGTGGACGTGATGGGAAGAAAAAAGGGGGGGTGAGTTGGCTGCATAATTTGGAAACTTCAAGCCTAATGCTGCAAAGAAATCGGTAAGAATAGGTCCAATGATTTGCTTTTGTATCTGTACCATCAGATTACAAGCCAGTCTGAATGGATACCAAGGATCTATATGATAACTATACAAGTTTATGGCAGGGGATTCCTCTCTTCCCTTTTTATCCATTATATTGATGGAAGTATCATGCAACATAGTGCAAAAGTTGAGTAACTGGGAAGGATTGAGGGCTTCATGGTGGCAAAGAGTATGAAAGGGTGATGTTATGCATCATTGCAATCCCTTTGTCTTCTTTATAAGTGTGTTCTGGTTCATAATGCACTATGATAATGGTTACATTTAGTGAAGATGATATGTCTAATGTCTTAGCTGATAATTGGGTTCTTAAGTTGGTAAACTAGCTATATGTCTAGTGTCAGAGTTTGACTATAATTGTCATGGCAAAACTTTCTGGTGGACATTAAAGGACCAACTTTGGCATTTTTGCCTGTACTTGCATTTGAAGGTGGAACAAGGAGGAACATACCAAAATTTGAGGTATGATTTTTATTTTATTATTTTTTTTGGAGTTAAGTGTTGCATTACATATTGAGTTTTGAATTTTTATTTCCTAGTAATGAAATATCAACTAAGAGGAATAACACTATATTTTTATACACATACGTGTCTTCAAACTTAATAAATTTGAATGCCATAATTAAGTTAAAAACAGCTTATACTTTTGTCAACATTGGAGGCTGTTTTTCAGACTATTTAGTGTGTTGTGAAAAAAAATCAAAACTCAGACAATTATTTTTGGAATACACTCTCCTAAGTTGTATGATTGAAATTGGAAAGATGTAAGTGTATTTTATATTCTTTCTGCAGAGGAAATTCATAATGTTACCCTGGTGTAAATAATGTTTAATTAATATTTATCCAGCAAAGATGTATTATAATATTTTGGAATTCTTAACCTTTCTTTTTTCTGAAGAAGTTCATTTTGAACATTTTGTAACTTTATGTAAACCTCTTGTACATTTGTAACAACAAAAGTGTGATAATACACTTCTGTGAAGAAACCTCAGGGGATAGGATATTGAAATTATCCCTTATGCTTTTGTCATGTCATTTATTTTGGTGCAGTTTGAAATGGGACGTCGAGGAACCAAGAAGATGAATGTTACAAAAGATAAAGGCAAGCAGGTTGAGGAACTTCATGACAATAATCCAGTAAAGCCAGTGAGGCCACCAAGTGATTTCATTGCATACAGGTATATATGACTTTATAGAAGGATTATTGTCTGCATTTGGGGCTTTGAATTAGTTTAAAAACTCATGATAAAATCAAAAGTTTATGTAATGGATCTAATCATATTAAATCATGGTAGGATTGACTTCGCACGCAAGCAAAAAGCAAAGGGAAAGACATTAACAATGCAGGAGCTAAACATAGCCTCTAGAAATGCATGGAACAAATTGAGTGATGAGGGGAAACTTGTATGGAAGAATGAAGCAAATATGAAGAAATATAAGGAGCTGATGAAAATCTACAAGGAGTCTATAGCGGACAGGGGAGAAAGCATAAAGAGTGATGTAGCGTAACAAGGACGTAGCATCAAATTTTATTGTTTTTAAATTGAATGATTTAGAAGTTTCAAAGCGCAAGTGCAAGTATTGGACTGTTGTTTGTTAATTTTTATCAACATTGTTATATTGTTTTTATAGGCATACAGGTTTAGATGCACACCAGCTAAATTTCTAAAGTTTGTGGGGCGTATTGATGGGGCGAAACTAGCTGCAATAAAAGAAATAGGTTTTGGTGGATTACTGGAGATCCAATGCCACATCCTTCCAAGTATTATATGCATGTGGTTGGTGAATAATTTCAATCCAACTCATTCATATATACAACTTGAAGGTGGACGTGTACTGCCTGTAACATCAGAGGATATAGCAAAGGCTCTTGGAATTCCAGGTGAAGGGCCAGTGCCGGTTGAAGATACTAGAGATGATGGAATTGATAGTGAAGCACATTATCCTAGGAAGAAGGAGTATAATTGGCATGATATAGAAGATAAACTAATATCTATGGAGGTCGGGGATGAATTCAAGAGATTATTTGTTATTTTTGCATGTGGGTGCTTGCTTGCTCCAACAACACGAGCTGAAATTAAAGCCAATTTATGGGAGAGCTTACAATCAACTTCAGAAATAGCAAAATTTAATTGGACTGAGTTCGTGAGAGCTGATTTATGCAAAAAATTGTTGAATATGCAAAGCAATGCCCACAAAAATGTTGGAGGTTGCATCCTATTTTTGCTGGTAAGTTAAGAAAATCTCAACTATTGGATGACTTACCTTATATTTGTTAATTATATGTAACAAGGATAAGTTGTTATTGTTTTGCAACTACATTATTATGATCGAGTAAGTATACTCAATCATTGTGTTCGTAGGACCTGCCCTGTAGCAAAAGCATGGACTGATGCCAATATAATGGAAAGAGAAACACTAGAATTGGGTGGTCTTGGAAAATTTGGCAAAGGAAAACTAGTAAGTATTGCTGAAACAATGATATTTTTATAATTTGAGTTAGTAAGACATTATGTTACACAGCTAACTATTTTGGCAAACTTACAATATACTTTTTTGTCCACAAAGGTAGGGTCAAACAAAACGGATAGAGCAGAAGATGAGGAAGAGGAACCTACTGAGCTTCCACCGGATGTGATTATCTAGATGGTGAATAATGGACATGGAGAAATTGCTGTAAGATGATAAATTAAATCTAATACGAATGCAAATATGTCCCAAGTTATACCAATATGAGGATTAATTGCATTTTTTTTTAATATTCAGGTTCATCTAGCGACTCTATATAAAAAAGCTGCAAATGCCGAGCGGATAGCAATCGAGTGTCAACAGAGTGTAATGAATATAGCAAGTATCCTTTGCTCGCAACGTAGTGCCATGGCATCATCTTCCCAGCCAGCCGTTAGATCCACAAGAAAACAGGCAAAAAAGCGAATGATCTATCATGAGAAGGCAAAGGTTGTTATAGAGTCTGATACAGATAAATCTGAATATGAAAACGACCAAGACGAGACATGTGTTGGGGATAGGAATGATGATTTTGGTGAAAATGTGGCAAATGAGCCCGAAGATAAAGAAGAAAAAGATGATGCCAAGGCAATTGCAGAAGTTCATTGCTTGGATGGAGGTATAACTTCCCCATCAGGAGCTCCAGTAGAGCAACATTCGCTATATGCTGCAACACAATGGAAGGGTCGGTCTAGATATGAAAAAAGAGAGTGCGAAGGCAAGTTATATATGTTGTAGTTAAAATTCAGCTTCCATTTGTTATTGCACTTTGTAAATGATATGAAATTGATCATTACAAAAACATTTGCTATTCTTGACTTAATATAGATGCGGAAGATGGTCGAATGCATAAGACATTGCGGACGACAAGGCACAACACGCTCATTAGGTCTACTGATTATCAGCTCCAAATCCAGGCTACTTTGACACAATGTCAAAGGAAGATTGCGAATTTCACATGGCAAGACGCGGGAGATCAGAGGTAAAATCATTAATGTGTGATAATATTCGGAGTTATATGCCATTTTTATTCAAAAGCTGTTGATAATTCAACTTAACATTATTGACTCAAATGTTCAATGTAGTGAGATATTAGTGGAAATGTTCGAATTTAGCCTTAACCGGAAAGATATGCAATCCTTGCGGGAGAAGCATTGGGTATCAGATAGGGTAAGCCACGAGAAAAATCAAATTTTTTTTATTTCACTAATTTACTTATTGTAGTTTTGGAGATAGTTTCACCTTTTGGAATGCTAAAAAAATTTTGCACTTATACTCACCCCTTTTTTAGGTCATTGATATGTATGCAAGGTTGTTGAATATGGATACGAGTAAAAGACTGATGATGGTTAAGTGGTACATTGTCGAGTCATGTGTTGTTGTGAGTATAATGGTCAACTTTTTTTTAACAACCAACTAACACCATGCATATATAGTTTCACTCATTGTTAGTTAAGTTAGAAAATTTGATTCCAATATTTAATAAATAGTATTGGTTCTAGTGTTGCAATTTCTAACTATCCTATGAGTTTCGATCCAATTTCATTGATTTGTTGGGCAGGCTGCCATTCAACGTGTGGATCAATTTGAGAAAATGTCTGATGATGACCTATATTTGCAATTGAACAAGTGGTTCAAAATAAGAGCAGATAATGCTTCAAGTCTAGCAAATGCCGATATCGTGATCAATCTCTTATAACTCCTGGATCAAATATCTTTTACTTTATATCAAATGTGTTGCATTTGTAAAGTCTAACACGTTATATTTTCAGATACTGGTTCCAGTTGTGAACAAAAATCACTGGTTTGTATACTCATTTGATGTTGCATAAGGCATTGTTCATCTCTTTGACTCACAAGTTGATTCGTCACGGGTTCAAAAGACTAACATCTTGCGACGACTGGTGAAATCTAAATACTATTTATAACTTGCATTTTTAATAGATCTGTTCCATGGCTTTAAATTATGTAACTAGTGTGAAAGTGTAATCAGTAAAATTATATTTGTATGTTGTAGAAGCGAACCTTGGGATTAATAATGGCAAAACAATTTGATAGGATGGTGGATTTCAAGGAATTTATATTGCAAGTTGCAGATGTGCCTCAACAGTCTCCACACAATAGGTATATGTACGGTGAATAAGAGTTTATTTATATTCTATCTTGGAATATAACTAAAAACTAAGTTATATTATTAGGATGGTAAGGTAAAACTTGTATGTCCAATTATCTAGTTCTCACGACAATGTATACCTCGTGTTTTAGCTATGATTGTGGTGTGTTCACAATGAAATTTCTGGAGCACTGGAATGGAAGATTAGGCATGCGCATTATGGAGGTGTATATATTATTTTGATTTATTTGAATTTTTTGGTAGCATGTATTTTTATGATGACTTATGTATAACATGTGGTGCTGATTATTCAATGCTTGGACAGGATAACATGTGGAAGTATCGAGTGCAATATGTGTCTATGATTGTTGCAACTGAGCATAATGAATGGGCCGAATCCATCCTTGAGTTGTTAAATATCCCTCCCCGACAAAAAAAGCAGTTGTAATAAATGATTGATAAATATCTAGTAATTTATAGTTGTGTTGCGTAGAATTTTGTACTTGTGTTGTGTAGAATTATCTCCTTTTGGAAAAAGACTGTTGGAAGCAAAGTTCATTAGTTATGAAGGTTTTATTACTACTGGGACATGTAGAATTTTTTGTTGGGAGCAAAATTCATTACTGTTGGTACATTTAGAATTTTTTGACCTTTTGCAGTAGACAGGGTTGGCACACCACGGTTAATATATAACTTCTTGTACTCAATTAAAGAGATGTAAATGGTCTAAATCTAGTCTGCATTGATTGCAATTGTCAAACTACTATCTAATATAAAAAGAAAACAATCATTTTAGTATTACATTGATCCAATCTAGTTCCAAAAGGGTCACAAGATTTGACATCTTAGCATACATATTCATGGAATGCAATTAGCTTCTACCCATTTATATCGTAGGTAGTTGCACTTCTTCGTTGCTTATATGTATGGGAGTACTGCTCTTTGACCTTTCCACAGAAGCCACAATGGGGGTCTGGCAATCATTGAAACAAGCAATAAATTATTTAAATCAAATATTCAGTGTTCATAAAAGCATGCCCTACAATAGTCTTGTAGCAAGGTATGAATAATTCTAAATAATAACTTTAAATAAATTTTTTCAAAGAATTACTGACCATTAAGAATTCGGTGAATGAGCTGTACTTTGTCTTCCTCACAGGATCGTTAGGAATCAAAAGTGGGAGATTGTTACGATCTTCAATACGGATGTTATGAGTAGCCAGTATTTGAGGAGTGATTCCAGGTTCACCGGGCTGGATTTCAGTATTGTACTGAATAAGATACTGTAAATTTGTCCAAAATCTTGATTATCCACACAAATGCAATATCTCACTTACCATACAACAAGACTGCATATCTGAGTGAATAACTGGGGATGATCCAAAATTTGATTCACTGAATGACTGTTATCACGAGTGACACATTACATTAGTTGCAAAGTCATGCTAACACTGTGTATAACAGCAAAATAACTAATTCGTAAAAATTAAATACACATTGTGTCCAAAATTTAAGATGCTATGATGTACGAAAATTATGAAACAAATGTGTACAAAATGTATAACAACGTGTTCAACTGAATTAACAATATGTAAACAAAAATCAACCGAAAGTAATCTAAAGAAAATCCAAAATTCAGTGCATACGTCACCATAAATGAATACACTGTAAAGTTATACTACAAGCTTATGGGCTACTATGAATATAACACATAACCAATGCATTAAAATTGAAGTAACTATGCAACAGATTTGCAAAGGTCTTTTTGTAGTGTGTACAAGATAAAATACATCGTGTACCAGGATAATAACACGATGTCAATACAAAGTGACCAGTGGTACATGGTATGTATAAATGCGTACAACATATTTATCAGTTTGTACACACAAAATAACAACATGTAAATGCTATTAAATCAAGAGATCGTCGTAATATGTACCAACTAAAATACACCGTGTACCAGAATAATAACACGATGTCAAAACCAAACAACGGGTGATAAATAATTGTAACTTGTACGATTTAAAAAATAAATGTGAGCAAATAAATGAATAATATGTAAATAATTTTATGCAAATGTGTAATCATGTGTTCAAACACAATAATGATATTTCAAAACAAAGTAACCAGTGGTACATGGTATGTATAAATAAGTACAACATATATATCAGTTTGTAAATATAAAATAACAACATGTAAATACTATTAAATCAAGAGATCGTCGTAATATGTACCAACTAAAATACACCGTGTACCAGAATAATAACACGACGTCAAAACTAAACAACGGGTGATAAATAATTGTAACTTGTACAATTTAAAAAATAAATATGAGAAAATAAATGAATAATATGTAAACAATTTTATGCAAATGTGTAATCATGTGTTCAAATACAATAACGATATTTCAAAACAAAGTAACCAGTGGTACATGGTATGTATAAATGCGTACAGCATATATATCAGTTTGTACACATAAAAAAACATGTAAATGCTATTAAATCAAGAGATCGCTGTAATGTGTACCAACTAAAATACACTGTGCACCAAAGTAATAACACGATGTCAAAACTAAACAACGGGTAAAAAATAATTGTAACTTGTACGATTTAAAAAATAAATGTGAGCAAATAAATTAATAATCTGTAAAATATGTATAAAAAGTGATATTACTATGTCAAAAATAAATAACATGTGATGAACATCCTGTCACTAATATACACACCTTAATAACCAATGTGTACAAGTAAAACATTAATTTGTAACACCGAAATAACGAACAATGAACTATAATGCACATTATGTAAAGTATAAAAATAGCTACTTACTGCCACCGAATTATTCGATAACAAACATTTGCTTGATGTTTGGATTTTGGATGGGTTGATAGGATTCTGATGACTGACAAGACAAAAATATACAACAACTGAGTTGGCTTATGATAGTAGAGTCAATTGAAATGATATAGTTATGTAAGTCGAAAAATAAGATTCAGTACTAACCATCTCAGGAGTGCTTGCCTTGGACAATGTAGAGTTCTTCTTTTGCCTATGAAGCCTGTCCACCCAACTACGCAATACTTTCTTAGTTTTTTTGTCACTTCTTTTCTTCAAACCCGTTGGAGTCACAAAGTGGCCAGCTGCATTCTGCACCTGTATTTCCTTACATAGATCTATTGAGCCACTATTCTGTGTTATTTCATCTATTTCTCCACAAAATAGCATTTCGACTCTCTTTGATAATTCAGACATTACGCTACTGACTAACTTTGTAGCGGCTTCTGACATGGCAGCCCTGGTAGCAAGTCTTACCATTTCGGGTGCTAATAGCCGATATCGATGGGAAATAGAGAAAGACGGCCCTGATGATATTTCTCTACCCTTGCAATCGACGTTGCCTCCGGACCTTGCCTTCTTTGTCCACCTCTTTATCACATATTGATCAGGAATAAATTTTGTTCCAACCATATCATACACCTTTAAAGCATGTGAGCATAGGATTCCTTCTTGCTCAAAAAGATTACAACTACAAGTAATGTCTTTAGTTATTGGATTCAATGTCACTCTTCTCACCCTTCCTCCATCATACTGACTGACACTGTATTCCACATGCATTGTAGTATGCTTTTGGTCCAAGATCACCATTGTAGTGGATTCATCGTATTCATTCTGGAATGCAACAAACATGTATGGAGAGTATATAGAAGCTGCCTGGATCAGTACGGGAGTCTGTTGCAATCCCAACATTGGCACTTCTGTCGACTGTGATACTCAGCTCTTAGTTCATTATATCTTTTTTCATCCACAACTCGATTAAAATGTTTGAAGAATTGAACCAGATCATGATCAAGTTTCATATATTTTTTTATGGAAGCATTTAGACTCTCACTTAGTTGGGTGCTACGCATACTTGTAGTCCAGGCGCCTTTCATGAAGCATTTTGCCCATTTCTTTCGACATGCATAAATGCCACACAACCATTCATTTGTTTCGAGCTTGTGTTCTTTTAGCATTGCATCCCAGACTATAATAAACTCATTTTATCTTCTATCTCATACATACATTCAGCAAATCTATATGGGAGATTACTACCATCCTTGTAATAGTTCCCAAGGTGTTTCATGAAATTGACTCTAATATGAAAAGTGCACAGACCATGGTATGTTGAAGGCATAACAGCTGAAATTGCAGCGGCCATGGCTGCATCCTGATCTGTGAAGATGAGTTTTGGGTGCCTTCCACAAACTGCCTCTACAAATGTACCGAACACCCACTTGAATGATTCAATGGTCTCATCATATAATAGAGTTGCTTCAAAAATAATCAATTGTCTAAATTTATTGAATCCCACAAATACGCCCAATGGTCTGTACTCCTTGTTAGTTTTATATGTGGTGTCAAATGTAACCACATCACCAAAATAGGTATAATCCATCAGCATTGATGCATCAGCCCAAAATATATTTGTAATTTGTTCTTCACAATCAAGCTGCTCTGCGTGGAAGAATGACGGATTTTCCAATTTTTGTTCTTCAAAGTATCGTAGCATTGCACCAGCTTCACCATACTTTAATCCCCTCTCTCTTTTTGTTCGTAGATAGCGTTTTAAGTCATCACGAGTGTAGCCAATATTGCCTAATCCACCTGCCTATTTTTCCATGAGTTCATGGGATTGTTTCAAGGATATTCCTGCATCATTTGCAATCTCAGCTTGGGCTCAAGGAGAAATACTTACTTTTCTTTGTGAATGCATCATATGAGCACATTCTGAAATGTGTAGTGTGTGATTATGCTCGATTACCAGATCTCGAACCTTTACTTCATTGTTTCTCTATTCAAAATTATCCCCATTTTAGCTTCACATCCGGTTTTTGTTTCAGCCCGAGTTCTCTTTGGTTTTACATCTCCTTCGTATCGTGGTTTGAAACCTTCTTTGCAACATGTGTACCTTCTCGATGTAACTACACCGTCTTTATCCTTGTTCAAGTAGTCTTTCCGAACACTGAACCCAATAATTAATCCGTACCTATTGTAGAAGTTGTATGCCTCATCTTCTGACTGAAACTCCATACCGATCTTAGGACACAATGCTTCCTCCATTGTGCTGTATTCGACAAAAGCATTTTTTGCTATTGTTTTTCAGGACAAACAATTATATTTATTTTTTATTTCTTTATTCATATCATAAGCACTTAATTATTTGTATTCACATATGTACATACTTTATAACGACGTGTACACACCTTACAACATTTTGTAAAATAATTTTTATGGATGTGTATCTTCTCTGTAATAGGTAATCACATAACTAATATAATTTGCATAGCATATTTCACTATATAAGATATACATTTCAAACAAATATTATAACCAATTTGTGTATAATATCAGTATTTACATACTTTACAATCATATGTACACACTTTATAACAATGTGTACACCCTTTATATCAACTTGTAACATAACAAATGCATGTATGCCTCATACACTTTTACATAGCGTAAGGTTTGACAGAATTCTCAAAATCTATACATTGTCATCTATACCGTTTGTGTAGTTATTTAAGTTGGTCACATTGTTAAGTTATTTTTACGCTTATGTTATTTTATTTGTACACATCCTCATTTATATTTTGAAATTCTGTACGGGATCTTTATTGTACAAGTTAACCATTCTCTCTAAAAGGATAATGACATACTTCTTATAATTTTTAAATCATGCTTCACTAAATAACACATTTATTACAATCAAATTACATATAATATTAGCGTTTACCTTGGATAGAGTTCACTATGCAGTAAATTTCAAATGGGCCACTCACAAGTCTCGGCTATGCATTTGTTACTCGATGAATATCTATCTCAGTCATCCACTACTTAAATCGGCGTGTATTGTTGCTGCAGCGGATCTTCACAATTATCTTGTGCACACCTCAGACAAGATGCCCGTTTTGATAGGGTTTATTTAAGAGTTGGAAGAGAAGAAGACAAAAATTTATGTCTATGTTATGCGAAATAATTTGTTGAGAGGAGAAGAACAGAAGGAGCTTGTTGAGAGGAGAAGAACAAAAGGAGCTACAGCGACAATGTATTGTGTTCAGAGAAAATCCACTACCGCCATTTTCTTCCCACATCTTTTAAGTTGAAAGAGTTTTAAAGCCCGCCGATCGTACCAAAAGTTGATTTTCAAATTTTGATTTTGAATTTTTCATACCCTTAACGGCCAGACCAAACGGAGTTAAAAGTTAAGCTTGTATTAAAGCAACAATCCTCTACACTCATCTCCATTTTGTTCGATTTCGTTTTGGCCGTTGATGATGGGCCCACCACATCTTGGCCATGAAAAGTTTATGAGCGGTTGTCTGACAACCGCTCCAGCCCCTCGTCCGTTTAAGAGGGGATTCTGGTTTTAACTGTTTGGCAAAAAGTGAAATTGATTTGGAAGAGCGTGTAGGGAGTATAATAAATGTAAGCGTGTATATTCTAATTTTTACATTGAAGGAGAATATGATGAATAATTAAGATGATTCCCAAGTGAGAGGTGATTAATTAGAAAACTCATAGAAGAGACCTATCATTCCCATTGCCCCAACAAACATCATATATGGATATAATTGAATTTGAAACCTATTTACCAAACACCTACTAAAGTGAAATTGCATTTATAGTTTAAGAGTCCGAAGTGAAATTTAGTCATACAGTAAAGATCCATGGTAACAAAAAAAAAGGAGGAGAGGAGGATGAATATCTTGCACTCGTTGATGCGTGCATAAGATTTTTTTTTTTCTAATCCTAGTGGTTTCTTTCTATTCGTTCGCCACTTGGACAGCAGTGAGCTTTTGCATGTCATTGCCTGCAAAATAATTGGGAATTTCAGTATCACTATTCGGCGTCAAATTTAATTTTAGTCCCACTTATCGCGTGAGAATAAAGAAAACTTGAGTTAAACTAAACTTATTTGGGTTACTAAACAATTAAGAATACATTACAATTTAAATAAATTGACTATTTGATATAAATAAAGAAGTGTCGTTGAATTGCCACCGAAAGTGGTACTAAACTTTGACTTTGTTTCGTCAATAGTCAGGAAGTCTCGGAACACATGGAGTGTGCACATGACTAATTATGTTTATGACTATGTTTGTTTAGCGCCCTTTTTTAAAGAAAGCTACGAGCCTATAAACAAAAACAATAGTAGTACCTTGGAACATTGGCTAAATTCGTATACTTTGTAAATAGAGGTATCAAAATAAGTGTTATAATTGGATCAACTCATCCATACTCGGATATAAATGGATACCCATTTATAGCCATTTAATAAATAAGTATAGATATACCTAATTACCCATTGATGAGTTACTTAAAATTCTACTTATTTTTCTTTTTCATTTTTTCGCATGTTGTTTGACAAGAAATAACAGTATTTTGTTGTTATTAGATTGGTAAGACATTCAAATTTATTTGTTTAAAACTTACAAAAAATTGAGTTTAAATGTATAATTATTATAAAATAGGTATAAATGGGTGAGTCGAACCAACCCACTATTCACCAATTAAATGGATTAAATTGGGCATCTATTTAGGCCTATTCAAAATTAATGGACAGTCATTGGTGGGCGGATTTGAATGGATCAGTATAATTGGATTGTGATTGACACCGTTACTCGTCAAGAAAAAGCTTCAATGAAAAATATTACAAGAAGTAGACTACTTTGAATACGTATTAATTTCTACTAATTGGAAAACACTTATTAACTTTGCAGCCTAAATAATTCTATCAATCATGTCTAACTGCATTAACCTGTAAACCATTCAACGCTTAGAACTCACCAAGTTTTGAGGTCTAAGACTGGAATATTCATTGGGAAACATTTCTGCTATAACCGAGTTGTAATTCTGCTGATTCCTAGATGCAATTGGACATAGATTGATGCTACCAGTCCAGTAGCATAGAATTTAATGCCCAAAGTTGTTTCCTTATGAAATACCATCTCTATACATGCATCAAAATACTTAACTCAACTGTAGTTCTTCAGATTTTCCCCTTTGTTCAAACTCTAGACATTACAGTATGATGCTTTTCGTTTTCTGCTTACAGAAAGAAAATCATAAGATTCTTTTTTTTTTTTGAAACGTCACTCAAGTTTTTTTGTTTCACAAATTGACTGTGTATTTGTTATATAAAATATCAATCTATTATACATTTTTTCCCAAGTAATAAAATATTTAAAAATGTTCTCCTAATTTCAGGAAAAGCCCTATGGCCAGGGTTGGTTGAAAATCCTAGCTGCATTAGTGCATGGCTATCTCTTGGTACATTTAAGTTGGAAAAAATTGTTTACGATCGCTCAAAATAATTGTAAAGAAATACAATTGCTTTGCATGTTGAGTGTGCACTTATGGTTAGCAATATGGTAGATTAGTTCAAATAGAACAATATGGCACATCTTTCTTCGAGGATAAGTACAAAAGTACCATTTTTGCAAAAGCAATTATGAGTTATATTAACGTCTGTAATTGAAGTGGCAGACTACATAAAAAGCATAAACAAGTTGGAAGATACAGAAGAGCATCAGGTATAATTAACCTGAGTTACTTCAAATACTCTACAATATTTACAGTTGCAGTACCAGTAGTTACATTCGCAAAAAATTTTCACCAGTCCAAAATCCTACTAATCTCTGTATTGCCTCTTG